>NC_057389.1:13813163-14174976 GCF_019320065.1 Cervus canadensis
TAACTCTTATAGACAAAAAAAGTACAACAAGAACAAAAGAACAGGACTAAAGCAAGGACACTCATTAATTCAAGTAAGGCAATAAAGTTAAAGATCAAGAATATGAAACAAGTTATTTACTCTCTGAATCAAAGTACATTAAAAAAAAAAAACATAAGATTCTTACTCAGGTATCACCCTGTGCAGGTCTAAGAGGCAGACTAATGACACATCAAATCTCAAAAACATCTCAGAGATTGTGTCATTTATTAAGCTATTGTCTTGTAGCTCCAAACCCAGACTTCTACATCACACATTCTGATGGTAGAGCTGAGACCCTGTAAACCACATTTCTGTTTTGCCAGCTGTCTCCATGTTGGATTCTGCTGAAAAGTAATCCTAGAAGGATAAAAAATCAACTTTGTGCATCTCACTTCCTTCTTTCAGGCTTTTTATGTACATCATTCTTGCTAGCATTGTCCCAATACTTCTTCAGTCCAGCAGCAACACCCTTTCATAGCAACATGTGAATCTAGTTTGCAGTTTCTGCAACACCTGCTAAACCAATGCTTATCTTATCCTCCTGATAGTTGTGGTGTCTTACTATTCTTTTTTTCCCATACAGTTTTCCATTTAGCTTTATGCCAAGTTCATTATTCTTAATATTAAATTTTCTTTTTAAATAATGAATACGATTTCTCTCCTCTGACTGAACCTGGTCTGACTGACCACCTCTCCAGTAATTGCAAAGGGGAATGGTGCTATAAAAGTCATGAAAATAAATATTATTTTCATAAAATAAATCTTAATCAAATATTCTTGGTTCCCAGGCATACACAGAAGAGACCGATTCTCAACCAGAGCAGAATGGAGATTATGGGGCCAATTACGGGGACTTACATTAACCAAAGGTTTAGAAACACCAAGTCCAATCCTTTCACAATATAAAGGAACCTATGAATTTACCATCTATGGCAAAAAAAGAAAAAAAAAAAAAAAGCAAGACTTTGCAGATGTGGTTAAGAATCTGAGAGGGCCCTAAATGCAATAGCATGTATTTTTATAAGATACAGACAGAGGGAGACACACAGAAGTGGGGAAGTCAATGTGATACAGAGGCAATAGAGACTGGAGTGATATCAACACAAGTCCTTGTGATGAAACCACAAGGAAAGAAATAGTCACCAAACCCTGGCAGAAACTGGAAGAGACAAGAAACAGATTCTCCCTTAGAGACTACAGATGGAGCATGGTCCAGAACCATAAAAGAACGAATTTCGATTGTTATAACTCACCAAGTTTGTGGTAATTTGTTACGGCGCACTAGGAAACCAACATAAGGATATTGAGCAAAAGCTTTACGGAATGCACCACATTTTAAGAACGGCAGGTAGTGTCTCCATACACAATGATTGTAAAGGAAAAAACAAAAAGGAAAGGAAAGGAGAGAATTAGAAACAGAGGGGGGCAGTGAGACAGAAAACCAAGGGAGCTGTGCAATGTAAAAACCAAAGTAGCTCAATTAGGTAAGAGAACATGCTACTTGGAATTAATGACACAGATTACTGAAGATCTTAAATGGCAGCCTAAGAAGTTCAAACTTCAATCTAAGAAGTCTGAACTTTAATTTCTGGACAGTCAAGATCCTCTTCAGCTTGTGAGGACAAGCTCTGTGTGTGGTGGGGAAAAGGGTAGGAGATAGAGTCTGGGAGAAAGAAATAGCGATGTGATAAATCCTTTGCATGCCTCTATTATACTATTCTCTAACTGTACTCATATCCTTCCACCATAAGGCTTAACGATTGGGATGGAGCTTCCCCAAGATTGAGAAAAATTCTGACACGTATGTTTGATGAAGGGTAAATGAGTTGAATGAAGACGACGTGTGCATTTTTTTATTTTACTCATTACTAAGCAAGGTATGGTAGAATACAGCAGAATACTGAACAGTACTTGAATCACTTTTACTTTTTAAGAGTTTGCATAAGATAACTTTATAAAAATATATATTAATGTTGAAAGTTTAAGATATTTGGAAAGTATTTCCTGATTAACTCCAGGGAATACTCCAGAATGAACACAGCAATTCTAGCCAAATCCAATCAATGAATGGTCACTGTCTGGAGCAGAGTTTGTATAAACTAAGTACACAGTTACTAAGTAACTTAGTAAACGAAGTTACAGAGTTAAGTAAACTAAGGTTTGTGCCACAACAAATTAACAATGTCTGCTGAAGTGTTGGATTAGGAGTAGACACTCAAAAGACTCCTGTTTCCCATCCCATTCTTGCTCCATAAATTAGCAATTTGGTTTCTTTAAAAACTTTTTATGTCTTATGTGAATTACAGAAAGAAAAAATCCATTTGAATAAAGGTTCCCATTAGTTGAGCTTAGTTAATCAAAGATTTGCTGCATCCAGGGCTTCTCTGATGGTTCAGTGGCTGAGTCCACCTTCCAACGCAGGGGACACCAGTTTCTGTCCCCGATCTGGGAAGGCCTCAAATGTTAAGCAGCAACAAAGCCTGTGTGCCACAACTGCTGAGCCTGTGCTCCCAAGCCCCAGAGCTGTGACTATTGGGCCCGAGCACTGCGACTACTGAAGGCCTTGCACCTTAGATCTGGAAGGCCCCAGCAAGAAGTCACCATGATGAGAAGCCCTGGCTGCAACTAGAGAAAGCCTGCCCTCAGCAATGAGAAAGAAAGCAAAGGGTGTGTCAAAGGGGTAGACTGTTCTGCTTTCTTCATTTTCTGGTTTCAGGATATTAACTATTCTAGCTGTAAAGATAGGGCTGATTTGACTGTGTGCCTTAGAATTCCAGTGCATGTTCTACTGCTGCTGCTGCTGCTGCTAAGTTGTTTCAATCGTGTCCAACTCTGTGCAATGCTATAGACGGCAGCCCACCAGGCTCCGCCAGCCCTGGGATTCTCCAGGCAAGAACACTGGAGTGGGTTGCCATTTCCTTCTCCAATGCATGAAAGTGAAAAGTGAAAGTGAAGTCGCTCAGTTGGGTCCGACTCTTCACGACCCCATGGACTGCAGCCTACCAGGCTCCTCGGCCCATGGGATTTTCCAGGCAAGAGTACTGGAGTCGGTTGTCATGGCCTTCTCCGAGTGCATGTTCTATAAAAGAGTTCTGTGTTTCAACAAAGCAACAAACCCAGATCACCTTGGAGAAGAGGAAAATCAACACTTGGGTCAATAAAAACTGGAGGGGACGGGGGTGGGGATACAGGAGAGAACACCTGTAAATACTGAGTTCCAAAGTTTACACTGAAAGTTATGAGCCTTGACCCAGGGAGAGGCTGAACAGCAGTGGTTTGAAATGTGGTCAGCCCTGCAGTATCCCACAATCCTCCTCAAACACATGCAGTGCCCTCACCTCCCATGAGGGGTGAACCAAAATAACTGCCTTTTAAAGGTTTAAAATATCTACTTCTGCTTTATTGATTCTGCCAAAGCCTTTGACTGTGTAGATCACAACAAACTGTGGAAAATTCTTCAAGCGATGGGAATACCAAATCACCTTACCTGCCTCCTAAGAACTCTATATGCAGGTCAAGCAGCAAGTTAGAACCAGATATGGAACAGACTGGTTCCAAATTAGGAAAGGAGTACATCAAGGCTGTATAGTGTCACCCTGCTTATTTAATTTATATGCAGAGTACATCATGTGAAATGTCAGGCTGGAAGAAGCACAAACTGGAATCAAGATTGCTGGGAGAAACATTAATAATCTCAGATACACAGATGACACCACTGTTATGGCAGAAAATGAAGAGGAACGGAAGAGCCTCTTGATGAAAGTGAGAGAGGAGAGGGAAAAAGCTGGCTTAAAGCTCAACATTCAAGAAACCGAGATCATGGCACCTGGTCCCATCACTTCATGGCAAACAGATGGGGAAACAATGGAAACAGTGACAGACTTCATTTTCCTGTGCTCCAAAATCACTGCAGATTGTGACTGCACCTATGAAATTAAAAGAGGCTTGCTCCTTGCAAGAAAAGCTATGACCAACCTAGACAGCATATTAAAAACCAGAGACATTACTTTGCCAACAAAGGTCCGCCTAGTCAAAGCTACAGTTTTTCCAGTGGTCACGTATGGATGTGAGAGTTGGACTATAAAGAAAGCTGAGTGCCCAAGAATTGATGCTTTTGAACTGTGGTGTTGGAGAGGACTCTTGAAAGTCCCTTGGACTGCAAGGAGATCCAACCAGTCAATCCTAAAGGAAATCAGTCCTGAATATTCACTGGAGAGACTGATGGTGGAGCTGAAACTCCCAATACTTTGGCCACCTGATGCGAAGAACAGACTCACTGGAAAATATGCTAATGCTGGGAAAGATTGAAGGCGAGAGGAGAACGGGATGACAGATGATGAGATGGTTGGATGGCATCACCAACTCCATGGACATGAGTTTGAGTAGGTTCTGGTAGTTGGTGATGGGCAGGGAAGCCTGGAGTGCTGCAGTCCATGCACACATGACTGAGCAACTGAACTGAAAGGCTTAAACCATAGTTCCTTAGATGAGACAAAAACGCAAACATTATCGTACAAGTTTTGTCATCCTTATAAAAAACAGAGTAGGCACCCTTTTTGTCGGGGTGCAAGCTGTTAACGGTCCGGCTCAGGTTACATTTTTGTTTACCTAGGGGAAAGTCCCAAGACTTGTGTCCGCAGTTCTCCCAACGCCTTTAAATTAGGCCCTCGATAGGAACTGCGTACCTCCACTGGGAACCGTCCACGTGCGCCCTTTCTCTGGAAAAGCGCGAGAGAGACGCCGACTGCAACCCCGCCCTCCCACGTCACTCCAGACCCCACCCCCAGGCAGCGCAGGCGCTCTGGGGAGTCTCAGGAAGCATCTTCGACCAAGTACGCCAAGTGACGCGAGAGTTCTCTTCCACCATGGCGGCCCGTCGTGAACATGCGCAGTTAAACACGGACCCTCTCCTGCGATTACTCATACCGGGTTTTCTTGGGTTTCCTGAGTCCAGCTCAAGTTCTCTTTGTCCCTTTCTTGATGTAACTCACTTCATCTAAAGGAGTTGCTGTTTGGAGATAAAACTTGGTCTTCTCATTAAATTACCACTCTGCTCTTAAAAGGCAGGTCGCGGGCCTTTAGACAGTCGGTCCTGACAGATATGAAAAAAAAAAAAAAAGTATGATCTCGAGAGCACTTAAAGAGTCAGCCAATTCAGCGACATAACAAAATCACTTTACAAAAAGTACTCTGCTTTGTTCCACTATGTGTTTCATCAGACTAAGAAGATGTTTCATTGCCCCAAGTCAGTGAGAACGGAACATCTATTTAGTGACAAGGACCTGTAGGATAAACTGCGCGTGCGCGAGCCCTCGGGGCGCTGTGAGAAGCGTGAGAAGCTGCGTTAACCGCGCCTCTGGTCGTCTGGGTTTGCCTGAGTTCAGGTCCGCCATGGGGAAGGTGAATGTGGCCAAGTTGCGTTACATGAGCCGGGATGACTTCAGGGTCCTGACAGCGGTAAGAAGTACCCCGTTTTCCCCCCTTCTCTGTCCTTTTCCACCGAGCGTGCCTTTTGTCTTGTTCCAGGTTTGCTGGGAGCTGAGCAAGGCCCTAGTGCCCCCAGAACGCAGCCGACGTTAGGACTGAGGAAAAAGAAGATCAGATAGTCGGGTTTTTCAAAAGCCTTTGTCCACAAGCTTTTATTTTCCCCCACTTGAAGCAAAGGCCCCCGCTCGTCCTTCCTTTCTGCTCCCCTTCTCCAGAATCACATTCCAGTCTCTGTGGCCTGGGAAGTTTCTTTGACCCTGGGCTGCTTTTTCCAACCAAGAAGGGTTTAAGACTTTTTTTGTTGTTGTTGTTGTTTAAGACTCTTGAAGAGAATTAATTGGTAGCTGAAGAAAAGTTATGACCAACCTAGACAACATATTAAAAAGCAGAGACATTACTTTGCCAATAAAGGTCCGACTAGGCAAGGCTATGGTTTTTCCAGGAGTCACGTATGGATATGAGAGTTGGACTGTAAAGAAAGCTGAACGCGGAAAGATTGATGCTTTTGAACTGTGGTGTTGGAGAAGACTCTTGAGAGTCCCTTGGACTGCAAGGAGATCCAACCAGTCCATCCTAAAGAAGATCAGTCCTGAATATTCGTTGGAAGGACGATATTGGAGCTGCAACTCCAATACTTTGGCCACCTGATAGGAAGAACTGAGTCATTTGCAACGACCCTGCTGCTGGGAAAGATTGAAGGCAGGAGAAGGGGAGGACAGAGGATGAGATGGTTGGATGGCATTACTGACTGGATGCTTGAGCAAGCTCCGGGAGTTGGTGATGGACAGGGAGGCCTGGCGTGCTGCAGCCCATTTGGTCGCAAAGAGTCGGACAGGACTGAGCGGCTGAACTGAACTGCATTTCCTACTAACATACTCAGTCACATAGCATTCCTTCAGTTTCATTCAATCAACACATACTTAATGGATTTTTAGTAACAGTTTTAGGGAATTGCAGAGGGTACAGGACAGATAAGAGAAAGGAGACAAGTCATCCAGTAAACGAATAAATAACAGGGATATCAGGTAAAAAGTGTTATGAAGAGGATAAGAGGATAATAAAATAGAAACTCAGTGTAATGGGGGCAAGGGGCCTGAATACTGTTTTTAAACTCTTCAGTTAGACAAGACTGTCTGAGTGCAAGAATCTTGTCTGTTTTTAAAAAAGTTCCTGGCACTTGGTACTGAATAAATACTTGTTAAGTAGAAGAAAGAATGGGGGAGGGGGTGCGGGCGGACATAATAGCTGAATAGAAAGGAACCTGCCCAGTAGAGTCCCTTGGAAAGAATTGAAGGGAGAGGAAACCAGTGGTTAAGTGTGAAGACCCGCAGGCAGGAACAACTTTTGAAGACTAGAAAGGCCAGGTTGGCTGGAGCAAAATAAGTAAGAAGCTGAAGAGTTGGAGATGTAACTGGAAAAGATGAGAGCCAGATGATATGCTGTAGATATAGAGCCATACAGGCTTGGTAAAGAATTTGAAATAAATTCTAAGTATAGGGGAGTCCCTGAATGTTTTTAAGCAGGAAAGTGACAAAAACTGATTTTATGGTCTCAGCATTATAGCACAAAGATCAACACATAGGTTAGGCATTTGCAGAATAAAATACATTTATTTAGGAGCTGTTATCTCTTGCTTAAATAGACATTGCTTAAGGACTAAACTGTGAAATGCAAATTCATTGTAAAATTTGGAAGACAATTTTTTGTCCTCCCGTAGATTCTGAAATTCAGGTAGACGTCCTCTAAATACCTAGTGTCAAAAGATACTTTCATTCTCTACTTGTTTAGCACATTAACTCATCCCTTAATGCCACTGTCAGAAATAGGGGAGTCAAGAGAATGTTAGAGAAACAGAACAAAGCATGGAAGGTGAATTAAGTTTAAAGTGTGAGGTTTTGGTTGGGACATCAGAACGATGCCAGATTTATCTTCCAAAACTTGACTTTTGCAATTCTTAAGTTCTTTTTGAAGCTCACCAAGGAGTGGCCTAATTGTTAAAATATTTCAGTCTCACTTGAGTCTTACCAGTCTTGATATAGGTGACCACCTTTCCTTGACCTTCTTCCCTTTATTTCTCCGGTGCCTCCTATATCAATAATCATACTTTGGCTGCCGTTTACCTTTTGGTGTGAATTCCTGCCCAAGTTCTGTCCCTCATCCCTCCTTTTTCTCCCATTATATTCTTGATTAATGATCACGCCCTTTCATGACTTTATCTCTTCATTAAATAATTGACAGATTTTTTTTCCTGTAGTTATTACTTCATTCCCAAGTGCAGGTCACCCTTTCCAATTTTCCTTAACATCTTCTTTTGAAGTATCTTTCTTTGAAGGATCTTCCAACACCTCAAACTCAATGTGCTCAAATAGAATTAAGCAACTTTGTCTACTTCCTCACGCCTTTCCCAAACTTCATTAAAATAATGATTATTATTATCTTAATAATCCTTCCTCTTCTTCAACTTTCACTCTTCATTCACTTTACCCTTCCCTATCAAGTGCCGGTCTCTCCCATACTAATTTCTTCAATGCTTTCCCTCCATTCCCTTCACCTCTCCCCTATTCTGGCTTCTGTCTTCTCTGACTTAGACTGTTGTCTTTGTTCTCCAGTATACCACCTTCAGTTTTTGCCTTCCATAAATCGCTTTGCATATTCCTGCTAAATTAATGTCCTTAAAACAACCTTTTTCATGTATTTCCCTTGACTAAACATTTTCATGAGTTTCCTACTTTCCTCAATATAAAATATGACTAGGGAAGGTAATAATTATGTCTCATAATTGCTTCCGGAACTGCATGGTCAGAGAAGTTTTAAAAAAGTTAAGTTTTTACCAGAGTTTTGATAGATAGCGACTCTATGTTGATTATGGTTACATTTTTATTTTCTTCAATTTCAGGTTGAAATGGGCATGAAGAACCATGAAATTGTTCCCTGCAGTTTGGTTGCTTCTATAGCCAGCCTTAAACATGGTGGTTGTAATAAAGTCTTAAGAGAACTAGTAAAACATAAACTCATAGCTTGGGAGCGAACCAAAAGTAAGTATTTGAGGCACCATTTGTGATTTTCCATGTATTGGCTTCCCCCAGAGCAGGTATTCTAAAGGCAGATAGAAGTTGTCGTGCTAAGAAAACACTAGACCTAGAACTGACACAGCACACTTTTACCATGTTCTTCTGCTCAGAGAAGTCACCAGGCCCACCCAGATCAAAGAAGTTAGAGAAATAACTTCCACTTCCTGATAAGGGATTAGGAAGTTCCAGGTGCAGAAGAGCAAGTAGAATAGAGATACTATTGCTACTGTCTTGGGAAAGTACAGTCGGCCAAAGGACTCTAGAGCATTACCTCTCAAACCATTGTGGCAATGGTTTGTGGTTCTTTTCCACCTTTATAAAGGGTCCATACCTTTATAAAATAATATAAATACTAGAAAGATGAAATTAAAAATTGACAAAGTACAGGCACATATTCCTTCTTGTTAGAATTAAAGACAAGATAATTTTGTGATATTGATAGAAAAATATTTTAACTTAACCACTTAATTTCAGTTTGTATAGGGCTTCCCTGGTAGCTCAGTTGGTAAAGAATCTGCCTGCAATGCAGGAGACCAAGGTTCAATTCCTGGGTTGGGAAGATCCCCTGGAGAAGGGATAGGCTACCCACTCCAGTATTCTTGGGCTTCCCTGGTGGCTCAGCTGGTAAAGAATCTGCCTGCAATGTGGGAGACCTGGGTTTGATCCCTGGGTAGGGAAGATCCCCTGGAGAAGGGAAAGGCTACCCACTCCAGTATTCTGGCCTGGAGAATTCCAAGGACTATAGTCCATTGGGTTGCAAAGAGTCAGATGCCACTGAGACAAATTGATACAAAAATTTTTAGCTTAACCACTTAATTTCAGTTTGTATAACTTGTCACAGACTAGTAACAAGCCTTTACAGACAGGTGTCAGTCTGTAGATTACAGTCTGAGTAACACTGCTCTAGAGAAGAAATAAAAATTACAGGAAATGCCGAAACTCATAAGACTAGGTAGCCAGTCTTTTTCCAGCTAAGACTTCCCAGGTTTAAATTGTTCTCTTGACATGATGTGACTTGACGGTACAATATAACTAAAATATGATCTTTCTCATTTGATTTTGTCTAGCTGTCCAGGGCTATCGGTTGACAAATGCAGGCTATGATTACCTAGCTTTGAAAACATTGTCTTCTAGACAGGTGGTTGAGTCTGTTGGAAACCAGATGGGTGTTGGCAAAGAATCTGGTAAGTGCTAACTAATAGTACTATTTTGAGTGCATTATTTGCTTTAATTTATATTTCCCTTAAAAAATGAGTCATCTCTTTAATTTTCTATTTTTCTGACTAAACAGTAAATTGAAAAATTGTTTGGAAGCAATATGGATTTTGAAATTACCCTTATTTGGTAAATTGTTTTTTCATAAGTCTACCACTGAAAGTTCAGTTATACCAAGAAATAGTTTTCCTATACTAACTGAAATCTTTGGCAAAAACTTTATATGTTCTTACTTTAATATCTGAAAAACTGGACATTTGTAATAATTTTTAAAAATACTACAAGGAAGTTCTAAAAACCACATTTTTTTTCATAACAGCAGTATGATCAACAAGGCAAAGTTAATTATGTGTAGAACACAGAAAAAAATTCTGAAATAGCATTAAAGAAATACTTATGTATTGGTTTTTTTATGTGTGATAAAAATAAAGAACAGGGGGTGATTTTCTTTATGACATGCTGCTTATACACGGCTTTTTGTCTTACATAGTTTATCCTGTACAGTTACATAATTTAAACTGAGAGCAAAAAAATTAGAAGCAAAAGAACTATCAGAAAACCTATTTCAAAGGAGGTTGTTTTGGGTACTTCATATGATTTGGATGTCTGTTATATTATTATCCAAACTATTTATATTTAATAAGGCTTCCCAGGTGTTGCGAACTTCCCTGGTGGCTCAACAGTAAAGAATCTGCCTGCCAATGCAAGAGATTCAGGTTCAGTTCCTGGGCCAGGAAGATCCCCTCTAATAGGAAATGGCAACCCACTCTAGTATGCTTGCCTAGAAAATTCCATGGAAAGAAGAGCCTGGTGGGCTGCAGTCCATGGGGTTACAAAGAGTCAGAGGTGACTGAGCACACACGTACAAGTAATATTAGATTCCTAAATATGAGAAGGTATGTGGACATGTATAGCTGTAATGAAACACTTTTTTTGAGATACACTTCCTCTTAATGTTTTTTATGTCCAGTTTTTTTCAATTAAAAAAAAATGGCTTTTTTTTTTTTAAGAACTTCATTACTTGCAAAATGATGAAGTACAGAAGAGAGTACAATGAAAAGTGAATCTTAACTCCTAACCCAGGTCTCCATCTCCTGTTATTACTTCCCAAAGCTATGACTGTTTATTTAATAGCCCTTATGTCCTAGAAATATTCTGTGTCAATACAAGTATATTATGTACTGAGGATATATGTATCTTTTTTAATCATAGGTGAAAGCAAGCAGTCCTTAACAATTCTACACATTGATTTTTTTCCGTTGGGTGCATCCATGACATTTCATATCAGCATAGATGTCTTCCTCATAGTTGTCAAGTATTACATTCTTAGAAATTAAATTATTAGAGCTAAAGTTAGGTACATTAAGAATTTTGGTATGACCAAATTTCCTGCAATTTGTGTCAGTTTATAATCTCACCCACATCAGAGAGAGAGGCTGTTTGTCTTGAGTAATTAGGACATGTTCTAAATGTCAGTGATAGAATATTTATGGGAAGATCTGCTCCATTCTGATTACTGTAGGATTATATTCTGACACTCAGTGTTTATTCATTGAAGCAGTTTAAGAATTGAACTTTACATTGCTGAAAAAGTTTTTGTTGTTTTGTTTTTCTATTTTATTTATTTATTTTTTTGGCCTCGCCCCACAGCATGTAGGACTAGCTCCTAACCACTGTTAAGTGTAGAGTCTTAACCACTGGACCACTGGGGAAGTCCCTTTTGTAAAGGAAAATGTTATTAATCCCTTCTCATACATGTAAGACACTAAAGAACAATTAGATGTTTTCACACTATATTTAATTGAGCATTAAACACCTTTGGAAGCAATAACTTTTGATACCTTTGCACCCCTGTTTTCTTTGTAGTAGATATTAATACATGTCATCACTTTGAATTGTAACTAAAATAAAGAGTTTTGCCGAATAAGTATTTCAAGTTATTGAGAAAGATAACATTTGGTACAACTAAAATCAAAGTTAGAAAATTAGAATTCATTAAACTTACTGGAACAAAAATATAATAATGATCCTTTTAAAATTTTGACTTTAGATATTTACATTGTTGCAAATGAAGAAGGGCAGCAGTTTGCATTAAAGCTTCACAGACTGGGAAGAACCTCCTTTCGAAATCTGAAAAACAAGCGTGATTACCATAAACACAGGCATAACATGTCTTGGCTTTATTTATCTCGTCTCTCTGCCATGAAAGAATTTGCTTATATGAAGGTACTTTTAATTAATTTTAAATTAGTAACCAAACAGTATATGTAGTTGAAAGGTTGTAGTGACATGCATCAGTCCGTTGCCTCCATATCTCCCTACCCCCTGTAACAGTCCTTGCAGACAGTCACTTTTAACTCTTTTGACTGTTTCTGTTATTTGTTTTTCTGGTGGTTTCCCTTCTATGCAAAAGTGTTTTTAGCTGTTATAAATGCATAAAGGCAACTTTTATGCAGCAGTGTTAACAAGGTAGAGTAGCCTGAAATAATTAATGATGTAAATGTATGTGTGTGAATGTATATTTGTTCAGTGTATATATGTATGTCTGTCTCTAATTAAAAACACCAGATAGTTACCTTCTTCAGAAACCTTAATGTCTCAGATAAGTTGACTATTATTTTTTTCCCCTCAATGGAAGAAATGTTAATTTATGAATTTATATGTATATTAGAAATGGTAGAAATCTTAGTTTTTAATCTTTTACCTTTCAAAATAAGTTCAGTATAGATTTATTAAGTATCTTAAAAATATCCAAGTTACTTGTCTTCACTAGTAAATTAAATAAAAAAGTAACTACATTTTTACTATTCTCGCCAGTAGAATTTATTTGTTATAACTTTTTAAAATTTTGAATTATTGACAGTTGTATGACCTGTTGTTTCTTGGGAGTTTCATGTACTTAAATTTTTAGTAATCATGAGGAAAGAATCCTCAAGGCAGTATAAATAAGTGCTACTAATATCATATATACTGTGTTTTTTGTCTTATACCAATGTTTGTGTCCTGTGACCACACACCATTACTCATCAGTAATGTGAGTAAGCAGTTTGGTAGGAATTCTTGCACATTTCCCCCAAACTATAGTAAATATTTTCTTGGTGTGTTTATAGGAAGATACAGGAGTAAAGTCTGGTTGTACATAAATATGCTTTGTAAGTTTAGTCTTTCTTTTCTTAAGTAAAAATAAGATTGAGCTTTAACTTAAGGGTTATGGCACAGGGCTAAACCACTGTGACATTAGTTAAAGTTGTTATATACTTGTGAGCTGCCAAGGCTCAGATCCAAAACCATTTGGATTTAAAAATAAAAAATGTACAACCAAGCAGACAGTCACTGGGGAATGGGAAGTAGTTCAGTTCCTGTCTAAGGAAGGTAGGAAAGAGTAGACAGCATCATAAAAGTAACCCTGTTAAGCATACATTGAGTGTCAGCTCTGTGCCTACCTCTCTGTTGAGTATTTTGCAGCGTAGGAGTGGGAGGGTGGAGGTGAATAGTGAATACCAAAGGAGTAACAACAGTCTGTCTTAAAATTAGGAAGGTAACGAACACATGCCTGGAGCCTATTATAGAGTGAAATAAGTCAGAAAGAGAGATATAAATGTCATTTACTAATGCATATATATGGACTCTAGAAAGATGGTACTGATGAATTTATTTGCAGGGCAGCAGTGGAGAAACAGACATAGAGAACAGACTTATAATAGACTCGGGGGATGGGAGGAAGGAGAGGGTGAGCTGCGTGGAGAGAGTAACTTGGAAACTTACATCACCGTATGTAAAGCAGACAGGTGCTGGGAATTTGCTGTATGTCTCAAGGAACTCAAACGGGATCTGTAACAATCTAGAAGGCCGGATGGGGAGGCAGATGGGAGGGGGGGAGGGGACAGGGGTGTACCTGTGGCTGATTCTTGATGTTTGACAGAAAACAAAATTCTGTAAAGCAGTTACCCTTCAATTAAAAATTAAAGTAAAAAACAGTTTAAATGTCAGATCATGTTGAGTTTAGAGAAACTTCTGTAGAGTAAAAGGAATTTTCTTGAATGGGATTTGCAATGTCTTGTCTATAAGGAAAAGACAAGTCTGTGTACTTTGCAAAGGAGCCAGAATGACAGACAGGAATGTGAGTGTGAGCCCTGTGTGTACGGATGACAGTCATCAAGGTGGCTGTTAGGATCGCACTCTAGAATATTTATTGGACAGAGTATTGAAGAGAACTAGGACTGAACAAGCAGATTAAGGAGTTTTGAAAACTAGGGAAAGTTATTCAGACTGAAATCAATATTTACAGCATTGTAGGTTTTTTAAAATGGAGCATTGACACAAGCATCTTAGTTGGTACTAGTACACTGAGGAAAGGTTTGGTGTGCAGCGCTGAACCGTTGTTGATGTGGTTGGGGTAACAGTGACAAAGCCCTGTTAGAAATGGCAGCATCCCGAATGGCAGAATGCAGAAAACTACGATATTTTGAAGGAAGTAATAAAAACACGACTTTGGAAGCAGTAGGATAGGAAAAGTTAAACAGGGGGAAAATGAATTTATGAACGGCGGGTAGTAACATTTGACTCAGATTCCCAGTGTTTGTGACTGCAGCGATTCTTTGTCACGTGAGAGATTGGTGTTGTGGTCCGAAGGAAAAAGTCGGTGCTCTATAAACTAAAATGTCCAATATACTGAAATATTTCATTTCCTGATATACCAGAAGACAGTGTTTCCTAAATCACAGTTTATTTCCATTTGAATTTTTTAAGCACACTCCAGTAAATGACTGGAGTCTACAAAATAGAAGAGGATATACATATCCTAAGAGACTGAACTGCTTGAAGGCAGAGACATTTTCACACTCATTTTTGTAACCCTAGCACAATGTGTATTTGGTAAACGTTCAGTAAATGAATATTTGGTAAAAAAGTGAATTACAAAACTGATTTCCAATTTTATTTTTATATATAGCTCATCCTGTGCTGTGAATAAGTCATACGTAATCATGTGTTAACTGTAATATTGTGAAGGTTATGATTTTTTTTTTCCCCTGGTTTTGGACAGGTACACTTAACTTTATTGTTCCCTAAAAATTAATGACCTCTTCATTACTTTTTACCTATTTTGCTGTGTTTTAGGCATTGTATGAAAGGAAATTTCCAGTTCCAAAGCCAATTGATTATAATCGCCATGCAGTGGTCATGGAACTCATAAATGGCTATCCTCTGTAAGTATTTATTATTCTTAAAACTATGAGTTCTAATAAATAGTTGTAAGGTTCAGTTTTTTAAAATAAGTTTTTTCCATTGAATGGAGTATGACTTTGGGGAGGTTAGAAATTAACATAAAGCAGTAGACTTAAAGGCAAATTGAAAATTCAGTTTCATTCTGACAATGTGGATTTTTATTAACAATCTAGTGTGTGCCAAGCACTGTTCAAGGCACCCCAATAAACAAAGTCCCTGTCCTCACAGAGCTTACGTTCTGATGGAAGGAAACTTACAATAAATAGCTGAACAAGGAATTGTATGATACATCAGATAGTGGTGAATGCTATGGATAAAAATAAAATAGGGTAAGTGGGACAAGAAATACTGAGATAGATGTGGAAGGCTGGGGTGATCAGGAAAGTTCTCATTGGTAAAGCGACTTTTCAGCAGAATCCTGAAAGAAGCGAGAGAAGAAATGATGCGGATATCTAAGAACATTCTAGGCAGAGAAAAGAGCAAAAGTCCTGAGATGGGTGCTTACCTTCATGTTCAGGGAACAGTGAGGAGGCCACTGTGGCTGGAGCTAACTCTCAGGGAAAAAATTGTGAGTGATGAGATCAGAGACTATTTTGGTAGAGAGGATATATTTAAATATGAGTGTTAGTTGCTCAGTCGTGTTGGACTCTTCGCAGCCCTACGGACTGTAGCCTACCAGACTCCTCTGTCCATCGAATTCTCCAGGCAAGAATTCTGGAGCGGATTGCCATTCCCTTCTCCAGGGGATCTGCCTGACACAGGGATCAAACCCAGTCTCCCACATTACAGGTGGATTCTTTACCAGCTGAGCTACCAGGGACGCCCAACGTTGAGTAACTTTAGGGTTGATTTGATACACTTCTGGTTCCTCACATGACTGCCACTGAGACAATATTACAGGGACCATTTTGATTGAGACAGGAAGCGATTGGAGGATTCTTCTGGTGGCGGTGACAGTACTAACCACTGGCTGCCAGGGAACTCCCTAGCACTGGAGGAGTTTTGAATTGAGAAGAGACGATCTGACTAATGCTGTGATGGGATCACTCGGGCTGCCTATTGAAAATATACTAAAGGAAGACTGGGACAGGATTAGGAAGAAAGTTAGGAGATTATTATAATCCTCAAAAGAGATGATGGTAGTCTAGATCAGAGTAGTAGATGTGAAGGTAAGGGAACAGTTGTCAGATTCTGGATGTGTTTTACAGTCAGGGCCTACATGATTTGTTTGAGATTGGATATTGATAAGAAGGAAGTGGCAAGTAAAGATCTGGGGCCTGAATAATGAATTAATTAGAGGGATAAAGTTGCCACTTATAGAAATGGGAAAGGCTGCAGGAAGACAGTTGGGAGTTAGAGAGTGGGGCAGAATCAGAGGTTCACTTGGGGACATGGTCAGTTAAAGATGCCTAGAAGCTCAGGGGAAGTCTAGATTGAAGTCTGTGAATGAGATCAAGAATGGTTAAAACAACAGGTTTTAGGATTCGCCTTTGAGGAGCTCCAAAATTTATAGGTCAGAGAAAAGCTGAAAAACTAGCTAAAAAGACTAAGAAGGAATGATCAGTGCAGAAAGAGGACAGCCTTAAGAGTTAGTAGGCCAAGGGTCAAGTGAAAGGCTCTGCTTCAAGGACCAGGAAGGGATTAGCTAATAGACCAGATTATGATGAAGATCAAGAACTGACCACTGGATATGGCAGGTCATTTGGAAGTCATTGGTGGTTTTGACAAGAGCCATTTTATTGGAGCAGGATGAATGAAAGCCTATTTGAAATGAGTTCATTAGAATGGGAGGAAAAAAATTGGAGAAAGCACAACTAGAGGAGTTGGGTTATAAAGAATGCGGAACAAAGAATGTGTGTAATAGTGGGAAGATGATGCAGATTTGAGTGGGTTGTAGCTTTTTTTTTTTAAATAAGAGGTATTATGTCTATATGCAGATAGGAATGAAGAGAGGCTAGCAAGGCTTGAAATGGAAATAATATTTATATGTAAATACACCCAATGCTTGCTTTCATTAAAATCATGAATGAGGACAAATGAACCATTTCCATACTTTCAGATGTCAAATACACCATGTTGAAGATCCTGCATCAGTATATGATGAAGCTATGGAACTAATTGTTAAACTTGCAAATCATGGACTGATTCATGGAGATTTCAATGAATTCAATCTAATTTTGGATAAAGATGACCACATTACCATGATCGATTTTCCACAAATGGTTTCAACTTCTCATCCCAATGCTGAATGGTATACTCTGGACATGGCTGTGTTTATGTGTGCTGCAGTCATTTTTTAATTTATTCTTAAGTTTCAAGCCTTGTCATACTGCCATTTGGGTTAATAACTGTTTTGAAGTGGCTGATAAGGATATCAAAGTGCTAGGATCTTTCCACCTAAGAACTTTTCTTATTCCTCAGTATTTTAAAGGGGGGAAAAATGCACATTGATCCAGTTTTTAAAATTTATTCATTAAAATAATATTGTTTATTAGAAGTCTGAAGAAACTGTTTACTTTTATAAATCATCAAAAGAATTTGAATTACTCTTATAAGTTGACAAACTTGCAAAAGTCAAGCTTTCTTAGCAATGGAACTATCTATTCAAACAAACTTTTGGGTGTAAGCCCAATTTTTAAAACAAAAGCCTGCTAAGAAGTAGGGACACAGAAGGGGGGACCCTGGTCACCATCCTCTCTGCCTTTTTCTGCTTTTCTCTCTGTTGCATAGTTGCCTCCAAGAGGATTTCACCCAGCATAATTTAATAACTTTTTATGGCCTTAATGAAAGTTGTGGTTTTATACTAAACCTCAGTTGCAGACAATGATACCACCTCCTGTCATTTTTAGCTTTTATTTTGTTAAGAGAAAGGAATTCACGTAAAACCTCATCCTGACACAGGGCAGAATCAATTTATGTACTGTGATAATCTTATTTCTCATGCTACTTGACCATCTAAACAAGCCCAATTGTGAAATATGACAGAACATTTTCCTTTATGTGTTTGTATTCCATGATGCAATTGAGCATAATCAAATTAAGGTTGAGTACTTTTCTCTCCTGTTCTCTCAATTCCATGTCATCCTGTCTCTTAATTCTCCCTTTCTGGACACCTTCTAGAGAATTTAATATGTTCCTGCTACTTTATGGTTACCTAAAAAGCACCCTGATATTCAGAGGTCCTTCTGTTCCCAGATTAACATGTCTTCAGATTACTATTTATAAGCCATAGCATTATTAATCTCATATAGATGTTTACTGCATATCAGCTATTGGGTAATAAAGATAATATAACCGTAACATTCATTAACCCACAAACTTTTTCTTATGAGTCACTGGTCTGTTTTTGTCTTCAACTTTCCCAGTTGACTAGAGGTTCTAGTGAGCGTAGCTGATGGGAACTATAACTAGACAGACTGAAAAGTAGAAATTGGCCCCCAAACTGGGTTTCATATGTGCATCTGTCACAGTATGGGAAAACCTTGAGTTTATTCTAACCATAGGAACTGTATGCCCTTGACAGCTTATAGTCCTTGTTAGTTCCTCTGCTTTTAGTTTTAGTTTTTCAGATATTGGCAACTGATTTATTTTTCTTTTGAGTAACATCCTTTTCTCTTTCCTGTAAGGATAAGAGTGTCATAACAAATAGCAGGGATGTTGTCATTGGCTAATAAGGAAAAAGATGAGCAACAAAGTCTATAAAAAAATGATTCTTGCTTTTGCAGGTATTTTGACAGAGATGTGAAATGCATTAGAGATTTCTTCATGAAACGTTTCAGCTATGAAAGTGAGCTTTTCCCAACCTTTAGTGATATAAGGTTTGTACACTGCATTGCATAAAATGATAGAATTCTGTTAAAATCCCTGATTTAGTTACTTAGAAACACTTTCATCTAAAAATTTTTCGAATAGTGACCTTTGGTACGTTATAATCGTTGTTCAGTATCACTGCTGGTAATATACAAATGAAACTTAAAAACTATGCCTGCCTGTGGTCCATTAACCTTACTGAATTTGGAAGAGGAACATACTTGCTAAGTCACTTCAGTCGGGTCCGATTCTGTGCAACCCCATAGACGGCAGCCCATCAGGCTCCCCTGTCCCTGGGATTCTCCAGAGCAAGAACACTGGAGTGGGGTGCCATTGCCTTCTCCAGGAACATACTTAGTTTCTTATAAATTCAAGAACTCTTATTCAATAGCGGATGCTCTATGAATAACAAATTTTTAAAGAATAAAGTCCTATTTATCAGAATTTGTGTTTTTCCTTTATTCACTGTAGAAACTATCTTTAATTGATTCATGGAACATAATTCTCACAGCCAAATTTTCTCATTTTATATGCTCAGTTAAGATGCTGGTTTTTGATTTAGGATGATTGACCCAATTTAAAATTGTTACCCCCCCCCCCCCGAAAGTTAATTTATTGTCAGTATGCTCTGAAATTTCTGTAACTTTTCTAATATCTGTTGCCCTTCACAGTCCTTTTATTCTTAAATGACAACTAACATATATCCTTGATATTTGTGTACTTAAGTGATTTAAGTATTATCTTTTAGGCAGAGAAAAACCTTTAAAATCTATAAACTGTTAAATCCATTTGAGAGTCATACTGAATATACTTCCCCATGTTAGGTGGATTTTTTTTTCTCTTTCTAAATGCATAACATTCTTTTTTTCCTAGGAGGGAGGACTCTCTTGACATAGAGGTTTCTGCCAGTGGCTACACAAAGGAGATGCAGGCAGATGATGAACTACTTCATCCAGCAGGTCCAGATGATAAAAATATTGAAACAGAGGAGAGATCTGAATTCTCACTTTCTGATGAAGAGATGTCAGAAAGAGCCAAGGATTGTAGATCAGAAAATGAAAGTGGACGGAACTCTGTAGGTGAATCAGTTGACTGCTGTTGCAGATCATTCGAAAACCTTGAGCAAATAAAGGAAGGTAGTTTGTCAGAGGACAATGCTGATGCACACAATTTTGAAATGACTGAATTCAGTCAAGCTTTAGAAGAAATAGAAGGGCAGGTTGTTGAAAACAGCTCTGTAACTGAATTTTCTGGGGAGAACAGCAGATGTGAACATGACAGCAGGCAAGATCATGAGACAGGTCAAGGTGGAATCCTCGTGGGCCCTGAGGAAGCTGAAGATGAGTGCCCTCATCTGATTGCCTTGTCATCGTTGAACAAAGAATTCAGGCCTTTCAGGTATAGATTTTTGTTGATTATTTTTTTACTTTAATCTGGAGACCTATACTTTGATTCTGGTAAATGAGTGCTTTTTTCAAATGGCATGACAGCTGTTTTCTGCATCGGTATGTGCAGATAGCTCAGTCAGTAGAGCATCCTTTTAAACTGAGGGTCCAGGGTTCAAGTCCTTGTTCCAGCGCAACATTCCTTTGGGGCTTCCCCGGTAGCTCAGCTGGTAAAGAATCCACCTGCAATGCAGGAGGCCCCGGTTCGATTCCTGGATCGGGAAGATCCGCTGGAGAAGGGATAGTCTACCCACTGCAGTGTTGGGCTTCCCTGGTGGCTCAGCCGGTAAAGAATCTGCCTGCAATGCAGGAGACCTGGGTTTGATCCCTGGGTTGGGAAAATGCCCTGGAGAAGGGAACGGCTACCCACTCCAGTATTCTGGCCTGGAGAATTCCATGGACTGTACAGTCCATTGAGTCGGAAAGAGTCGGACACAGCTAAGCGACTTTCACTTTCATACGCAGAATGAAAGCAAATATCACTTTTATTGTTAAAATTCAAATAACTCTATCTACCGTTGACTTGATGCTACCACATATATTCAGTTTTAAGCAGTTCTGCCTTAAAATTCAAATGATTACTTTCAAATAATAAATTGAGGTTTTAGACACATGAATTGTTTGTATTTTTTAATAATTATTTGTCTAACGTATGTTTGATTAATGTATAGTGTAATAAAAATGTAGTAAGTGTGCTCTTAATATGCATACTTAAAATGGATTTTCTCTGGTACTTTGAAACTTCTGTACTTATTTGTTAGTGTACAATTAAAAATTGCCATTACATTATTTTTCTTGTAAGATTTTTTTTTTTGGACAAATATCACATATTCGTGAATCAGCCTCAGCTTAGATAGCAAAAGATCTGAAATTTAACTTTTAGGGTTTGGGGTAGTTTAATGAAATGGCTTTATTTCAGAATATTGATAGTAATATTGTATAAATTAAGCATAATTAAAGATTAAGGATTAACTATGTAAATGTTTGATTCATTTTTAGAGATGAAGAAAATATGGAAGATACTAATCTTCATAGAACAAGAACTCTGAGTGTCGCTTCTGTGGGCAGTGTTTTAAGCTGTTCAACAATTCCTCCGGTAACTGTTCATTCGACATTTCCAGGGTGTTTACTGGGTCACTGCTGTGGGCTTCCCAGGTGGTGCTAGTGGTAAAGAACCTGCCTATCAATGCAGGAGACATAAATACAACCCACTCTGGAATTCTTGCCTGGAGAACCCCCATGGACAGAGGAACCTGGCAGGCCATGGTCCATAGGGTTGCAAAGAGTTGGACACGACTGAAGCGGCTGAGCACGCACAGAACCACACGGTCTGCAGTTGGTTGAATCTGCAGTCGCAGAGGCACCTCTGATGCAGGCGGCTGGCTCTTCAAGTTATACTCAGATTTTGGACTGTAAAGTGGGTCCATGCCCCTAACACAGCCTCGTTCAAGGATCAACTGTATTTTAGTTCCCATTTCATCATTCTTTTTAAATATACTAATGTGGATTTTTTTCCCACTTGTGAGTTGTGATTTGGAAATAACTGACCCTCAGAATTCTGAAGGTGTTGCTCTATTGTTAAGACACCAAGCTTATGATGCTGATCTGATTCAGGTTTCTGGTCTCCTGGGATGAGGAACTGTGACAGTTGCCTAGTTTCCTGAGATAGAGAAAAATCACTCCCATGTTAAACTTTCAGCCAGTCCTAATGCTTTCAGTCATGAAACTTCTGCAGTACCAACCAGGTGCTTCTGAAACTCTGACTTTCCTGAGACTGCATCTCATAGGGTCTCAGCCTCTGCAGGAACTTGCATTCTGATTCTTGTTTCCCTTTCTCTTCTTTTACTTTTCTTCCCATTGAGAATCATCAAAGTGAAATAAAGAGGGATAACTTGTTAAAGCCTGTCTGCCTAACTATGTGAGATAATCCAAAGTCTGCATTTAACTAGACTCATCCAGATTTTTACACTAATACACATTTTAGTGTAAGAAACACTACATTAGGAAGACTAGTTTTCCTAGTTCCTTTTTACCTCTCACATCCATTAATCTTTCCTTTTTCATGACAGGTTTTTAATAAATGCTTCTTTGTGCCTAACAGGCATATTAAGAAGAGCCCCTTGCTTCAGTCAGTTTCACCATTCAACTTCTTTTTTTAGGAGAGAGGTTGGATGATGTAAGATTATATATGATTAAATAACAGGCTGGATACTCCAGAGGGGGGAAAAAAAGTTGCTGTGAACAAAATATTCATCTTGCACGTCATTTGGCATTGGCAGCCAGTGTCTTAAGTGATAAAGAAATAATTTGAATTTATGATCATTCATCATGTGAAAACATACATTTCTCCCAGAAACTGTATGAGGACTTTTCCATGAGTAACTCCCGCCATCAAGTCATTTCTATACCTAAAGTTAGGAAGGCGCTCTTGCGTGTATTTGACCAGTACTAAATGCTTTCAAACATAATTTTCTGCTACAGAACCATGCCTACGTTTACTTAGAAAGCAAAGGAATAGGCAGATTTTTTTGTCTTGGGTTTTTTTGGTTTTTTTGTTGGTGGTGGTGGTTTTGTTTTCCATTGTACTGTGTTTGAGTTTTGGGGGTTGGTTTGGCAGTTTGTTGGTTTTTCCCAGTTTTTCTAGTGACACTAGGTGGCACTATGATTTGTTACTCAAAAAATTGTGACTGTTCACTACTATCCTGCCATACCGTGCTTTTAGCTGTAATCCGTATTTGAGTTAAGAATTTAATTCCTCCTATTTTGTAGCAGTTCAGTGTTTTGTTTTATTGCTGGTTAATAGGTATACCGTCAGTGTTTAGAACTTTTTAAACTCAAGCTTTTAATAGAAAATTTTAAAACATTAGCAGTGTAAATCTTTCTTTTATTGACCATTTACTGTCTATCAAAATAATCAGTTTTCAGTGATACTAATTCATAATATCTTTCCAGGAATTGGTGAAACAGAAGGTGAAACGTCAGTTGACAAAACAACAAAAATCAGCTGTGAGACGACGGTTACAGAAGGGAGAAGCAAATATATTCACCAAGCAACGGCGCGAAAACATGCAAAATATTAAATCAAGTTTGGAAGCAGCTAGCTTTTGGGGAGAGTAATATATTTAAGACCTTGACTGTATTGCACAAAGTTACTGTGATCCCTTTTAAAGCCACCTTTAGTATTTTTTGGACCAAGGCAGATATATAAATAGGTAAATAAACCCTCTTTCATCGATAAACTTGACTCATTCAATACATGTTTTCTAAAAAATAGATAAGAGTAAAATTGTCTGCAAAAGCAACACAGTTTTCCGAGTTATTTTTGTTAGGAATGTTTGAGAATTTTTTGAAATCTCAGTATCGCTGTATTTGTCGTTTCTTTGCTCTCTGCCAGTAGGTTGCTTGGTTTCATGTCACAGCTTTTCCATTTACCAGTGGGAACGTCTAAGTGAATCGCATTTCTCTCTCCCTCTTTTTCTCCTCTGCCTCGGTTTTCGTACTGTTAAAATTGGGTTTATAACTACTTTGTAGTATTGTTTTGAGGACTGTATGAGAGATCGCATAGAAAGCACTTGGAACAATGCCCAGCACCTTAAAGTGTACCTGGGCATTGGAATGATAATCGTAATGATGTTTTATCTTTCAGAAAATTTGCTAATAACTTGGTTGTGTTTCATTTAGCCACTGGAAGAATTTACTGCCATCCATTTTTTTTAGTCTCTATTATTAAGGATAAGTCAGTAATGTCTGTCTATTTTCCATTACTTAAATCAGTAACATGATAATGGGAGCAGAAACTTGAGACAGTCTCACCGTGATTTTTTTACTGTTTCTGGATTTTATGCAGCCTGAGCAGAAGTGGACTCAAGGGTGGGGAGGAGTAGAAAGGGTGAGAAGTGGAGCATTCTGATATCCTCAGCTGGGTGGCTTGAAAACATGTTTCGCATCAAAGTTAACAAATGTAGTTGACCCTTGGACAACAAGGGTTTGAGCTGCGAGGGTCCACTTATACACGGATTTTTTTTTTTTTTTTTCTTCAGTAAACACATAACTACAGTTCTGTTTGGTCTGAGGTTGGCTGAATCTGCAGGTGTAGGAGGACTGACTGTAAAGTTACAGGTGGATATTTTGCTGCCTTGGGGGTCATTTCCCCCAGGAAAAAAAATAACATACTGCATGGTTTCTCCCTCAAAGACTTTTATTATCCAGTGAGATGTGAAAATGGGTTCTTAGATACATGTAACTGATGATAATCCAGTCTCTTCAGCATCAGCATGGCCAGGAAAAGAGATGTCACCTGCAGTGGAGATGGCCACTAGATGGCAGTGTCACCCCACAGTCACCAGCCAGGATGACCTTGAATTTCTTTTTTTTTTTCCATTTATTTTTATTAGTTGGAAGCTAATTACTTTACAATATTGTAGTGGTTTTTGCCATACATTGACATGAATCAGCCATGGATTTATATGTGTTCCCCATCCCGATCCCCCCTCCCGACCTTGAATTTCTTGATTCTGTAGTTACCGTTGGCCAGGAGATAACAACAGCAGATTCTTTTCCAAGCTTGATAAAGATAGCAGATTCCCTTTAACCTTTGCAAAACTAGTTTTACTGTCCATTCACAGTAAACCTATCTGGTAAATTCACTTTAATAATAATACAGATATAAGAAAATGTCAAATCCAAGTCCCTTGATAATTATACTAATTTTGAAAGTATTTACATAGCTTTGAATTTTAGGTATGTCTTTAAATGCAGGTATTCATTTTTTTTATAATCTACTTTAAAGCATTTTAATAACAAAATTGAAGACAATGTAATAGAACCACAGACTGTTTTGGAATACATTTTCTTATATTAAAAAAGGTTCAAA
This sequence comes from Cervus canadensis, assembly GCF_019320065.1. Taxonomy (NCBI): domain Eukaryota; kingdom Metazoa; phylum Chordata; class Mammalia; order Artiodactyla; family Cervidae; genus Cervus; species Cervus canadensis. Next base: position 13,838,312 of record NC_057389.1, read on the forward strand.
AACAAATTGGGAATGACACTAGATGACTTCACCCTGCTCAGCTTTATTCAGTTGATCAGTCTACGTTTGGGTGCCTGTTATCTAACAATCCACAATTTGAGGAACTTAGAAGGCAAATAAAGATAGTTCTTATTTTTAATAGCCTAAGATTTCCTGTTAGTCAAATAGGCAAACATAAAGTTGATTCTGGGTCCAATCATAATAATGATTCTTAAAAGATGTTTTTAAGTGACCCTCATTTAGAATTTAGAGACTTTGCCTTATCAGACAAGATGTAACCCTCACATTTTAAAGCATCCGTGGTGAACAATAAGAAAAATTTTAAGTCTACTGCTACTAATGTAGTGAAACTGTTGTGATTCAAAACACTTGTTGGACCTGGGGGTTTAAGATCTAAGTCCTGGTTCTGCCACTTCACTCAGGTACCTCCCATCCCCTCTCTAACCTCACTTTTTTGATTTGTAAATGAAGACCTGTAATGGTGCCTGTGTCAGGGTTGTTCTGGAGACAGAATGAAGAAACCCGTTACAGGAGCTTAGCACAGAACTTGATACATTACAGTCGTCCTCAGTGTCCTCTGGGATTGGCTCCAGGGCCACCTGTGGCTACCAAAACCCTCTCGTTCAAGTCCTCATAAAATGCAGACACGTGGACCCCCTCTCTGCAGTTTCTGCCTCTAAGGATATGGGGGGCTGAGTATTTAGAGTATGTATTACTCGAATGACTTTAAGTTACCAGAGAGAGAGTCCCAAGGAATCTCTTTTTTATCAAGGTGCACAGATGCTTTGCTTGCAGCCTTGTCTACTTGTTCCCTTGAAGTAAGCTTTTCCTATAAAATGACACATTTTGTAACGCGTGCTAAGTTTGTGGTGTTGGTGGCCATTGGTCTGCTCTTTGGCGCACAGATGGCTGGCTGAGCTTTCTCCAGACCATAAAGATCTTTTAGAAGGTAGTCACTGTAAGGTTAGTGTAGCCCAAGATAATCGTTCTCTTAGGTAAGTGCTCAGTAAATTTTCTGACAAAACACATAGTTGCCTAATTTAAAAACTCCGCAGGTAAAGCTGCTGCCTCGTGGGTTTATCAGCCGCCTCCACGGGACGGAGGGCCGAGTTCAGGTTCTCAGGGAGAGCGTTTCGCTGAGCTGTCGGTGGTTTCATGTTGCAGACTGAGTGCCCTGGGTGGGCTGAGGTTCACCACCTTCGTTCTTCATCCCTCCTCGGAACGACTCCCAGGAGAGCAGGGGGCCGTCTTAGCTTTGTGAAGTAAAGCCTGATGTGCTTTATGAAGCACAGGAGCCATCTTTCACAGCTCCATGAGGCTGGGGATTGGTCAGGTTCAGAATAGTCACGAGCTGCACAGTTGCATAATAACCAGGAGAGGGAAGCAGTACTCAAAAGACTAATGATACATTGTAACGATCTTAAGCTTTTCTCTTAATATTATAAATAATGATGACATTAAGGAACTATATAACATCTGCAATCAAGTCATTGTAGGTTTAATCTCATAAATAGGAGCATACCTCATAAATATGTTGTTTAGGACATTTGTCAAGTATTGTGTGCTTCCTTTTAGAAAAAATACAACCACTTAAATGAATTAAAAAAAAAAAAAAAACCTGATTACTGTAACTCTACTGTTGTTGGTAGAAGAGGTCCTACATTAGGAAAAAGAAAACGTCCAGTTTTCCAGGTGTTTGGTGTGGTATAAAGTGACATCCGGGGAAGGGGTACACAGGTTTTTTTAATGAAATTTTTGTTGACTGAAGGTCTCAAAGTAGACTATACCACGGAGCCTGATACCATGAATCTAGTGCTGAGGAGTTTCTAAGGACAAAAGATACATGAAATGCCAGAGTGTTTTGGTGAGCTATCTTGGGCAAGGGGGATTTGGTTAAATAGGTAGACTGAAAGAGCTTGCTAAGAGGAAATCATGCAGAAAATTGAGACAACAGAAATTAAGTGCAATAAATTGCACTGTATGTGGAGAAAGGTGTTGTGCACCAAAAGTTCAAATTAAAGATGATTTTGAAAATTTTCGTTAATCTATTGAAGTATAGTTGATTTGCAATGTTGTGTTGGTTGCTGTTTGGCAAAATGACTCAGTTATATTTTTTTTTCTTTTTCATATCCTTTCCCATTCTGGTTTATCACAGATATTGAATATAGTGCTGTAGAGTAGGCGCCTTGTTTAGCCATTGTATATATATTAAAAAAAAAAGTTTAACTTGATGTATTAGGAAAATGAAGGATTTTGGATTTTTAAGCAGTGCAATTATTTGATTTTTAAAAAAGGAGAAGTGATTGGAACTAAGGGAACTTTGTCAAAGTTAGACAGTGGATGGAAGTGTTAATCTAAAGTGTTAAAATCTAAAGTGTTAATCCTCTTGTCAGCCTAAGTATTCCAACTAAGACAATCTGAAATAGAATCCTATCCTATTTAGAGTTTTAGAGTCTTTATTGTCTTATTCTTATTTAGAGATAAGAAAACATCTAAGTGTAAACTTACTTCCCCAAAGTCACATTAACTGGATAAGGTTGGAAGTGAGAGAAAAGATAAAATTCATGCTAACAGCTAGGCAAATGGTAGGAGAAGCAGTGTACTTGGATGGTTTAGAGCTTTGTTTCCAGCCCAGGGGTCTCAATTCTATAAGTGATTAAGCTCCACAGACTGTGATTTATTTGTCTTCCTGGTGCCGTGGAGATATGAGAAAAGACAGTGCTCACAGCCAGATCCGACTTTGAGTCCTGTCTTTCACAAAGTTCCTCCATTTTTAGAAAGTGGTTGGGTTTTTTCTGTTGTTTATTTTTCCATAACAAGCCTTTGCAAATCTTCTCACAGACCCAAGAAAACCCATGTCAGTAGACTGAAGCCCTGAGTAAAATTTCTTTGATTGGAGGAGGTGGAAGGGAAGCAGGGTAATACCAAAGGAGTAGTTCTTTTTTCTTGAGCTCAAGTCTACTGCAGCACCTTGAGAGGATGAGAGAATATATTTCCCTCTAACTTGGTCATTCTCCAGTTTTCAATATGTGGAAAAATAGCTCCCCTTTCTATCCCTGCTTCTTTAAACAAATTTGGAAAGAAATAATGTTTCCTCTGTGTCAGCAGGACGCACGCTAAGTGCAGTGCTCTGGCGGTGACTGCATAGGAAGTGAAATGGAAATTATACTTCACAGTGCGAAATGGATGGGCACGAGGCTTTTATCTTAATGTAAGCATATCCGTAAGTGTGGCCTGGATTGTATTGAGAGTATACTAATGATGTAGTCTTTACAGGAAGCTTCATCTGAAATATATGGTGCTGTGAAGTTACTGGCTTACTTGAACCTCACATTGCCATCAGCTAATCTCAGGTTTGTCATTTGTTCATAGCCAAAAACATTTTGCCTTGGTTTGTTTTAATCTAATGACTAATTCTTTTCATAGTCTAGATTTTCATTTTAAATTGCTCACTGTTGCAAAGTTTTAAGCATTTCATGCAATTCATACCCAGAATTGTGGCATTACATTAAGAAGAAAGAAGGTAGCTAGTTAGCCCCAGCATGCCCGTTACAGAAGACCACATCTCTTCATTTATATAGAGTGGCTCAGAGACTCAAATGGAATTCAGGTAACTCTTTTAAGATCCAGCTGATCATTTTATAGCCATAACTTATATAGTTTTTTCCCCAACATCCAAATTTTTGTCCTGGATAGCGGGAAGCAGAGGTAACAGGGGCGGTGGTCCTGTGAGAAAATGCAGAGAGAGGGAGAGGAACCAACAATCAGTTAAAGTTTTCTGGAAGATAAAATACTGTCACAAAGGCCACTGGCGAAATCCACTCTAACAAGCTAGAAGAAAATTTTTAACTCTTCTTTCAAAGTACATATTATCCTGGAAGTACAGTGAGCCAGTAGTCAGTTCAGTTTCCATAGAACACGTATCTCATGACCCAAGGTTTGGCATCATCATCTCCAGTCTTGTAAATTTGAACACTGAGATTCTTCCACCTTTCAAAAAATTCAGAATTTATCCTGCAACTGTTAAACCCTGAACTAACAAAGTCTTCCCCCAACGATATCTTTGTTCTCTAAAGTATTTCTTAAAGAATCAGTTGTACTTCTCTTTAGAGACCAAATACCAGGATAGGGCTGGGTACTTGGTTGCACAAAACAATCCTCATGGCATCGGCTCATTCAGGATCCTCAAATATATTGAAACATAAGGCACAGGCAAATGAGGGGTTTCCTTTCATTGTGCTTTTTGGTTAAGAGTTGACTCTGACTGCCCTGGCAAAGATAAAGGGCAGTTCACTAGTGTGGTTCTGTCCAGTGGGGAGGGAAATTACTTCAGGAAAGCATTTTTCATAATTTTCTATAAAAATGAGAGAATATACATTCCTTTAATCTGTAAATGGGAGAATTAATTTTCTAGTTATTTGTGTAGTTTAACAGATTAATACTTAATATCCTGAATGTAGAAAAATATCAACAAATAATTTGAGATAAAGTTCTTTCATGTGGCCTGTGTTTTTAAGCTGCTTTTGTCTGGTAATCTGAAGTTGCCTCCCCAACTGACCCCTCTCATAAATACCTTCCTTGATGCAAACATTTCATTGGCTCTTCCCAGTTGAGAGTAAATAAATTAACACTGAGCAGCCATTTCATTCCTTTTACTTGTTCCTTCACAGCTACGAGTAAACAAAGTTGATGCTAACCAGCCATTCATTCTTCCTACTGGTCTCTTCCTAGTTGAGGCTAAACAAAGCTGACCCTGAATAGTCATTAGTCATTACCTCTGCAAAGTCAGTTTCTCCCTGGCCTTGCCCCTTTTCCCCTTCCCCATCCCCCCAGCAGCACTACAGAGGGCTCTGACCCTCTTTAGCCAACCTGGTGTTTCAGACCTTCCAGTTCCCCTACACATCTCCATTGGAATCTGGAAGGAGCTGCTGTCAATCTTTCCCCACTGTTCTTGTTTTGAATAGTCCTAAATTGGCTCAGGCTCAGCTACTGCAAGGAGATCCAGCCAGTCCATCCTAAAGGAAATCAGTCCTGAATATTCCTTGGAAGGACTGATGCTGAAGCTCAAACTCTAATACTTTGGCCATCCTAAAGGAAATCAGTCCTGAATATTCCTTGGAAGGACTGATACTGAAGCTGAAACTCTAATACTGTGGCCATCCTAAAGGAAATCAGTCCTGAATATTCCTTGGAAGGACTGATGCTGAAGCTGAAACTCCAATACTTTGGCCACCTGATGCAAAGAACCAACTCATTGGGAAAGACCCTGATGCTGGGAAAGATTGAAGGCAGGAGGAGAAGGGGACGACAGGGTGAGATGGTTGGATGGCATCACCCACGCGATGGACATGAGTTTGAGTAAACTCCAGGAGTTGGTGATGGACAGGGAGGCCTGGCGTGCTGCAGTCAGTGGGGCCTCAAAGAGTCGGACACGACTGAGCAACTGAACTGAACTGACTCTCTGGAGTTGGCATAGCTTGTGCTAACATCTTTCAGGACCTGTATTCCCACCAACTGCACTACAGCCTTATCTACAGACCAGCTCTCCTGTTTCACTTACCCCATCTTCCTCCTCCAGGGCCAAACACTGTGTGAAGTGACACCGCAAGCAGGATAGTGGAGATACTCCCTGTTTTAACTGAAGATGATTCTTTGCTGCATTTATTCTGTTCATTTTAATTGGTGGCCTGCCTCATCAGTTTTACCTGTAATGAGCTAGTTAACAACAAGAAAATTGCTCATCTGTATTATCCATCCTCTCTGGGAGCTGAGTACGTGCTGTGGCACCCGGCCTTCCCCTTTTACCACTGGGTGATAAGTTTTGAACACTGACTATATCAGTTGGATGCCATTTCTCATAAGTGGTACTCTTAACAGGATTTCTAAAAACATCATTTTGTGTTTTAACTGCAGTCATCTACCCTGTTTCACTAATTGTGCTTTTGGCGTATGACTGGAGATGGTGAGATCTGATGTGTGAACCATAGAATCTGTACTAACATGGGCGCACAGCCCAGGGGCTTCTCAGGCTCTTTCGTCCTCATCAGGTGCTTCCTCCATCAGAGAGAGAATGGTGAGAAACCACCGAGTTGTTTTCTAGACTTTCACAGGAGTGCTTTAAGGAAGGTGAGAAGTCTTTAAAGGGAATTTGCAAAGACTTCAGACTGGATCTAATGAAAAAGAAGAAACTATACTATCCAACTGAAATGTTGTATATCCACCTTTGTAGAATTCCCTTATTTTATATTGTATCTTAAAATAGAACCCATTAGGGATCATGATTTTTTATTTTTAAATAGTCTTTGCAAAGCTCTTTTGGGGTTCTCTAAGCAGATGTTTAGGCTTCTCAGGTGGCTCAATGGTGAAGGATCCATGGATCCCTATAGGTCAGGAAGATCCTCTGGAGAGGGAAGTGGCCACCCACTCCAATATTTTTGCCTGGGAAATCCCATGGACAGACGAGTCTGGCAGCCTACACTCACTGGGTTGCAAAGCCTCAGACACAACGTAGCAACTGGAAAACAACAACAAGCAGATTCTTGTAGTTTACATTTTTAGAAAAATCTTCTGGAGGTTGAAGACAGGTTTTAGTAAACGCTTACCCTTCATTCTAGTTAGCATTAATGGTAGCTTTGATTTCACCCTATGAATATGTGTCCCTTTTTATTGATTAATGGATATGAAGTTAACTATGGACACAAAAGTGATTGTTTGAAAACAGTCTAGCTTTTAGGAAATAAATCTATGATTTTCCAGAAGTTTAGAAAATATATGTTAATATTTGTGCTAATTTGTAATGTAGCCATAAAGTCACAGATGTTGGATCTAAAAGAGAGCGTCTGGCACAAACCCCTAATTTTCTAGATGAGGATTCCAAGTCCCAAGAAGATGAGTGACCCTCAAAGTCACACAGATAACAAATCCCAGATCTTACTAATAGCAAATTCAGTGTTCCTTCCACCACCTTACACATCTAAAATACTTTTAAGTACTACTGGAATTAAATTTGAGCCCATAAAAAGTCCATTATTGATTGAAATCCCAACATTAATCACTTCTAATTTTCCTACCTTTAGATTATCAGTCTCACTCCTTTGAGAATTCTGTACTTGTTCCTCCAACGGGAATGTTTCCAGTTCAGTTATTACACCGAAAATATTTGCATTCATTTATACTTCCAGTGGTCATGTATGGATGTGAGAGTTGGACTATAAAGAAAGCTGAGCGCCTAAGAATTGATGCTTTTGAATGTGATGTTGGAGAAGACGCTCGAGAGTCCCTTGGACTGCAAGGAGATCAAACTAGTCCATCCTAAAGGAGATCAGTCCTGGGTGTTCATTGGAAGGACTGATGTTGAAGCTGAAACTCCAATACTTTGGCCACCTCATGCAAAGAGTTGACTCATTTGAAAAGACCCTGATGTTGGGAAAGATTGAGGGCAGGAGGAGAAGGGGATGACAGAGGATGAGATGGTTGGATGGCATCACCATCTCAATGGACATGAGTTTGGGTGGACTCCAAGAGTTGGTGATGGACAGGGAGGCCTAGCATACTGCAGTTCAAGGGGTTGCAACGAGTTGGACATGACTGAGCGACTGAACTGAACTGATACTTCATGTCCAATCAATGTATAATAGTTTTTCATCTACAAGCCATTCAGTTTCTCTTAAATTATAAACTAGATGGCAAGGACATTGATGATTTCATATTACAGCGCATGTAAAGTATACCTGTGTCTTAATGTGAAGTGTGACTTCTTTCAGTTGGTTTTCTTTATAACATCTTTGCACTCTGGGGCAGCCCTTGTGGTATACACATAGTCCTGTGGCATTTATTAAGTGACAGTCCTTATAATAGGGATTACTATCCTAGCCTCATTCCTTCTGCTTCCCTTTCTTAGGCGCACCCCTTCTGCCAACTAGATGAAGAAACTGATCACATGGAAAGATTTTATATAGTCTTTAAAGGACTGGATTCAGTTAATCATATGGTACAACATATGGAAAAGAAATGCAAAAAAGCAAAATGGCTGCCTGAGGAGGAAAGAAGAGAGATGAAAAGCAAAGGAGAAAAGGAAAGATATTCCCATTTGAATGCAGAGTTCCAAAGAATAGCAAGGAGAGATAAGAAAGCCCTCCTCAGCGATCAATGCAAAGAAATAGAGGAAACAACAGAATGAGAAAAACTAAAGATCTCTTCAAGAAAATTAGAGATCAGTTCAGTGGCTCAGTCGTGTCTGACTCTTTGCGACCTCATGAATCACAGCACACCAGGCCTCCCTCCTTTAGGATGGACTGGTTGGATCTCCTTGCAGTCCAAGGGACTCTCAAGAGTCTTCAACACCACAGTTCAAAAGCATCAGTTTTTCGGCACTCAGCTTTCTTCACAGTCCAACTCTCACATCCATACATGACGACTGGAAAAACCATAGCCTTGACTAGACGGACCTTTGTCGGCAATGTAATGTCTCTCCTTTTTAATATGCTATCTAGGTTGGTCATAACTTTCCTTCCAAGGAGTAAGCGTCTTTTAATTTCGTGGCTGCAATCACCATCTGCAGTGATTTTGGAGCACCCCCCCCCAAAATAGTCTGACACTGTTTCCACTGTTTCCCCAACTATTTCCCATGAAGTGATGGGACCAGATGCCATGATCTTAACTTTCTGAATGTTGAGCTTTAAGCCAACTTTTTCACTCTCCTCTTTCACTTTCATCAAGAGGCTCTTTAGTTCTTCTTCACTTTCTGCCATAAGGGTGGTGTCATCTGCATATCTGAGGTTATTGATGTTTATCCCAGCAATCTTGATTCCAGCTTGTGCTTCTTCCAGCCCAGCGTTTCTCATGATGTACTCTGCATGTAAGTTAAACAAGCAGGGTGACGATATACAGCCTTGACGTACTCCTTTTCCTATTTAGAAACAGTCTGTTGTTCCATGTCCAGTTCTAACTGTTGCTTCCTGACCTGCATATAGGTTTCTCAAGAGGCAGGTCAGGTGGTCTGCTATTCCCATCTCTTTCAGAATTTTCCACAGTTTATTGTGACCCACACAGTCAAAGGCTTTGGCATAGTCAATAAAGCAGAAATAGATGTTTTTCTGGAACTCTCTTGCTTTTTCGATGATCCAGCGGATGTTGGCAATTTGATCTCTGGTTCTTCTGCCTTTTCTAAAACCAGCTTGAACATCCAGAGGTTCACGGTTCACGTATTGCTAAAGCCTGGCTTGGAGAATTTTGAGCATTACTTTACTAGTGTGTGAGGTAAGTGCAATTGTGCGGTAGTTTGAGCATTCTTCGGCATTGCCTTTCTTTGGAATTGGAATGAAAACTGACCTTTTCCAGTCCTGTGGCCACTGCTGAGTTTTCCAAATTTGCTGACATATTGAGTGCAGCTCTTTCATAGCATCATCTTTCAGGATTTGAAATAGCTCAACTGGAATTCCATCACCTCCACTAGCCTTGTTCGTAGTGATGCTTTCTAAGGCCCACTTGACTTCACATTCCAGGATGTCTGGCTCTAGGTGAGTGATCACACCATCGTGATTATCTGGGTCATGAAGATCTTTTTTGTACAGTCCTTCTGTGTATTCTTGTCACCTCTTAATATCTTCTGCTTCGGTTAGGTCCATACCATTCCTGTCCTTTATCAAACCCATCTTTGCATGGAATGTTCCCTTCGTATCTCTAATTTTCTTGAAGTGATCTCTAGTCTTTCCCATTCTGTTGTTTTCCTCTATTTCTTTGCATTGACCCCTGAGGAAGGCTTTCTTATCTCTCCTTGCTATTCTTTGGAACTCTGCACTCAAATGGGAATATCTTTCCTTTTCTCCTTTGCTTTTCGCTTCTTTTCACAGGTATTTGTAAGACCTCCTCAGAGAACCATTTTTGCCCTTTTGCATTTCTTTTCCATGGGGATGGTCTCGATCCCTGCCTCCTGTACAAGGTAATATTTCATGCAAAGATGGGCTCAATAAAGGACAGAAATGGTATGGACGTAACAGAAGCAGAAGATATTAAGAAGAGGTGACAAGAATACACAGAAGAACTGTACAAAAAAGATCTTCACGACCCAGATAATCACGATGGTGTGATCACTCACACTACAGTAGACAGAAGACATTCCTGCGTAAAATGTGAAGTTCAAGTGGGCCGCCTTAGAAAAGCAATCACTACGAGACAAGGCTAGTGGAGGTGATGAATTCAAGTTGAGCTATTTCAAATCCCTGAAAGATGATGCTGGTGAAGTGCATGCACTAATATGTCAGCAAATTTGGAAAACTCAGCAGTGGCCACAGGACTGGAAAAGGTAGTTTTCATTCCATCTCTCAAGAAAAGGGCAATTGCGAAGAAATGGCTCAAACTACCGCACAATTGCACTTACCTCACACACTAGTAAAGTAATGCTCAAAATTCTCCAAGCCAGGCTTTAGCAATACGATGAACCGTGAACCTCTGGATGTTCAAGCTGGTTTTAGAAAAGGCAGAAGAACCAGAGATCAAATTGCCAACATCCGCTGGATCATCGAAAAAGCAAGAGAGTTCCAGAAAAACATCTATTTCTGCTTTATTGACTATGCCAAAGCCTTTGACTGTGTGGGTCACAATAAACTGTGGAAAATTCTGAAAGAGATGGGAATAGCAGACCACCTGACCTGCCTCTTGAGAAACCTATATGCAGGTCAGGAAGCAACAGTTAGAACTGGACATGGAACAACAGACTGTTTCTAAATAGGAAAAGGAGTACGTCAAGGCTGTATATCGTCACCCTGCTTGTTTAACTTACATGCAGAGTACATCATGAGAAACACTGGGCTGGAAGAAGCACAAGCTGGAATCAAGATTGCTGGGATAAACATCAATAACCTCAGATATGCAGATGACACCAACCTTATGGCAGAAAGTGAAGAAGAACTAAAGAGCCTCTTGATGAAAGTGAAAGAGGAGCGTGAAAAAGTTGGCTTAAAGCTCAACATTCAGAAAGTTAAGATCATGGCATCTGGTCCCATCACTTCATGGGAAATAGTTGGGGAAACAGTGGAAACAGTGTCAGACTATTTGGGGGGGGGGTGCTCCAAAATCACTGCAGATGGTGATTGCAGCCACGAAATTAAAAGACGCTTACTCCTTGGAAGGAAAGTTATGACCAACCTAGATAGCATATTAAAAAGGAGAGACATTACATTGCCGACAAAGGTCCGTCTAGTCAAGGCTATGGTTTTTCCAGTCGTCATGTATGGATGTGAGAGTTGGACTGTGAAGAAAGCTGAGTGCCGAAAAATTGATGCTTTTGAAACTGTGGTGTTGGAGAAGACTCTTGAGAGTCCCTTGGACTGCAAGGAGATCCAACCAGTCCATCCTGAAGGAGATCAGTCCTGGGTGTTCATTGGAAGGATTGATGCTGAAGCTGAAACTCCAATACTTTGGCCACCTCATGCGAAGAGTTGACTCATTGGAAATGACCCTGATGTTGGGAGGGATTGGGGGCAGGAGGAGAAGGGGACAACAAAGGATGAGATGGTTGGATGGCATCACCGACTCGACGGACATGAGTTTGGGTAAACTCCGGGAGTTGGTGTTGGACAGGGAGGCCTGGCATGCTGTGATTCATGGGGTCGCAAAGAGTCAGACAGACTGAGCGACTGAATTGAACTGAACAACATAATTATAGAATCTGAAATTGGAAAGCAATCTCTTGTGCCTACCCTGGAAAAATACTTTAAATAAAATAAAGAAGTCCTCAATAATCCTTCAACTAACATTGGTTACAGCCACTGAAATCAGTTCTTTTATGTTTGGTGTAAATCCATATTACTCCAGTGGAATTCTATGACACGTCTCCTGTGAAAAGACTATTTAATATTGTTGTGAGTAGTGTAGGGCATCAATAGAAAAAGCAGCTTTGTTTTCTTCAGGTGTTTTCATAACCATCTATATATTTTGAAACATATATTTTTACCTCTTCTGCAATTTTTAGTATAAAATGTTATCATGAAGAGAAGTGAATGATATCAGAATTCATTGAAATCAATCTTGGAAATTATTTGCCTCGAAGGATAAAGAGGGAAACAAATGTTCCCAGGCAAAGCCAAAAGACAGACTGAAATTTTACTTGCCACTGGCCATCAAAAGTGACTATAATTTGGGTGGATGAAAAAATTAAACACTTGGCTCCCAAAGAGATGCTCCTGAATTCAAACTGAAAGCATGATCTAGAGCCTAGCTACATCCACAATCTTTATAGCACTTCTTCTTTACCAAAGAAGAGTTTAGATTATACAGATTCTAAGCTAGAAATTCCTTTGCTACTAAGGAAACTTCCTTGAGAAATCATCTTTCTGATTCTATGTCCCAGACGACAGCACATCAGAAGATGAATGACCAAAAGAAATATCGAAGTCAGAAAGCTGCACACCATTCAGGCAAAATCTGGTTGGAGAGGAAGGCTGTTCGCATGATTAGTGAGCTTCCCCAGCTAGCCTGTAGGTGGGTGTGTTTAACAGGAGGAAGCACTGGGAACCCGCCTGTCAGCCAGCCTTTAGAGCTAATTAGCTCAGCATACAACAAAGATAAGTGAGCCTGGGAGGAGGGCCCCCTGAGGGGTCTTTAGATTCTGGGAAATGTCTGATTGGCAGATGTTAAAAGAGATTCTTTGGTAATCCTGTGCATCAATGAGCTGCACAAATTCAGACCAGGACTGCAAGAATCCAGGCATGAGGACACTGTGCAGCAGGCTCGCACAGGCAGACCCACGATGGACAGAACCTTGGAATCCCTGAGACACATCATTGCCCAAGTCTTGCCTCACAGAGACCCGGCTCTGGTCTTCAAAGACTGTAAGTACTGCAGGGGAAAAAGTTTTTTTTTTTTTACTTTTTTAGAAAATAGTCCTAAATGTCTAGTCACATCTTATTTCAGTATGTTTTCTCCTAAATCTCTGTAGTCGTGCGCTGTGGTCTAAGTGGTATTTAACTTGTTCCTGACTTCAGTCAGGAGAATGATTTCATTTCACCTACGGGTATCAGTCGCTGGGTTATTTTTTTCAATGATACATCTTGCTAACCATTTAGAAGTCTGTCCTAAAGTCTAAGACTCGCCTCAGACTTGATGAACTTTTCCAGATGCTCTTTAAAATAAATCAAGGCTGATTGGTACTAGGATTAAAACAAAAAATAACTTGAAGACGATAATAAGATATATCCCCTTTTAAACCTGTTTAGTCCTTCATGCCATGTATTAGTTATGTTAAAAATGTACTGTTTGAAATGTTTTGTTGCAAACAAAAGTTAAGAATATATCACCACTGAGCTCTTAAATTTTGATAACAAATGATAACATTTTAGTTAAAAGGCCAATAAAATAAGATGTCTTCCCACCTCTGCAACAAAACGCCACCCCCCCACACACACACATACACACAAAAAAATTAAACAACTATGCATGGCAGAGTTATTTCAAAATCTTTTTTTAATGATTATGAAAAATAATTCAATCAAGATTTCCAATTCTGGCAAATCTTGTCATGTAACTTTGTTTCTGGAACCAATTTGATTTCCTGCTGCTGCAAGACAGACTATCTTTGCCTTGTATCTTATCTACAGTGGGGTTCATATTACAAAGGGCTTCTGAAACAGAACTTTGCTATGGAGCTGCCCAAAAGGTAAAATGCATATGGAATTTTTTTTTTTTTTTAACTTCAATAAGTTACAGCTTTCTTCTTTGGGAATCTCATATGTTTGTCTCCATCAAAACATCAATGGTTTGGATTTTTGCTTTCTGATTGCTGAATAATGTTCGTTTCCAGATGTCCTTTTAGTTTATATTTCTCATATGTGTGATGAAGAAATGTTAGGCAATTTTATTCTATAAAATTTTCTTCCTAGAAATTAAATTGTAACCAATTTGCTCTCTAAGGCATAAAGTGAAAAAACTGCTCTTTCTTTTTTCTTTCTTCCTTTATTTCTCTCTTGTTCTCTTGGTTTCTTATTTTCTCGCTTTCTTTTAAATACTATCTTCAAGCATATGTCAATAGCTGTGTTAGAACTAACAAAAATCTCTCCCCACCCCCTCCCATCTAGCCTGGAATCTATTCAGGTTTGGCATGTTTTTTTAAGTGAAGAGGCAAGGAAAGACTGCATATCTCCTACAGTAGCACTGAATTCACTAGTGAAGGGTAAAAGGGCTCTCGACCTAAGACTTTGGATAAATTGTAGAGGACCAGGGATCTTGTGCTGAGGGTTTGGATAGTAGAAACAGTAAAAAGGAATAGAGGTAAAATGTTTCACTGAGTTCATTGTGAATTTAAGAAATTTCATCTGAAATTATGTGGACCACTTTCTAAATCCCGGCAGCTGTTTACAGTTTACCAGAGAAAACAAGATAGAAAAGGGTTGAAATAAAACATACATTGTGTCCTGTCATCTAGGACTTTGTGGAAACTCTTTTATGCAGCAAAAAGAAAAGAAGTGTCACACATTTCATTTATTAACACAGAACTTAAATTTAATCAGAGAGCATTGCCTGCTTACCCTAGAATGGGCTGCCACTCTGCGACTGCTTGCATGGCTTAATAGGCGTGAATTTTAACTACTGAGCCTCTCCCTTCAGGTGTTTCTAATCTGAAAAATGACTAAATGAAAGTAAGCCAAATGGCAGATTTCTGTGCCAGGGATTTTTATATTATCGAAACATCCAACCACTCACCGTCTTCATGGAATAAACGGGAACAGGTTCACTTATTGCTGAGGCGGCCTTCACAAGGGCCTATGCCGTGCCTTGGCACCCTACCATGCGTGTGCCAGGGTTTAGCACATGGACTCATTTCCTTTGGCACACCCGTAAGTTGCTGCCACCGCACTCCTGCTTTACACGGCCTGTAAAAAGTCACCATCAACCTTCAATAGCAGGTTCTAAGCAGCCTTCTCTCCTCTAGTTACTCCTGGCTCCTTTTCCCCCATTCCAGGCCAGCCTCTTTTTGCCAGAAGGAAAGAACTGAGCACTTCAGCACATCACTGCCAATTCCTTAAGAAAAATTACTACCTTGTTTTCCTACAAGATGAAAAGCCAGTTCAATGATGTTTGAAACCATACACAGTTGAACAAAGGAGCATAGAAAAATAATAACATTCTAAAAGTGTTTGTCTAAATTTCTCTTCTGTAAATGCAAAGGTAGTTTTTTTCTCTTTTTATTTTTATGAAACATAGAATACAAGAGAGATTAATTTGTTGCCCTCACTTGGCTTTCAATTTGTATAAAAACAAGCAATAGTAAACTGGATTTTCTCTTCAAGTTGGTCAGGAAAAGTACCCAGAGAGTTTTCTGGTCTGAGACCAATGCACATGGGGATAGTTATATTCATTTAAGGAAATAAAATATGAATGCTTTTCTCAGCCAAGGAGGTCCTCCACGTGGCATTTTGTATTGCATTAAATCTCTAGTTTGTTTTAGACAAGGTGTTCATCTGACAAAAGTTGTAATTTGTTTATTTTCTTTCCTGAAAGGAAATGAATTTCATGACATTTTCCCCCTTTTCTCTATTTTGAGTTTCAAATGAAAAATAAGGAAAGAAATTTTAAATGAGGTGGGCTCTCGGTTTGTACTTTGTTCACCTAACCTGACTCAGGACTGCTCTCCACTGCCTGAATGTCTCCACTTTGTAACAGGTATCTCCAGGAGTCTGCACCGCCCAACAGAATCTCTTTGCAGAGGAATTAAGGCATATCTCCATGTTTCCTTCCATTCTTGGCTTTGTGCAACATCCAATTTATTTTCTTGTGTCATGCGTCACAACCAAAGATGAGCTTATCCTGAAAGCAGCCTTTGTCAGCTTTCTTGAGAGTTTGTGTGTAAGCTTACTATCTGTTGGCCATAGTTTAACAGATTCTCACATGCTTGCCCAAAGTAAGTCACCATGCCCTGATTTCAAGAAGTCTTCACATTCAGATTCTATCCTGTTAACCCTTCAAATTGCAAGAGCATCATAAGCAAGAGCATCTGCCATCTTTGGGATCTTTCTTCATGCATCATTAGTAATGCTAGAATGTCAAGTCCTCATCCCGTGATTAAGACACTATGCTAAGAATGTTTATTCTTCACAGCATGTCAATAATGTAGGTACTGTTGTGATTTATAGTGAGAGAACTGAAGTTTCTGGAGCTTAAAGGTGACCTGCTCAAGACCACACCTAATGAAATGATAGAGCCAGGATTCAAATTCTATCTTCCAACTTCTCACCTTTAGCCGATACAAGACATTGCCTCTCAGAAGAGTTATATTGCCACGTCATTTGTGCTGTCATGGCAGTGTCTGTTAGGAAAACAGAGGTGGGACTGAAATGGACTTTTCTGGGTGTTTGGAGAGAGTCCATTAAATAAGCTTATCTGAGTGGCAGTGTAACAGGAGAGTGAGAGGGGAAGGGAATTTTTGAGGAGAGAGAACAGTTTGCCGAAAGGCAGATTGGGCAATACAAGACAACGCATCAGGGAAGGTGGAGACAAGGCTGAAAAGGCAGGTGGAATCACACACAAGTGTCGGCAACAGGGAGCTGTTGGAGTTAACAGTGATCCTAGATTAGTTCTGAAAGCATGGGGCGTTATGTTGTGTTGGGGAAAAGATTGTATTGACATCTATTGAAGGTACGCTTCCTGATATTAAGTTGGGGAGAATGGCAGCTTTTTTACAGCAAGAATCCTTTTACCCGTTCAGGCAAGATACAAGAGTTGTAAATGTAAACATGCCTATAGGGAGAAACCACTTCCACTAAATAAAGCCAGAATTATGACAAACTTTCTCAGATAGTTACAATCTTAGTTGTCACTGAAGCCCTGAGAATGTGCTGGTTTGTAGCACTGATTTATAAAGTAATGTGTTAGATTTCACTAATGTTTCCCAAAATTTTGCAATGAAAACAAATTAGGTGGAACCTTTACTAAACATTGAACAATGAGAAGAAAAATTTCTCACGTATTTGAAGTTTGTTAACTCTTCCATTTGAGGAGACACTTTTTTGTATGAAAGCTTATATTTATCCAAGTTAGGGGAACACTTCAAAAAGTACATTTTTACCCTTTGGAAAAATTGGACCAGACTATAGACCTATTAAAAATATCTTAGTAATCATGATTCTGGCTGTATAGAATGCAAGAGAGGAAAAATTCTCAAGAGTCAAGTATTTTCCCTGCCTTTTTAGCATAGTTATCTGAAATCTGTAAATTTGATGATACATTTATGGTTTCTTCATTTCACGTAAAGGATGGAGTAGGAAGTGAGAGATGAAGGCACTTGTGTAGTAAAATCCCTTCAAGTATTGCATGGCATTCCACCACAGAAAGTGTGCTGGAAAGAGCATGGTGAAAACACAAAAAACAAAAACCTCTACTTCTTGCTAGCTCATTTTGGATTAATGACTACATCTTAATTACAATAATTTGAACTCTGATAATTTTAGCATCTAAACTGTGGATGCCTGTTCTACTGAAGAAAACTATTCAAATGCTAGTTTTACTTTGTTATAGGATACAACTATTTTTATTTTGACTTATTTCAAGAGAAATATGCAGATTTCAGTTCAGCTATCTGTGGCATAAGCCCTGTTCTCTTCTCCTTTTTTCAATAAAGATACATTTGGCAGAGTTTAAATACTAATAGTCTCAGTGCAGAGGAAAATTTTTCAAAATGGAAAAAAAGTAAGAGGCTTCTTGATCACTTAATGGCAACATCTGTCTTAATACGTTTATTTCTTAATATATAAATAAGATTTAACAAATCAAAAAGAATATTGACTGACATCCATCCTGTGATCAAGTCTGGTGCCTCTTCACGGTCTGCTGTCTCATCTCACCATAGGCTTTTTTTTTTTAACAGTTAAGATTTGTTAGCCTGAGCTCAACTTTAACAACTTCTGAAACTCATGTGTTAAGTTACAGCCCATAATAGGATACAGCTGCACAAGGGTGAGTTTCTAAGTTATGATTTTTCTGTTTAAATGATACGGTTTTACTGATTATGTGCTACAGATTGATTTAAGAAATGTAAGACAACTTTAGAAGCCTTTCATAAAAGAATCTTCTTTATTGAATACATTTCATATTGACATTTTAACCCCAAAGGCTCTTATTGCTTTTCTTCCATGTTCAAATGCTCATATCAGTTTAATCTGTCAAGGTAGCTTTTAAAACTCCTATTTTAAAAGAAAAGGGGGGAAAAAAGAATCCTACTGAAAGTTTAATAATGACAAAATAGGCAATTATTACACTCCCTGTAGTTTTCTACACTCTCTCTCTGGTATCCTTGGAATCCTGTTTGCATTATGGTTTCGCTTTTTTTCCCCTTCCTCTGCGATGATAATCGGTTGATCCCTATTTTGATCCCATCCCGTGACACAGCTGTGGGAACCCAACATTTAGTCACCACTCCTTTGGCACTTACGGGCTGTCGAGCGTAGTTTACATTTTTCTCACAGGGCTCTGCCCCATGAGTTATAGTTTGGCTGGCATGTTTTTTCCACATCTCAGTTGCAAGTCCCAGGAAGGCAAAGCCATACCTTGCACTTCTATGTAGCCGCCAGAGGAATCCCTCACAGGGCCAGGCACCTAGCAGGCACAGCAGACTTTTCTGGTTGCTGACTCACTGGTTTTCTCCATCACGAAAGGGAGGAAGATGAGATAAATGGTACTGGGACTTACTAAGCCATCATCCCGTGACACCTTAATCACAGCCTGACTGCACACAGGTTTCAGTTGACAGCTCCGTGAAACAGGAGGGAGCATCTTCAGAAGAAGAACGGGTTCTGAAAATAAACACAGCCACCTCAGGCAACTTCCCCAGAGCGCTGCCTCAGGTTGACCTTGGTGTTGTGATGTCACTCAGTCATGTCCAACTCTTTGTGACCCCGTGGACTGTAGCCCGCCAGGGTCTTCTTTCCATGAGATTCTCCAGGCAACAGTACTGCAGTGGGTTGCCATGTCCTCCTCCAGCAGATCTTCCCAACCCAGGAATAGAACCCAGGTCTCCTGCATTACAGGCAGATTCTTTACCATCTAGCTACCCGGGAAGCCCCTGGCTTTGGTAGAGCAGCCCAAATTACCCCATATACCACACCGGCACCGTGACTCAGCCCGCCAGTTCTTATTTTCATTCTCTCGGTCTACCCTCAACTCTGAATCACCAAGGGCTGTGTACATCAAGCTCTTCAGGGCTGACCTCTGTCTGTGCCTTGTACAAAAACCCAGTTAAATAGCTGTGGCAGGGTCATGGATAGCTTTCTTATAATGACTATACCGGGGGAAAGTACGTGACATACCTAAAGCCACATTTGCGCAAATTTGACCATCTTAACTAAACAGAACTGGTCGGCAAAGCAACAGTGTTTGCTTTTTTTTTTGGTTTTTATTTTTTGTTTTCTTGGATCTTTGGTTGTTACCTGAAGTCAACAGTCCTACAAAGTCTCTCTCTTTTTTTTTTTTAATTGGCATATAATTGCTTTACAATGTTGTGTTGGGTTCTGCTGTACAATGAAGTGAATCAGCTATGTGTATACATATATCCCCACCCACCCCCATCCCACCTATCTAGGTCACCACAGCGCACCGAGATGAGCTCCGTATGCTATATTGCAGATTCCCACTAGCTATCTATTTTACACGTGGTCATCTATTTATGTCAAGCCTCATCTACCAGTTCATCCCTCCCTTGCCTTCTCCTGCTGTGTCCACATGTCTGTTCTCTACATCTGTGTCTCTATTCCTGCCCTGGAACTAGGTTCCTCTGTTCTATTTTTCTAGATCCCACATACATGCGTTAATATAGGACATACGTGTGTTAATATAGGATATCTGTTTTTCTCTTTGACTTACAGTGCAAATGCAGTGCCCAGCGGTTCATGGGAAAGATATATACTTCCTAATTGCTTAAATAGATTACATCAGGTTTTTAGTCTATGTAGCTTTTGTGATTGTATGACATCATCTGAACCATGATATACATGAAAACCACACTTGGGAGCTCAGGTGCTGCCATTTAATGGTGGTATACTTAATGACCTTTTATTTCATCTTTGTGATTCCATCTTGTTCCTTGATATTCTCTCCCTTCTGCCTTCTTAAAAAGTTACCTTGTACGTCCAAAGATATTAAAAAAAAAAAAAGTTTTATTTAACACAAGGAGCCCAGCGTGGAGCTCTGTGATTACCTAGAGGATTGGATAGGAGGCAGGAGGGAGGCTCAGAAGGGAGGGGAGATAGCTAATAGATAGATAGATAGATAGATAGATAGATAGATAGATAGATAGATAAATTATGAGTGATTCATGTTGTTGTATGTCAGAAACCAACATAACATTGTAAAGCAGTTATCCTCCAATAAAAAAAAGTGTTATTTAAATTTCTCCCCCAAATGATTTATAGCTCAATTTTAAATTCTAAAGGTGAAAATTAAAAAGAATGATGTAATTTTTTTTTTTTTTGTATATATTGGAGAGTCTTCCAAGAGGTTAATTTTGTAAAACATCCCAAAGAACTTAATTCCCTCAGAGAAAGTGTTGAGGATGGAGAACAGGGACCAGATCAGAAGAAAAGAAAAAGGAAACAAAAGAAGAAAGACGATCCGCTTCCCAACTGCTGCAGGAGCGAGGCAGTGACTCTGGAGAATAACTAAAAGAAAGCTAGTAATGCTGGGAACAAAGCAAGACTCTTAAGCGGTCTCATCTCTGTGTGTGGCTGCGGCTACCTTTGAGAGAGTGTCTACAGAAAAGAAGAGGTAGCCCGAGTTTCCCGCATGTCGTACACGACTCATAAGCGGTGTCAGCAAGATTCCATTAGCCTGATCAAAACTTGTCCGAGCCTGAGAATGGTTATAAATGTTTAGACAGCTGGCTCTGTCGGTCACTGTCCTAGTGTTTGCCAAGCCAAGCACAAGACCTAAAGGAACCCAATTTTGCATGAATGGCAAATTGGCAAGATGCCTTGAGCTTGCTCCTTAAATTATTTGGGGGTCCTTTTCATGCTTCTCCTCAATAAAACTAGTGGATCACATTTACAAAAACAAGGTATATGTGATTGAATTGCTAGAACAGAAAATGCTATTAATTTTATTTAAAAATATCACCTGCTAAGAGTAATTTATAGTTGAAGATTATATTAAAATATTACATACCATAAATCCGTCTGTTTGGAGGCAGAGAATCAATCTGAAACTATGTTCCTCATCTTGAAAGCCTCTAACTGGTTTATCCTAAAATGGTAGCCTTTCCAATTTGTCTTAATTTTTGGCAAAGGAAATTTTTAACCAGCTAGAATTTTTTCTCATGTAAGGCATGAAGAAATGAGTTCTTTTTTTCTGATAGATTTATGACATACTTTTAAGATCCCTTATTGCTGACAAATGACTGTCTTTCCAGTCGGGACTTACCTCATATTAGGTAATTGAACTGAGCAATGAACTATAGTGTTTCTACTTTCCTGAAGCATAAGAGTTATTAACATTAATTTGAAATAAGAGTTAGTTCCTTTCTGTAGTTTTTCCTAAGAGCAGGTCTGTTACCATTGGCATTCATTAGAAAGTGAAAAATTGGACAAACATCCGTGTTTCCAGATTTTGAGACATGTAGTATTTCTTCCCTTTATTTTCTGGCTATCATGAAGCTTTGACTTTACCAGTGAATGATATTAAAAGAGCTTTCTCATTTCCATCTCTGAATTCCTCACATATTTTAGACAAATTAAATAGCGCAACGTGTACAATTAGAGGATTTTCAGACTTGAGACTATTTTCAGAATGTTTAATGATATGGTTTCCAATCCAGGAGCAGTCAGTTTCAAAGATGCAATGTGCAAGTGTATAATCATGGCCTTTCCTTTCTTCCTTCACCTTCTGCAACCACAAATAATAGCTAACCCTCCAGTGCTTACTATGCGTGAAACTCTGTTCTCAGCATTTTCCATTTTGAGCTTTACAGCAACCCTGTAAATACTGCCTTTTACAGATAGAACAGGGGCGCTCGGTAGGTATCTCTGCACAGGAGAGACCGGATTCAGACCCAGGCATTCTGGCTCCAGAGGCCATGCTTTTAACTGCCTAAATAAACTGCCTGCCTGTTGATAAAACGGGGAGAGACATGATACAGTACCCATTTCATTGTGTTTGAACCAAAACCTCTACTTGAGGACTCTCCTGTAACAAACGCTATAATACATGGCACATTTACATCCTCTGAATCTCAGAATTCCCATATGAAAACATAGGTCATGTGTCCCTGTTGGCATCTCCATCATGCCCAATCTATGGAAATGACAAGGTCTAAGTTTTCAGGATAAAAGCCCTCTGAGAGGCTTCATACTCCTTCCTTCCAGGTTGCCAAAGGAGCACTCTGCTTGCTCCATCTCCCACCCACTCCTCATGGATTTTTCTGCTCAAGCTCCTACCAGAGAAACATTTTTCCTGGGCTCACCCAGATGCATAAGAGCAACCGCACATTCTCTCTGTGTGTTTGTGCCCTTGTTTTTCATGAATGGAGCCTCTACAGACAGCACAGCACCTCAAAGACAAAGGACAAGGAAATCCGTGCCCCTGCCTTTCTCACCCACTTGCCCGGGGCACCAGAACAATAGAATTAATTTCCAATTATTAAAAGAAGCAGAGTCCCCTCGGCCTGTTGCTTATCGAGTTGTACCCCCTTCCTCATGGCATACTTTCCTATCACTCCCACACACAATTCCTCCACTGAGGCATTACTATTTTTCTTACTCTTTTTGTCAGATGCCACTATCACTTTTTTGGGAGCATAATTTCTACCCCCTTGCCCATCCTGGTCTAAATCTCATTTTTCTAAGGAGATTCAGCTTAGGCTGTCCTCCCCTGCATAATTGTTTCTGTCCTTTTCAGTCCACATTTATCTACTTTTCCCCTTAAATGTATTTAGTTAATTGTGCCATAAATTTTAGAGCTCTAATATTACCTTAAAATAATTTCTGTTATACAATGTAGCAGTCTAATATTTTGTTAACAAATTATGAATTCTTTATTTCTGCAGTAAATCTTTATGTGGCAAAGGCCTATTTTGACCTTTTTTTTTTTTTTTTTGACTCTATGCCATCAAGGTCAGGGTCCCCAGATAGACCAGGGCCTCATTGCTGATTAATTGTGGTGTTTTGTTCCGCTGATCCCAGAGACTACTTTCAAATCCTTTTCAACGCTATGCTCCAGGCAGTCAACATAAATGGAGAACTGACACTTTAAGACAAAAGTACTTAGATCGCTGTTTAGGATAGCCATAAGCTCTACTTATCATGAAAGTAAAGCCCTAGCTGGCAAGCAACTAGCAATCACCCTATGCAGGCTTCATCTTCCTGCACCTACTCAACCATCTCCAGCTGAGACATGGCTACCACCAACACACCCAGGCTGCGTGGGCACCATGGTTGTTCATGTAAGAAATCTCCTATTCTAGAAGGAAGTCTTGATCTCTCCATGAATCACAGTACTTTCACCTCTCCTCTATATGTTCATTCAATTGCACGGTTCAGATATGTAGTATTTTTTACAGTCCAAATGAATTCAGCAACTGCTTCTAGATGAACAGGCCTGTGCTAGATACCAAGGAGGATACAGAGAAGAATGAACCAGACTTCCTGTCCTCTGGAATCACAATCTGCTCTGAGGTAAATAACATACAATTCTTCTCTATAAGATGAATTGTTATCCCAAGGCATTTCATTCCTCTGGCCAGAAGTAAGCCCAGCCAAGTCTGACTTGATAAATTTAGCCAGGAGCACCACATCCACTTTATTAGCATGGTTTATAGAAGATTAAGTGCTAAGACACAGGGCCACTGATGGAATAAGAGCATAGGAAAGGCCATTCATGTGGGCTGGAATCAGGCAGTAAGGCATGATGGAGGAGGTGGCATTTCCTCTGAAATCTGAGAGTAAATTGGATGGCTAGAAAGGAGAGGCAGAAACAACACTCGGGGTAGGAAGGAGGACTTGAACCAAAGCACAGGGAAAAAAAAAACATGCATTATGTGTTCAAGGGCAAGTAAAGTCACTGCCTTTGCTGAAGCTAATTGAGGTTTTCTGCTAGAAAGGGTCAAAGGTTGGATGGTTAAGGTGTTCCACATTGTTGGATGTCTTTATTGGTCAACTGTCTTCTGTGAAGTTTTAATGCTGAATTTTATAATCAGAAAGAAAGCTGGAGGAAGGTGGAAACCTCACTTACGAAAGACTTGCTCAGAGATCTAGTCACTCCTCTGGAGACTCTCATGTTCAAATTTCAAAACACTGAGAAAGAAAGTACCCACAATACTGCCTATAAACTGCATAGCAAATTGTCTTCTTATTGATACAAAAGTATTCAAAACCGCCGAAGAGGTTTGTTTTAGTCAGTTTGGGCTGCTGGAACAAAATGCCATAGACTGGGTGGCTTAAACAACGGAAATGCCTTAGCATTTCTCACAGATCCAAGATCAAGTTGCTGGCAGAGCCAGCGTTTTGGTGAGAGCCCTCTTCCTGGCTTGGAAACGTCTGCCTTCTTGCTGTGTCTTCACAAGGCTGAGCGCAGAAGCTGTGGCGTCTCTTTCTGCTCTTATAAAGACACCAGTCCCATCGTGGGGCTCTAACCCGCATCAGATCAGTTCAGTTCAGTCGCTCAGTCATGTCCGACTCTTTGTGACCCCATGGACTGCAGCTCGCCAGGCCTCCCTGTCCATCACCAACTCCCGGAGTTGGGCATCAAACTCATGTCCATTGAGTCGGTGATGCCATCCAACCACCTCATCCTCTGTCATCCCATTCTCCTCTCACCTTCAATCATTCCCAGCATCAGGGTCTTTTCAAATGAGTCAGCTCTTTGCATCAGGTGGCCAAAGTATTGGCATTTCAGCTTCAACATCAGTCTTTCCAATGAACATTCAGGACTGATTTTCTTTAGGATGGACTGATGATCTCCTTGCAGTCCAAGAGACTCTCAAGAGTCTTCTCCAAAACCAAAGTTCAAAAGCATCAATTCCTCGGTGCTCAGCTTTCTTTAGAGTCCAACCCTCACATCCATACATGACTACTGGAAAAACCATAGCCTTGACTAGACGGACCTTTGTTGGCAAAGCAATGTCTCTGCTTTTTAATATGCTGTCTAGGTTGGTCATAACTTTTCTTCCAAGGAGCAAGCGTCTTTTAATTTCATGGCTGCAGTCACCATCTACAGTGATTTTGGAGCCCCAAAAAATAAAGTCTGTGACTGTTTCCACTGTTTCTCCATCTATTTGCCTTGAAGATCTTTGCAACCCCATGGACAATATAGTCCATGGAATTCTCCAGGCCAGAATACTGAAGTGGGTAGCCTTTCCCTTCTCCAGCAGATCTTCCCAACCCAGGAATCGAACCGGGGTCTCCTGCATTACAGGCGTATTCTTTACCAACTGAGCTATTAGTTTACATCTAACCTTCATAATCTCATCTAAACCTGACAATCTCCCTGAGTCCCCACCTTCTAATACCATCATACTGCAAGTTAAGTCTTCAGCATATGAATGTGTGATAGACACAAATATTTAGTCCAGGACAGGGTCTGTTACATGTGTCTGAGAAAGCAATGTGGAGCAATGGAGTGGATTAAGAAGTCTGATGTGCAAAGTCAATTCAGAGGTTAATTTGTTTTTCTTTTTTTTTTTTTAACTCTCAGATGTTATAATCTGATAAAAGTAACAAAAAGGAATCTTTCCTAGGATCTCCCCAACAATTCTCTTTCCTTCCACTTCCTCTCATACCCCCAGCCACAGCCATTTGATATTCTATTTCTGTATAGTAGTAATTTTTCCAGTTAAACACAGTTGCCTTGACAAAGGCAAGACCTATGGATGGCCTATGATCGTTAAACCCTGAAGTTGGAGGGTCGCTCAACTTGTCCTGACTCCGGTTGTTACCCATCTGATTTCTCTGGATCTCCAGCTCAGGATTCACTGCCTCTCTCCTGTCCGGTGTCTAGACTCCCCATGATCGCTTCTCGGCCTTTTGGCTAAGATCAAGTGTAGACTCCCCGTGAATGATTAATGTTATCTTTTCCTGGCTTATGAATAAAAGCCCTTTTCCTTTAGTGTCCATTCAAACAATGGAGAAACTCTTCAAAAAGAATTTCACCAAACTCTGAGAGAAATAATGCATAGCCCAAAAATATGTGTTCCAGACTATAGCTCCCTGACCCTCAGGGAGAAGGCACACTCAGGCAGAGAGACTTGACCTTGACTTGTGTTCATGCCCCTCTTCCCAGGAAACTGGTTCCAAGGCCTTCCTTAGTCTTTTGCCATTTGCTCTTGTTCCTCTTGTGGTCTCTTCTTTAGTCATTTTTCCTTGAAAGGAGGGACTGGAATGTGAGACTTAATCCCAGCCCCCTCTGAAGCCCATGACTGTTGGGTGTTTACAGTGTTGCTTTTAGCCAGAGCAGAGTTTTGGCTGAAGGTTGATCAGGACACCTGTTCGCATGACACGGACTGCCATTCACTGTGACAATTCCAAGCTGGAAATGTATCATATCACATGTATGGAAATATACAAATATTAACCCTTTGCTTTGTTTGACTGCCAAAGACAAGCATCAGAAAAATGGCCCATAGAAAATGGTAGGTGAAGTAATTCTTGTGCAGAGTCCCCTACACCTTGCCTACCAACAGCTTCACAAAAGCGGCATATCTTGCATAACTTTAATGGCGTCAGCTACTCAACCAACATTTATTATGCTTCTGAAATCCTTCTAATAGATGTTAGACACGCATGAAAACAACTTAAATTCCATTATAATTAGGAGTGGCTCAGAATGAGCAGAGAGCTAGACTATATATCCAGACCAAACTAAGTTACAAATTCCAAGGCTGAGTTAATAACTGTGTGACTGGACTGTACCCTGAGCATCTTTGAACTTCTTATCTCTAAGTTGTGGATGATAATGCCTATTTCTAGAAGGTGTTGTAAGAATTAAATGAGAAAATGCCTGATACCTGGCATATAATAGGCACGTGGTAAAGGAGACGAGAAGAGCAACTTCTTCCTACCCTACCCAGGGCTTCTCCAGCTTTAATGTGCATCAGATTGCCTCAGAATCTTGTTAAAAATGTAGACTCTGGTTCAGTAGGCCTGGGGTGGGGCCTGAGACCCTGCGTTTCTAACAAGTCCCCAAGTGATATCCATGCTATCTCTCAGAGAACTGCAGTTTCCACGGGAAGGGTTTAGAGAGTATTTTGGGTCTGTTTTCATTTTTAAGGATCTATTGCTGGAAGTAGGTCTTTAAAAAAAAAAAAAAAATGAGTAGGTGCCAGCCAGGAAGATGACAGAGAATGGAAAGGCATTCAAGAGGGCTTGCTAGTAGCATAAAAAGCATGAGGGAGAGGGGGGCCTGGGATTTGATTTGAGGAGAGAAGTTTGGAATGAGAAAGAGGATCAAGACAAAGGGGCTTCTGTGACTTGACAAGGAGTTATTTGCTCTGCAGGTAATGAGGGACTCATGGAAGCATTTTAAGATGGGAGTGATTTAATCAACCATAAGGTTCAGAAAGATTACCTGGAAACAACTGAGGATGGGTTAGATGGGAGGGTGACTGGAGTCAGGAGGGTACTGTGGTATATATGGTGAGATGTGAACCCATGAAGTAATGGCAATATTAACTGAGAGGAAGCGGTGACTATCAGAGACATGGGGATATGGAAGTGACAGAACTCTAGCACTTATTAGGTCTGGAAAGAGGAAATTAAGTTGAAAGTTCCTGTCAGTTATCTGATTTGTATGACTGGATAGATGATAATATCACTTTTTAAGTAGTTTATGGAAAAGAAAATGGGTTGAGTTTGAGGAATATGTTGAATTTAGAAAAGAAAGAAAGTGAAGTCGCTCAGTCATGTCTGACTCTTTGCGACCCCATGGACTGTAGCCTACCAGGCTCCTCCATCCATGGGATTTTCCAGGCACGAGTACTGGAGTGGGGTGCCTCTTCCTTCTCCAGGAGATCTTCCTGACCTGGGGATTGAACCCAGGTGTCCCGCATTGTAGGCAGATGCTTTACTGTCTGAAGCATCAGGAAAGTCCAAGTGACAAACAAATGGAAATATCTGTTAACAAAGCTGGAGTTACAGAAGGGTGTAACCATTAGCGTATATTATGGTAGATGGATTAATGGAAATACGTTCTGTCATTCAAGAACAATAGAGTGAAGCAAGAAAAGACGAGGACAAGACTCTCATGCAAGACACCGTGAGAGGTGAGCAGAGGGAAAGAGACCCATAAAAATGACTCAGAAGAAATGATAGAAACAGGGAGAATACAGTCAGAAAAGGCTAGGGATGTGAGAATTTCTAGAAGAAATTTATCAGCTGTGTCAAATGCAGTTAGAGGTCAAATAAATGTGGACTGAAAGTTAGAATCAGTGATATTTGCCAGAGTGGTTTCAGTAGCTTAATATAGCAGAACACCAGATTGCGGTGGGTTAAAAATGAATGGAAGATAAGGAAGCAGAGAGAGCAATACAGAATATTCTCTCCAGCAGCTTGGGCTATATTGAGAATATTTTAATAACTAGTAGCCAAAAGTTGTCCCAAGGTCGAGTACTTCTTTTGATTGATTATTCATTTATTGTTGTCTTGCCCACACGTATGGCTGCTGAGAAGCAGTGAGTAGGAGAAACATTTAAAAACAGAAGGTCAAGAGAATGACTAATAGAACAATGCCCAGAAGAAGCGACACAAATCCACGTGAGACTGAAGGAAATAAGGTGGTGCTGAGCACATGCACAGATGGGTCCCTAGATGTAAGGAGGGATACTGCATGCTTGGTGGCCTCAGTTTGTAATATGAAAGGCGGGATCACTGGCTGGTCTCTGAAGGTGCAGCTGCACCTGGAGTCTAAACTGTGCCATGAGGCCTTTCCTCAAATCGGGGTGGTTTTCTTCAGCATACCTGACCCTTTGCTAGCGTTTTCTTTGACGCTGTCCATGAACTTTGTTGCTAATACTTCAAAAAAATAAAGAAGTGTATGTTTCATAAATAAAGCATCTTCAGATATGCTGATCTTGGAAATTCCAAACAACAAGCTGGCCCTCTTCTCTCTGCACTCCATTCATCTGGTTTTCCAGCCGACAAGAGGAGATAGACATAGAAAGATGAGTTGTGTGTGTGCATGTACATATGTTGCACTCTTCAGAGGTGATGACATACATAAGACCATCAAAGAAATCCTTCAAAGTTGCAGAATAAAAGATCTGAAAACTGCTACTTTTATTCCTACATAAATTTTACTTAGTATGTACTTTGAACTCTAATCCACACAGCTTTACATGCCAAAATTCTTGTGTTCATTTTACCTAGATAAGTATGAGTCTTCATCTTCCTACTCCAGGTCTTGGCTGAACATCATTCAGCAATGAACTAACTTAAAATAGCAGCCTAATGGCCCTTGCTGACTATCAGAGCAACAGATCACTGGTTTTGGTTTTTGGCTTCAAGATATCACTGCTGAATTCTGGAGGTCACCTACAGGTAGAAAGACAGATCAGCTGGCTCAAAAAATACTTGCTTTCCTGGACATGGGAGGAAATGGAAGATAAGGAGCAGAAATACAATTTAGGAAATAAAAGTTCTATTCTGAGTGACGTCAACTGGTAGAAAATATCACTTCAAATATTTTTGAATGAATGAAAAATGTCTGTAATTACCAAGCTCACCTTGACCAATCAGCATACATTTTATTGGTTAATTCAATTATCCCCCTTGACAGTCTTATATTTCCCGGTTTATTTCCCAAAACACATCTTAAATACTAAAAATTGCAGTTCTTAAATATATACAGACATCCTATTCCTTAGGCATCTCGATAATTTTCCTGAACTATGCCCTGTAAAGCTGGAAGCTGATCAGTGACTTAAGAATGAAGTGAAAAAGCCAGATGCTCTATTCAACAGCTTAGAAAGTGGTTGTGAAATATTTTTGCCTCCAGGTCAAACTGTGACTCTCCTGATTTCCTGCAAAATAGCAAAGCCCTGCATTTTGAAGCACATATATTCAGAAATATATCAGGAGGATGTCAAAAGGCCTAGACATCGTACTACACAAAGAATGTTTGAAAGAAAAAAGGTATTTAATCTGGAACTTGAGGAAACCTGAGAACTTTCTACGTTAGCATGCTTTCATATACAAGTGGGAGACACCAATTCAAAATGGCTTAAGGAAAAAGCAGTTGTGTTGGTTCAGGAGCTCAAACTATGACATGAGAACTTAGTCTTTCTTTCCCTGTCTCTTGGTTCTGCCCTTCTCTATGTTGGCTTTCTTTTCAGCTGTGATTTCCCCCTTGCCTAGGCAGCACCACACTTCTCTCCTATACCCCCAACAATCTAGTGAAAAAGGAGAATCCAGTCTTCCACTGT
Source organism: Cervus canadensis (assembly GCF_019320065.1). NCBI lineage: Eukaryota > Metazoa > Chordata > Mammalia > Artiodactyla > Cervidae > Cervus > Cervus canadensis. Next base: position 13,868,697 of record NC_057389.1, read on the forward strand.
TCCCAACAAAAATTATTGACCCTAAGTGACCTGACTTTGATTGTAATATCCATCCTTCAGCCCTAGAGAAGACATGATTGAAATAAAGGTGGTTCTTTAAAGAAAGCTTTTATGCTATTCCTACAACGAGGAAAAGCAAATGCCAGGTAGGCAAAAACAACATATTTCCTATGCCAACTTCAAGTACATAGTGGGTTTTCTTGTGAAGATGGGGATTAACTGATTAATTTCTCTGAGTCCCAGAAATGAGAAATAGCCCACTTGCATGATCCTTATAGGAATGCAGATTCCGGCTCACTCCCTAAAAGGACCTTTTTATAGTTAAAACCATTAGCATTTGAGATGGTCCACCTTAAGATGTGCCAAGTACCAGGTCCTTCCACATGTTCAGAATCAGGCCAGATGAGCAGCCATCAGCGGAGCTGTGCAAGGAATTCCTGCATCAAGCAGACCTTCGCCTGCATGACCTATAGGGTCTCCTTTGCCGCTGCAATTCTATTATCCTTGTTAATTTCCACAATTCAATTTGCAACAGAGGATAAACAAACCAACCTAATTTGATCTGGAACTTCTGCAGGCTATCACAGGTCATTTAATCCAAAACACATGGCTATAGCCATTACTATGTTTTCTGAAGTCATCTAACAGACGTGGTCCTTAACAAGGTTTCCATGTTATTAGTTTCACTTACAGTTCCCCCCCTCCCCACCAGCCTCTTGCTTATTACACAATTACCCTCATTCTCCTTTAGATTAGGGTGGAGAGGAGCATGAAAAAGTTTTCTTCTCTCTGCTTTTCTCCTCTTAAATCTTATAATAGGTGAGTTCCAATGAAAGTTTCGTTGCTTGTATTTTTACCCTTGAATTTAGCTTTTCCTTTGCAGGTCTATGAATCTGTGAGAAATGGGATTCATGGATAATCATAGCTCTAGACAGAATTTTTAAGGGAAATTCTCAAAGAAGGAAGAGATTTTTAAATTTGATATAAAAAATTAAATTGTAATTTTGCAATGTCATTAAAATTATGGTGCCAAACCCCTTCAGTCATGCTCATGAAAAATTAAACACATTTGTGTTAAATAGTATTTGCCTCTTTCACATCTGAAAGCACCCCACCAGAGCATACACATGCTCTGTTTTCCTTACACTGGAAATGACATGTTACACGGTCCAACCCACAAATAAAATATTGTTTTTGCCAAGGTATGTCCATCCTTAACTACTGATTATTTTTCTTGTCTTTTTCAGTGAATGTTGTGTCGATGTTACAGGAATTTTGGGAAAGCAAGCAGCAGCAGAGGGCTGCATTCCCCAGTGAAGGTGTGGTGGTCTATGAGTCGCTGCCATCTCCTGGACCACCCTACGTGAGTTATGTGACCCTCCCAGGGGGAAGCTGTTTTGGAAATTTTCAGGTAAGAAACCATAAATCGATCAGTGAAAGCTAACTGAGGTAAAATAGCGTAAGCCTTTTTATAAAGTGGTAACATCATAAGTTTTCTTGGTTGTAATAAAAAAAAAGTTGTGCCATATTCCATTACATAAGAGAAAAATTGGTCAGAGGTTCTGGTTTTTAAATTGAGTACTTTTTAATTAGGGGGCTATCCCCTGATATTGCTTGGTGGAAAACGAATTTTATAACATTTTATTTGCCTGATAGCTGCTGCCTTTTCCCTCAAACGTTTTGGAATAAGCCTTAAAGAACAAAGGAACCTGGGCAAAGTCTTTCCAACAGGGCCTTTCCATCAGTAGAAAGTCTTCATGTTCATGAAATTTGTAATCAAATAGTAATCAATGTACTATACACCATAGCATGAACCTACAGCAAAGGTTGAGAGTCACAGGGCTGGGTTCAGGCTGGGTTCAGGCACCTGTGCTAATCCCAAGTTCTGCTTTGAATACCTGTGGACCTTGGGGAAACGTTTATCTATTTCCCTGATTTTGAGATAGGGAATAATACCCATGGGGTTGGTTGGGAGTCATATGAGATATACATGCAATGTGTTTATCTCATTATAGAGGTATTCCAAGTATTGTTCTGATCATTAGTATAAAGATTCTTCCAGTTGGCTAATTCTTTATTATGTTTATGAAAGGGGTATAAATGATGATGCATTTCTAGTTGTACCCCTAGATTGTTTGTACAAACAATCAGCATCTGATTATCCAGTGTGTGCAACAAATACTCATTGAGTGACTAGGAAATATCAAGCACTGGGCCAAGTAATGAGGATATATGGTCCATACTTTGAGGAAAGAAATGTACAAAAAAAGTTATAGTAATTACATCATTATATTCAAGGGTCAATGAAGGCATAAAGGTAAGAACTTCTCAGTTTACCAGTCACCTTTGTACATAGCCCTTTGGTGCAGTAAACTTTCTTAATTTTCAACAGCTGGCAAAAATGCCTCAAATATAGTTTATGGACAATGTGAAACTCAGAAGAACTCAACTTCCCCTCTTAGCTTTGACAGCTGAAAAGTTTAGAGGCAAGATTTCAGTATATCTCTTTGTAGTATAAACTATAAAATTTTGTATCATGTAATTTTTAGGACTAATCTCATACTTGATATTATTTATATTTCTACCTTTACTCTCCCTTTGAACCTGGTGTGCCCCATTCATTTTATTTCATCCCGTTGCCATGTATCTGTTTTATATTACTTCAAATCCTTTGTGGAGTGAAGGGAAGATGTAGTTTAATAAATAGACCCACAACCCTATGTCTGCCTAGGGAAAGTCAAAAAAGAATTCACAGGAAGCAATCAGAAACGGAGATGTGCAATTGAGGGTGTCTTTGCCAATTGGTGAAGGCAAGATGACATTCTCAGCCTAGTGAACAGAGTGTTCACAGGCATGGAATGAGAGAGCTACAAGCGTTTTCAGAATGTGAGGAGCCTGAGTGTGTCTGTGGCAGGCAAATGGTAGGAGAAGATGGTTAGGCTCTCACATCAAGCTGTGTCTTCATGCTTTGAAATGAAGAACAGGTTTTATTCTATATAAAATCAAAACCCTTGAAAGATTCTGAGCAGGTGCAAGATATATTCAAGCGTGTTTCAGAAGACTTACTCTGACAGTAGCATGGGGTAATTTTAAAGAACTGCTTTCAAAACTTCGGACACTGCCAGCCAGTGGGGTCTTGCCCCCTTCTGCCCTGAGCTGTAGATTTTTACCTCTAACTAGTGAAAGTGAATTGCCTGATGAGGATGATTTGAAAGTGGTCTAGAAGCTTTAGAGCAGAACTTGATGTAACCCTAGACACTTAGGCATGAATGAGGAACAGGGGACGGGAAAGAAAGGCAGCAACTGAGGAGAGGATTCTCTAATCCTTGTGAGTCTGCGGGTCCACCACTGAGCATTCAAGGTGAAGGCTGCCCACTCATACAGAGCTGGCATCAGACTTCCATTCAGGGGAGGCCTCCTAAGAAAACAGACCTACTCAGCCACAGAGCAAGGTCTTCCCAGCTGCTTAAATGAACCTGGGTTTTATTGTTTTGTCCATGAATGTCAAAGGACTAAAGATCACCAAACATTTGAAGAAAAGCAAAAGAAAAAAGGCAAACAAATAAAAGAACAGAAATAATTCAAATAGCAGAGTACCTAAAAGAGTGTTACAAAAAGTATCTTCAGAAAATTATGAAAAGATAAGTATCCCTAAAATAGCTATGAAAAAAGAAGCAAGCAGGAAACAGGAAATTTTCAATGTGATCACCAGATTAGAACAATAAAAAAAAGTGAGTAAGCAGATGAGTAGACATAGATCACAGCCAAACTGATAAAGGATAACAAAGTGAAAACTAAATAACAAAGTAAATTTTCTGGAACTTAGAGCAAAAAGACAAAGATATGGAAAGAAGACAAGACAGGAAATACGGGACTAATCCTGGAGGTAAACATTAATCTAATAAGAGTTCTAGAAAGAGACAAAGGAAATAAGGGGACAAAATAAATACTAAGAAATAAATACAAAGAGAATTTGTATTAATACAAATAAATACAAAGAAAATTTCTTTGAGTTAAAGAAGCACAGATTTTCATGTTGAAATGGCCCACCATATTCCAAGCAAGTTCATAACAAAAGTTACACAGCTCTGTGACTGTATGAGACTTAGCAACAGCATTCTGTTCACGGATCAAAGGACTTTCGTCATTGATTTCACTGTTTGGGGGGATTTTGTTTTGTTTTAAGGTAGATTGGATTTATATGCAGGATATCTTTGGGGGATCTGATATGAAATAGGGCCAAAACTGTCAAAGCTGGTCAACAAAATAAAAAACTATATCTTTGAAAAGATAAATAAGAAAGACATATGTGAGTGTGACCTACTTATGAAGCGCTATCGCCACCTTCTCTTCAGGTCTAAACCCTGCCTGTCTTCCCAGACTTCACTCAGATACCATGTTCTCCATGAATTTTCCCTGAATCTTCCTATTAGAAGTCTCTACCTCCTCTGATTTTCCAAAGCAGTTATCCTTGTTGCTCTTCTAGTATTTAATGTTTTTCACCTTATGCTACTTATGGGGCTTCCCTGTAGGCTCAGCAGTAGAGAATCTGCCTACAATGCAAGATTGAGTTCAGTCCCTCGGTCAGGAAGATCCCCTGGAGAAGGAAATGGCAACCCACTCCAGTGTTCTTGCCTGGAAAATCCCATGGACCGAAGGGCCTGGTGGGCTACAATCTATAGGGTCACAAAGGAGTGGGACATGACTTGGTGACTAAGCAGCAACAACAGCTACTTATGTGCATGTTCTGTCTCTATAATAAAATGTAAGTGCCTCAGGGACAGAGTCTCTATCCTTATATCTCTAAAATGTCGACTACTGTGTTTTGCATATAGTAAGTGCCTAATAAATGTTGTTGAAAAGGAAAAAAGTGATAGCTGCTCAGTCGTGTCTGACTCTTGGCGACCTAATGGACTGTAGCCCAACCAGGCTCCTCTGTCCATGGAATTCTCCAGACAAAAATACTGGAGTGGGTAGCCATTCCCTTCTCCATGGTGTCTTCTCAACCCAGGAATCAAACTCAGGTCTCCTGCATTGCAGGCAGATTCTTTACCATCTGAGCCACCAGGGAAGTTGAATGAACAGCTAAATGATGAATAACAAATCCAAAAAATCAATGATGTTTATAGTTGTCCTTTTTTTTAGAATATTATCACTATTGACTGATATACAAAACAGTATATACTATTATACACAACATAATACATCAACTAAGGTATTTCACCTAACTCTGCAAGATGGTGGGCTAGGAAGGAAAAATCAGTAACATTAAAATCAGCTGATATTATTGTGTTCCTATCTGTGATTAGTTTGTAAAGTGGGTTAATTTGAACTTATTGATTAAAAAAAAAAAAAAAAAACCTTCTAATTCTCTCTGAATTTCATTTATGCAAAGTAACTTTTCCTCCACCCACAATCTCACATAACCAAGATTTGGCCATACTCACACCCAGGGATGTGTTATGTCTGTTCATATGTAATAACTACATTTATTATAATGTACTTAGAATATAATACATTTGACAGATCTGTGAATGGATCTAGAGGATGTAAGTCTAAGAAATTTTAATGCTTCGTTTTTGTATTTGCTGCCTTGAGAGCGATGAATTTCCCAATCATCCCATAAATTTCTATCCCAAATGGTAAGACTTTCCATATGTAGTAAATTTACCATCTTCCTTGTGGTCTCTGAAAAATAGGAAACAAAATTTTAAAAACTGAACTCTTCAGCAAGGTGGCCTCTTGGTGATTTCTCTGATCATTTCAGGGTTTCCTTTTCCTTATGTTTAAACCATCATATTTTAAGGTTCTCAGGAGGATTGTTAACATCCTTGCTTTAAAAGATCCAGAATTTCCTGAATCAAATACGTTTTGAAAATGTGCTTGGGTGATTGGCTGCCAAATCTTAACCCATTTGGCCCCCAGAAATGTGATTTGAGAAAGGAGAGCCAGGAAGGAAAAAAGAGAAAAAGAAAATTTCTCCAAAAGCAATGTCCTTCCACTTTTCTTGGTTTGTTCAGAAACCATCTTAAATGCTATTTTCACTGCATAACGTTTCATCATATTTTTGCTAGCAGTTGGTCTGTGAGAGCCTAAATGCTCATTCCTGCAATGCCTCTCACGTAATCAAATGTCACCCTTGTGCATTGCAAATCATTTCACGATGGATTATTAACGCCAAGACCATGTGCTGGGACATGGAGAAATCATTATGCCAGCAGTAGCCTTCTCACTGAGCCGTGGACGTCACCTCCAATGGTGCCAAGTAATTGAAAATACTTGAAGTGGAGTATGGGACTGGATTGCAGGATTAATCCTTCTGGTTCATGAAAGCTCTAAGAGATTATGCCCATTCATTCTTTAGAAAAGCGGTATTCAGACTGAGCTTAGTCTTCTGATTAATCAAAGGAAAGCAGTCAAAAGGCTCTGGTGGACACAAACCACTGGTTTTATGCAAAGAAACCTCCCACTGAAGTAAATGGGAGGCTTGTGTCCAGGAAGACTAATTGAAGAATTTTCAGTTAGTTTTGATGCCACAACCCCACAAAAAACAGAGAGCCAGAGGGAGATAAATCAACCATAAATCTGCCTTTTAACCATGCCTTCATAAACTACTTTGCTATAGAAAAAGAGAAGTGAAAATATGATTTGTTTTTTAATTTCTAAACAATAAATAAAACAATCAATTGTTACTAAACTATTTTTCTTTCAGAAAGTTATACTGAAACACATTAGTGATTATTATCTTTTATAAAAGAAACTATCTTCTAATACTGCAGGCATTAAGTACGAATTCATGTATTTTGGATGTATTCTCTCCATGCCATTTTTGTCTAGGCCGTTAATCCTTCCCTAGCCACATATCATGACCATGAAAACTTGCAATAATTTCCATTTTTTACAATAAGAGCAACACAAGAGCCATCAGCTCAACGTCTGGCTCCCCTCTTGATGAACTCAGAAGGAAAGCCACTCATTGTTTCAGCAGCTGTTTTTGTTTCCAAATCTGAAAGGGGGAACTTAATTGAGTATTTTCTCTTATTTTATATTTGATTAAAAGTTTTGTGATTCAAGTTTTTGTTTTCAAGCCAGTGACATAGTCTTCCCTATAGTCTGCTAGAATGATTTGGGTTATAGAATTTTATTCTTATTTGGAATAAAAAGTAAAAATTCTTTTGACTATAATACTACACCATGTGATTATTTATGTATATGAGTTTTGATTGTATAAAAAATGTATCCCCTGGCTAAAACACTGATGTGATAGTGTAATTTATTTGAAGTTTAGAACGCTAATTCACTGTGGTACCATACTTTTTTTTCACCTATTTTGTGGTACTTGGGTTTTTTGTATCATGCCAAGCACCACATAAAATTGAGACATTTAGGGCTTCCCTGGTGGCTCAGTGGTAAAGAATCCTCCTACCAATGCAGGAGACATGGGTTCAATCCCTGGTCTGGGAAGATCCCACATGCCATGGAGCAATTAGTTGCCCATGTGCCACTATTGAGCCTGTGCTCTAGAATGCAGGAGTCATAATTACTGAAGCCGCATGCCCTAGAGCTCATGTTCAGCAACAAGAGAAGCCATCCACACAAGTCCACACATCCCAGCTAGAAAGTAGCCTCCACTCTGCAATTAGAGAAAAGCCTTAGCAGCAATGAAGACCCAGCACAGCCAAAAATAAACAAATAAAAATTTAAAAAAAAAATTGAGACATTTAATTTTTCCATTAAAAAATCTGTTGATGGATTTTTTTTTTTCTTTTCTTTTCATTTTCAACCAGTATTTGGCATTGTGTAACAAGGTCACACACAGTTGGGAGAAGTAAGTGGGAAAACACTCAGAGCAGATGAACTTCTTCCAAAGCACTGTCTCTGAGAGGCCTTCCATTTTTATGCCAGTTGGTTTTCACACCAAAGCCTTTGCCTAGAAAGACTACTTTTCTACAGCCAGTCATGTGGAAAAACTGCCTTCCCAAGGTACATACTACCCAGAAGAAGGATAGGTGTGTTTCATTTGTTTCAGTTATTTTTAGGCCTATAGTATCTCTAGTCCACACCCCTCCCCAAAAGTTTATATGATGAAATTAAGACTCAAAAAGAGTAAATGAAGCACCTAAAAGCACACTTCTACATCATCAGGGCTAGGATTCAAGTCCTCCCCTGACTCTGAAACATGTGCTTTACTCCCTGCCACCACCCATAAAGAAGGCTGAGCGCCAAAGAGCTGATGCTTTCAAACTGTGATGCTGGAGAAGACTCTTGAGAGTCTCTTGGACAGGAAGGAGATCCAACCAGTCAATCCCTAAAGGAAACCAACCCTGAATATTCATTGGAAGGACTGATGCTGAAGCTTCAATACTTTGGCCATGTGATGCGAAGAGCTGACTCATTGGAAAAAAAAAAAAAAAACAAACCCTGATGCTGGGAAAGATTGAGGGCAGAGGAGAAGAGGGCAACAGAGAATGAGATGGCTGGGTGACATCAGTGACTCAACAAGCATGAGTCTGAGCAAACTCTGGGAGATGGTGAAGAACAGGAAGCCTGGCGTGCTGCAGTCCATGGGGTCACAGAGAGTTGGACATGACAGCAACTGAACAACATTTTTAAGGCAATAAACGCACTTTACTATCAAATATAGAACATGTTTTAGACTTTCATAGGTTGCATGATCCTTCTTTTTGTTTTAAAGTATTAAATCACAATGAACTAAGTTTATAAAATTAAGTTTTTCCCAAGAGAGAAGGGCTAGGAGAAAATTTGATTAATTCATAGTCATGGCTAAATGGAATTGTAATGTTCTCTTTTTACTGATTATTAAATAAGGCCTAGCCTTAACATTCCATGCTCCAAAGAAAGATTTAGTTCCTGCCATAAAATTGAGACTACTGCCTTGCACTAATGCTGTTTTAATGTCAACTATTACTGTTTGAAATCAGCCATGACCTCTTCTCTGTCACTAGATTTGTATACCTTGACACACGACATGCTATGCAATGTAACTTAACTTCTAAAGGAGGTATTTCCTGGTAGAAATCTCCACAGGAAAGCATCCTGTTTGGCAACTAATGAGACTCAAAGATAGGAAGATTAGTTAAAACCCCTTCCCATTTGAAAGTCATATGTCAGCTAATGATCCAGGCTTTAATGGCTTGCCTGTGAAACTGGAAGTGCATATTGTTTTAATGAGACCTGGTTATTACCCAGAACTCTTTGCTAACTTTATTTTTTTTTCATCAAGCAAAATAAACAGAGATATTCACATATTGCTGTTCCTAATAGAATCTCCACATATAGTGAAAGATAATGCTTGGGGAAAGGCTCCAGGTAAATAGACTTGGGACAATCTCCAGAGGGGTTCCCCAGCCTTTGCTGTTAAACTTTAGAAAGATGCTCACAGTCTTAGGAGTTGCTGAGGGAGGAAGAAAGGCTGACTTCACCTTTCCCCACCCCATCCCTGCATCTCTCTCTACACAATCAGAGCCAAGTCCTTTTACATCAAAGCAACTGTAAAAATAAACCAAAACTTTGAGCCCTGATCAATCCATCTTGTCTTCACCTTAACTTGAAAAAAAAAAAAAAGAATTAGAAGAAAAGAAAAAAGGGAAAAGAAAAAAAACCTCAAGGAGCAAAATACAACATGGTTTTGTAATAGTTACCAGGGACCTGGGTCTAGGTATGTGTGTAGAATAGCATTTGCAGCAGAGGTAAACGAGGAGGAGGCCAGGTGGTTTATATTATAAAAATAACATTCTGACCCACCATGTGCATGAAACGTTTCTTTCAGTTGACAGGAACTGGGTGAGTTTTCCCTGAAAATTGGACTCCCAGACCAGCCCCCTCCCCCACACCTAGCAAAGACCACCCCCCATTCCCAGCACACACAGAGCTCCAAATTGTTCCCAATATATTTACAGCCAGCCTGACCTACGGGGGAAGAGACACCATATTAACTTGGGTGATTGAGTCTCAACGGTTGCCCTTTTTCTCATCACCATCTGGAAAGAAAAAAAAAAAAAAAGCTAATATATCTACAATTAGATAAATTGGAACACATGCACATGTTCATGCTTAGACCAGGGCAGTCAAGGTCTTAAAGAACTGAAAGGGGGACAATTAGCATCAGGGCCTGGTTTGTGTGGCATTCTTTGTGCTGAAGGCTTGCTGTCAGGATGAAACTGAGGTGTTGGTGACACTGACCAGAGCCGGCAGGCCGTACACGCAAACTCTGCAAGTCGCTTGCTGAGACTTGGACTCCGAGTCACACCAGCAAGTGCCCCCCACCACCTGAATGACAGACTTGATAGCCTAAAAAATCTGGGCAAGAATTCTCACCTCGCACAGAGTCCGTTTATTTGGTTCTGCCACCTGCAGAGTCCCAGCTTGGGAGAGCCCCTTGGGTCCGACTTGCTATTGAGCAAATGCCACTAAATAACACTGACCTGCTGCTGGCCCCAGAGAGATGGCGCCTTCAGCTTTGAGTCTACATGTAGACACAGTCTGTCAAATGGATAATCCATGACGGGTCTTTTTCAAAAAACCTTGCTCCTCACCGACCACTTTTCAGCTCCTCAGCTACCACTGGCAGGCACAGAATAAAGTGCACCTAAGTTGATTTAGGATCTGCACACTTTTATTTTTCTTGATGTCTTTAAAATGCAAATGCAAAAAATTCTAAAAAGTCTATTGTTTAAGATGGAGAAAAGTCACTTATATTGATATCTTTCCACAGGCTTTCTTTCAAAAGCCATATAGTTGGGGTGTATGAACAGAAAAATATTAGTATCCAGAAACAGTCCCTCAATACATGTTCTAAGACAAAGCATGGGAAAAACTGTTAATAAAATGAGGAATACTAGGAAAGTTAATATTCAGAATATAAACTGTGTCATCCTGGCTGGAAAATGTTTCTGTGAGTAGTAATGCACTTATAATAATTTTAATTTGTATTGTTATCAATAATTAACAATAAAACTAGTATCTTACTAGGCATTTTTGTTTACAATATGTACATGACTGCTAAAATTTTATTTCAAGGAATTTTAAAAATTTCTGTACATCCTAAAAAATGGACTAATTACCATTTTATTTCAGGACAGCACACTGACCCACAAATAAATCTTGGTTTAATTTTTCTGTTGTATAGTATGATACATGAAAAATTATCATGAAGAAATAAGAACTGCTGAGTAAAAAGGAATATTGAGACTTCAGTTAAGTTAGAAGTGCCTATATACTTCCTAAAGTCTTAATTTTAGAAGAACAGTCATAAATGATTTTTTTCAACCTGAATGCTACTATCCCTAACTTTTGTGTAAAAGTAATTTCTCTAGTGAGAACTTAGGCTGTTTCATGTTAGCAGAGGTGGATATACTATTGCGATATTGAGATTCATGATGACATATATATTTGGTTTGGCTCCTGCCCAACAGCCTCTGACACCCCTAGGATTTCCTAAGTGATAAGAGTGATAAAGGTATCTTTTAGTGTTCATAACAAATAAAGGGTTATACCACATCTGAGTTTATGTTAATGAAGTGGCTTTGGGGGAAGCTCCTAGTGATGGAGCCTGGTTGCTAGGGGAATCAGCCATATGATGAGAAGTTTAGAATTTTCAGCCCCAACCTCTGATCTGATAAGGGAGAGAAGCTAAAGATTGATTTATGCACCAGTGGCCAAAGATTTCATCAATCACGCTTATGTTATGAAGCCTCCATACAAGTCCTAAATGGTGGGATTCAGAGAACTTCTAGGTTGGTGGTGCTGGGAGAAGGTGTGGAAGCACGGGGTCCTTCCACACACACCTCGCTCTATGCATCTTTCTCTGACTGTTCTCGAGTTGTATCCTTTTATAACAAATCAATAATCTAGTAGGTAACTAATTTTTATGAGTTCTCTGAACTGTTCTAGCAAATGATGGATGCTGAGGAAGGAGTTGTAGGAATCTGTCATTTTTAGCAGTTTGATCAGAAACACAGGGACTTGTGATTGGTGTCTGAAGTGGGGTCATCTGGTAGGACAGAGCCATCTGTGGAATCGGATGCTGTCTCCAGGTGGACAATTTCAGAATTGAGTTAAACTGTAGCATACCCAACCTAGACAGCATATTAAAAAGCAGAGACATCACTTTGTCAACAAAAGTCCGTCTGGTCAAGTCTATGGTTTTTCCAGTAGTCATGTATGGATGTGAGAGTTGGACTATAAAGAAAGCTGAGTGCAGAAGAATTGATGCTTTTGAAGTTTGGTGTTGGAGAAGACTCTTGAGAGTCCCTTGGACTGCAAGGAGATCCAACCAGTCCATCCTAAAGGAGATCAGTCCTGGGTGTTCATTGGAACGACTGATGTTGAAGCTGAAACTCCAATACTTTGGCCTCCTGATGCGAAGAGCAGACTCATTGGAAAAGACCCTGATGCTGGGGAAGATTGAGGGCAGGAGGAGAAGGGGACGATAGAGGATGAGGTGGTTGGATGGCATCACCGACTCAATGGACATGGGTTTGGGTGAACTCCGGGAGCTGGTGATGGACAGGGAGGCCTGGCGTGCTGTGGTTCATGGGGTCACAAACAGTCGGACACGACTGAGCAACTGAACTGAACTGAAATGAGCTGTAGCATACCCAGCTGGCATAAGAGAATCAGTTGGTGTGAAGGGGAAAGCTCCGCATATGGTAGTGACCAGAGACTGTTCTTCTCAACAGTGAAGCCAGTGAAACTTCTGCTGCATAGGTTACTTCAAATTCACAGCCAAGTGTTTAAAATGTGTGATTTCTTATTGCTTTTCTCATACAAAATCCCTCAAACTGTGTAAGCTTCAGGTCCCACACAAAACCTGGTTCTGCCTCTGCTGATTAGAAATGAGACACAGAACGGACAGAAGCTAGAGCAACATTCCTTTAAGGATAGTCCTGGATCTACCTGCCCCAGAATCACCTGGAAAGCTTGTTAAAATGCAGACCCCCACTGCAGTCCATCTGAAGAGACTCTGACTGGGAATGTGCATGTTATCAAGTTCCCCAGGTGATCTTTCCATGAAAACTAAAGGTTTCGAATTTTCGGTTTGGACTGCTGGCCAAGGCTTAGCAATGGTCTTTATAACATACCCTGTGGGCTCCTAGTAGCTTGTCAATGATCTCACATCCAAAATAAAATAAAGAGCCAGAAGGAGCTGGTCTTGGGAGAATTTCTCATCCGGTGGAGCTGGAGTTTAATTTAAATGACTTTTTGCTCTTGAAGGGTTACCAAATATATCTTAAAGTTGTTGAGGTAAAACCCTTAAAATTTGTGTGGTAAAACTCTCAAGTCTCTTGGCTCCATTCTTTTTTTTTTTTATATTTAATCTTTTTTTTTAATTTATTTTTATTAGTTGGAGGCTAATTACTTTACAATATTGTAGTGGATTTTGCCATACATTGACATGAATCAGCCATGGATTTACATGTATTCCCCCTCCCGATCTCCCCTCCCACCTCCCTCTCCACCCGATCCCTCTGGGTCTTCCTAGTGCACCAGCCCCAAACACTTGTCTCATGCATCCAACCTGGGCTGGTGATCTGTTTCACCCTAGATAATATACATGTTTCAATGCTGTTCTCTCGAAACATCCCACCCTCGCCTTTTCCCACAGAGTCCAAAAGTCTGTTCTGTATATCTGTGTCTCTTTTTCTGTTTTGCATATAGGGTTATCATTACCATCTTTCTAAATTCCATATATATTCGTTAGTATACTGTATTGGTCTTTATCTTTCTGGATTACTTCACTCTGTATAATGGGCTCCAGTTTCATCCATCTCATTAAAACTGATTCAAATGAATTCTTTTTAATGGCTGAGTAATATTCCATGGTGTATATGTACCACAGCTTCCTTATCCATTCGTCTGCTGATGGGCATCTAGGTTGCTTCCATGTCCTGGCTATTATAAACAGTGCTGTGATGAACATCGGGGTGCATGTGTCTCTTTCAGATCTGGTTTCCTCGGTGTGTATGCCCAGAAGTGGGATTGCTGGGTCATGTGGCAGTTCTATTTCCAGTTTTTTAAGAAATCTCCACACTGTTCTCCATAGCAGCTGTACTAGTTTGCATTCCCACCAACAGTGTAAGAGGGTTCCCTTTTCTCCACACCCTCTCCAGCATTTATTGCTTGTAGACTTTTGGATAGCATCTTGGCTCCATTCTTAATCAAGAGAACAATTCCAGACTGCACAAGAAAATTCTAACAGGGGCTGACAGTTGATCTCCTGTTCTAGTCACAGCTGGTCTTTCTCCATTTTCCTTATCCCTACAGTCCAGGTGAAGAAAAGAACCAAAAGGACATAGGAGAGAAGATGATATTAATATAAGTGTTAGCACATGCCTTCATCACTGAGCACAGTTTCTTGAGATACTACACTGCTTCTTCCTTGGCCTTTTCTTTTAAAAGAAGTTGAGTTCATCATGTGGGAATGAGAGGAGATATTCTTGGAATCTTATGTCAAAACGATCCATGCAGTAGCACGTATTTAGCTTGGGCTAAAGTACTATCTATACTGATTTGGGGAATGCTGGGAGACTTTAGCCAAATTATATCTCTTCTCTACTCCAAGGTGGGTGACCATTTCTGTGACAAGCAAAATAGTGTTGTGGTTAAAAATCTGGGCTCTCAAGTCTGACAGACAGGGGTTTAATCTTGCTTTGATAATTTTTTAAGTTGTATGACCTTGTGCTATGTAACCTCTGTGTTCTCAAGGGCAAAGTAAGGATAACAACAAAATAAACCTTACAGGATTGTGGTGATAACTAAATGTGACAATCGACATAAAACACTCAGCTTGTGCGTGCGTGCCAAGTCCCTTCAGTCGTGTCCAACTCTTTGGGACCCCGTGGACTATAGCCTGCCAGGCTCCTCTGTCCATAACATTTCCTAGGCAAGAATATTGGAGTGGGTTGCCATTTCCTCCTCCAGGGGATCTCCCGGACCCAGGGCTCAAACCCATATCTCTTATGTCTCCTGCGTTGGTAGGTGGGTTCTTTACCACTAGCGCCACCTAGAACAGTTTAGCTCAGCATCCAGCAACAAGGATTACTATTAGTGAGCTCTGCCTCAAGGAAATGGCAACCCACTCCAGTATTCTTGCCTGGAAAATCCCATGGACAGAGGAGCCTGGTGGGCTACAGACCATGGGGCTGCAAAGAGTCAGACACGACTGAGCAACTAAGACAGACAGATCTCAAGAGTGAGCTGAAGGAGTTCCCAATTACCTGATGGGAGCAAAGCTTCTGTGTTAGCTATCTGTGGCTGGGTAACAGACTGACACAAAACTTCTCATTGTCTCACACTCTTTCTGAGGATCAGGGATCTGGAAGCCGCTTAGTTGGGTAGTTCTGGCCCAGGGTCTCCCAGAGGTTGCAGTCAAGCCTGGAGCCACAGTCATCTAAAGGCTTGATGGGGTTTGGAGGATCAGCTTCAGTCTCCCTCAGAAGGCTCTTGGCAGTAGGAGTTAGTTAGATCCTTAGCAAGTGTACCTTTCAGTAGGACTACTCACAACACAGCAGCTGAGTCTTCCTAAAGAGAAAGCAAGTGTGACCAGGAAGGACCACAGTGCCTTTTATAACATAATATTAATATTAAATGTGACATACCATAGCTTCTGCTGTATTCTGTTAGTTACACAGACCAACTCTGTACAGCATGTACAAGTGTGAATACCAGGAGGCAGAGATCGCTGGGGGTTTTCTCAGAGGCTGGCTACCCCCACCTTTAAATAGTTTTCCTGAGCAATGCCACAGATGCTCCTTTTTTTTTTTTTTTTGCTTTAATTTTAGAGCTGAGAGGCTTTGAAATGATTATAGTGGTTTATAATCTACCGGCAAATGAAAGGCATCCAAGCATCAAGATAAATGTCTGAGTGGGGTCTTCTAGCCACTTGAAAAACATGTGGCTCCACATGCTAAAGAAATCCACAGCTGACTTGAGTAAAATCTTGACTATTAAATATTCCAGCCCTGCACTTTCACAAAGTGCAAAGGATAGAAGTTGTCTCTCTGTGTTAACAAGTAAGAATGGTTAGCGGATAAGTCATGGTTTACAAATCTGTATTTATGATTGGGGTCTGGCTGACAAACAGCAAGAATAAACCATACAACCTGGGGAGTCCAATCCCAGCAGGAAGTTGCTTTGAAATAACATCATACTTCATTCACTCCCCAAATGATGTCTTTGACGACCAGTTTGGACACATGGATAAAACATCCTGTCACTTACCGTATTTTATTTTCTTGCAGAATTTCCCACTGTTCGATGGTAACTCTCACAGTGCCTGTTCGTACAACAGAATCCACAGTCTGACTTAGATTTGCCAAGTAGATTGCTTTTGGCCAAATTTCTTGTCCAAACACAGGTCCTTATGGTTTGAGAGTTCCCACTAAAAGATCCCTAAAGAAAAATATGCAGTTTTACTGGCTCAGATTTGTAGCTCCAAAATTTAAAAGAAAGCGGCTGGTTAACATTATACACATTTTGAAGCACTTGTCTTTCAGAAATGCAAAGAACAATAGCAAGGAAAGCCTTTGATGGCTCAGAATTTATTTTATTTTATGTACTTATTAATTGGTACACTTTCTCCCCGATTTTAACCAAAGATTCTGTACATTGAAACAATAAAATAAGTAAAGACATGTGTCTGCTTGAAAAAATCTCAATTCTGGTTAAGTCTCAGAGTCCTTTTCCATGCTTTCTGGGTAAAGGCTCTCTCTGTTCTCTCAGCCCTGAAGCACTTTGATCTCAGAAGCAGTGCCATTTGGTTGTAAATGTATGTGGCGCCTTTGATCTAGTACTTAGCTGGTCTTATTTAAAATAGATAGCTTCTTTTATCTAAGTAGTGTTTACTAGGTCTCGCTCTATGAAAGATGGTTTAAATTGCTATTATTTAGATAGAAAGTTATATAAAGTTTCGTAAGAGTGCCCAGATCTGAATCTAATTCTCTAAATTCTAAAACCCCAATGGCATTATTATATGTTTCATACAGCAAATTCTTGTTAAAATGAGCTGATTTTACAGATGTCAGGTAATATTGCAAAAACTTTGTTTGCTTTTTAACGGGGAACTGATTTTCCAAAGAATAATAAACACACCCTACACTCGGGCAAAACTAGTACTCTCAAAGTGCCTGAACTAAAAGGCCAATTTTCCCCTCTGCAATTCACATATTAGTATATTTTTCTATTACTGGATTATGAATACAATAAAGGGTATATTGAAATGGGACTTTTTAAAATGAATAAGTGTATATCTTAAATTCTCTTCTTTAAGAGGATTTCTTAAATACTTTGTCAAGCGCTTTAGTGACGGGTGCTTTCAATTTCCTAGGCTATATTCAATTATCCATTCAACAAACTATGTTGCAGGTGCAAAGACAGAGAGTTGATTAAGTCAAAGGCTCCGTCCTTAGGTTGCTCACAGCCCGGGCTTGGGCGGCAGAGCGCTAGTGGACAGTTACCCTTCAGTGTGGTGTGTGCCTCTTATGGATGCTGCTCCTCCCAGCCTGCAGTTGGGAGTGGTCAGGGAAAGTTTCCTGGAAGAGGTGGTACCCAAGACTGCTGACTCAGAATTCAGTATCCTGTAAATTTCCAGCCAAATCCATAATTGCAAAGACACCTCTCCCAGTCTCCACACCCCTGGTTTAATGCAGGTGGTCAAAACCTTGAGAGAGGTCTAAAGCTTGAAGGGCTTTGCTGCCTGAAGCTACCTGAAAGGCTTATAGATTGCCATCCAACACTAAGGAAAAAAAGCCCAAACCATCTTTCACAGCAGTCACTTGGTCCTAACCTGAAGGTTAAAAAACATAAGCCTGAGATACTTACGTAACACTCTGAGGTACAGAGTGTTACTACGTGCTGGATATTCTCAGTGCTTTCTCTATATTAATGAATTGAGCCTATCCTCAACCCTACGACACAGGGACCACTATTATTCCCATTTAGAGAGGAGGAAATTGAGGCACAGAAAGACTAGTTTGTCCCTGGTTTTTCAGCTAGTGAGTTCCAGAGTTGGATTCGGAACCCGAGGAGTCTGACTCCAGAATATATGTTTTTAATTATTGTGTTAAACGTGTCTCCCATTTTCCTTCGGTCCTTACTTTCTTTTCTCTGAAATAAAGATTTGAGGAGGGCCCTGGTAATGAATGCAATCACTGAGCACAGAACAGTTGCCATGATTACGTTTGTTATTATTTATTAACAGAGTGTGAAAGCCTCTCACACACAGGCATTCAGTGACTGTGAAATAAGAGAAAAACATGTGAAGACTAACCGAGACATTTGCATGGGCTCTGGGGCTGCAAGAACGTCTGCATGATCATCAGGGGGATTAGCAATGGCTATGGAAGAATACATGCAGACAGTACATGTATAAATAGAAATAAATGTCCAGAGACCCATTGGGTCGGGGCGAAATGATGAGATGCCGGATTCTTGAATGACTCCTTTTCTCCTTCCCTTCTTAAGTGCTGCTTAAGTAGAGCTGAGGCCAGACGGGATGCAGCTAAAGTGGCCCTAATCAACTCCCTCTTCAACGAGCTGCCCTCTCGCCGGATCACCAAGGAATTCATTATGGAGAGTGTGCAGGAAGCAGTTGCCTCCACCAGCGTGAGTACCCACCAGGGAAGCGGGGAGCTGGCTGTACAGAGTACTGAGGCCTTTGAATCTTGGGAGATGCTAATGCAGACAAGTTCTTTAGGACCTGGTGCAGGTTTTATTTTTAACCCATTAGATCATTAATTTTCAGCAAAAAGAGCACTTAGACTGAAAATCATGATATTGGGGCTGGCTTCCTATCCACGTCTCAGCAAGATTCTTTAGCCTTCCTGGATCACAATTAATCAAGCTGTCTATTAAACTGGATCAAATTATGCATCTTGATTTGTTTATTTGGGTGATTTGTTTATTTGGGTGTTAGCTGTTTATTTGGGTGTTAGCACTGATTCTTTTAGGGCCTGAGGATGCATGCAGTTGAAAACCGCTTTAACCTAGGCATAAAGAAGTTCCGTTTTTCCCAAACTGGACTAATCATAAAAATTATCTGAAGCACTTGTTAAAAGTGCCAATTCCCCAGTCAATGTGACGTCCTGCACTCTGTGCTTTTAGGGAAATACTAACTGCTTGAAGTGAAGTGAAGTGAAAGTCGCTCAGTTGTGTCCGACTCTTGGCGACCCCATGGACTCTACAGTCCATGGAATTCTCCAGGCCAGAATACTGAAATGGGTAGCCTTTCCCTTCTCCAGGGGATCTTCCCAACCCAGGGATCGAACCCAGGTTTCCCTCATTGCGGGTAGATTCTTTACCAGCTGAGCCACAAGGCAAGCCCACTAACTGCTTAGCTATGAGAAAAACTGTATGCCTAATATTTGTTAGATGTTAGAGTTATCACACTTAGTATCGATTACTTTATTCCAAGAGCTCTGGAAATTTCTGTAATAGATATAATTAAACGCAAAGTGCTTTGAGAGCCAAACTATGTCTTAGAAATTTAGACAGGACATTTTCTCGCCAATCTAGGAGTAGATTATTTGCCCCATGAATTATTTGGTGCTCCTGATCCTTGTACCTCCAAACTATAAACCATTTTCACCACGGAGGAAGCCTTCAGTCTCAACTGGGGCAGGCATCTCCCTGTGTGTCCTTAAAGTGCAGAAACCAAAAGGCATTACCAAAGAGATAAGCTACCTCCTGCTTCACCTTTAGCATGGATCAACCCTATCTGAGAGTTTCATTCCCTGATTCCCTTAACCTGACTATGCAAGTCAAGGTTCTGTTATTCTGGAGAAGCTACCGATAAGGAAGGTGACATTATCACACCAGCTGTGACCTTTTTTTGCTGCCTTCCCCCCTCGTAAATGCTCTTATCACACAGAGAAGCGATGAGGGGAGGGAGGCAGAGACTGAGAGTGGTTGTCCTGGCAGAGAGACTTCAGGGAGCTCTGGTCTGTCTCTGCTCTGAGGATGAAAGGAAGCCTTTATTTTTCTGCCCTGTAAATTTCAAGTGCCTTCGAGGAAGAGAAGTTAGGGAAATGATGCCTGATTTATATGTGTGGAATTTACTCAGGAGCAGGGAGGGGTCCTCAGTGTAAATGTAATTTATCATTTTTTTCATGGAAATTTCTAAGGAAGGAGAATATATATGGTTCATAGGCTTCTGGATGGATTTCCTCTGGGATATTTAAAAAGCCAACATAAATATTTCGGCAGTAGTGTGTTAATGTTATTGCATTCAAAAGCTATAAATTTGCGGCTATCTGATGCTGGCTGTTGTTTGTTCAGTCTCTCAAAGCCATTGCCCACCTTCCCAGGAATCTAAGGCCGTGGGATATTGAAGGGCAGGCCCCAATGCCATTCCAGAGCTCATGTTAGCTTCTTTATTGACACTCCCCATAACCAAATATTGAAGAGGAATTTCATTTTTTCCCATCACCCACCCACCTTGTTTGTTAAAGATTAAGTCGTCCAGAATTGAAAAAATATAAACCAAAATCCATGTCTCCCCAGGTTGAACACCAGCCTATTATGAAAAGCTCCCATTGAGAATCACGGTGGTCAAACATCAACATGAATCAGCCATAGGTGTACGTGTGTCCCCTCTCTCTTAAACTTTCAAATTAAAAAATAAATTAATTTAAAAAAAAAAGAATCATGGTGGTAAAATATGAATGGTCCATACAACTGGAGAATTTTTTCCCTGTTAGTTACATAATTTGCTTGGTGATCACTAGAATCTTATGAAGCAAGTCAGCATTTCAAGATTTCAATAATGGATGAAAACAGCCTCAAAGGGCAACCACTCATTAGAGTGGCATTAATGCCACTACCAACAAAAACTCTATAGAGATGTGGGAATTTCTGCTTTAGTATAATTATTCTTTTTGAGTATATAATCAGTTAACATTCTAACGAAAAGCTAGGTTCAAATTGACTTAAAAAATCCTCTTCACTCTGAGAGATGGTAAGATTAAGGCTTTTATGCCAAATCAGCTGGAGATGGTTGTAAAAAGTGCACACCTGTAGGGTTAGAACCACGGGTGTTTCACAGGATTCATTCATGACCCCCAAAGAAGAGGAGGAAAAATCCGTGATACTTTGCTTTTCTGCTTCCTTCCCAAGGGCACTTTGGATGACGCAGATGACCCGAGCACCAGCATTGGAGCCTATCACTACATGTTGGAGTCAAACATGGGGAAGACCATGCTAGAGTTTCAGGTACCCACCACACGTTTATTTTGCTACACAGCCCCTAGAAGCCTGGGGGAATGCCCTTCTTATCACGAACAGCTCTTTGTTTATTTCAGTCATTTTAATTTAACCCTCTTAGAATCCAGCCCTGTAACTCTCTTCTGGCAGCACTGCAGTAGGCTAAAACAAACAAGTCAACAAGGCACAATCTTTGCTTCTTCAAGGAAAGTAGAAGACTTAAGCTAAGAAACAGGTAGGGAACATTACCATCTTATGACCCTATTAACACTTTACCAGCTTTTCAGTATAAAGCTCCCCTTTTAATCAAATCAAACAGCTTGAAATATTGGTCATGACTATTTGGTTCTTAATTTTCAGAAGTTATAGTTGAAGGTGACTGCAATGTATATTAAACAATTTCCCCCTCCATTATGGTATTTTTGAAAACAAGATCTGCCATCTCCTATCATTAAGTAAATCAAAAAATTTAACAAGCTGTAGCTGTTTTCATTCCACTACTGACAAGCAATAACAGAGCTAAGGAACTATATTACCTATTATTTGTAAACTAATTATACCAGCAGTAAGAAGAAGAAGAATAGCTCACACTCACTGGATGCTTACCTTGTCTGGCACTGTGCTAAGCATTTAACAAGTCTTACCATAATTTAACCTTCACAAAAATGCATGAGTATTTATTATACCCATGTCAGCATTAAAGGGTTAGGGTTAGGGTTATGTCATACAGCTTAGTAAATGGCACAGCCTGGGTTTAGACCCAGGCAGTCTGATTCCTGAGTTCACATTTTGACTATTATCCTATATTGGGCTCGAAGGACAAAAATTCAATAGTGGTTGAGAATGAAAAGTATGCTCTCTAAAAAATTAAATTTGAATACAGTTGACCATCCATATACATCAATGTTACTAAGAATCAATATGCAGTGTTATAACAAGGAGACTTTACCTCCAAGATTTCTATTATTTTAGGTTAGATTCCAAGAAGCAATCAGAATATAAAGTTTTATGGACAAAAATGTTCATCGTGGTATAATTTACAGTGGTGGTATAGCTGAACCCTAAAGCCAGCTTTCAAATACCATCTTTGGTACCTTTCAAACTCTTTTCCTAACTGCAAGCCCACAGCCACTTCTCAGGTGGATATGTCCATCCTGCCCATTTTAAAACTCATTAATTTTACTCATCATTCTCTTGTTTGATTGAAGCAAAAAATGCTCTTTTTTCATCCTTTCCTAGGAAGATCTCAGTCATCCAGATTTCTCCTTAAGCAGTTGAGGTCTCACTGACCTTTGATGTTGCTTGTCTTGGTTTACAAAAGACCTTGAACTCACCTTCTGGTGTAGACAGCGGCTTGCAGCAGCCAGTGGTTCTCAGCCCTGGCTGGGGAGTGGGTTCAGCTACTCACCTCTAAATCTGTTTCCTCATTTGTACATAAACCAGAAAGAATAAGAGTAGCAATTAAAAAAAAAAAAAAGAGTAGCAATAATAGCCATGCTACCTCACTGTGCCATTGTGAAGATTAAACAAGACTGCATAGAGAGTTCAGAACAATTCCAGGCATATGGTAAATGCTCAGTAAAAAATGACAACTGATAGTATATATATATTTCTGAAGAAGGACTGCTTTACTTGAAATGCCAGAGGTTACCGGATGGATTCCCTTGACAGCTTTATCTAACCTAAAGTCTTCAGATGAGGATAAGGTAGCTTCCCAGCAAAAAATGTTTCAGGGCCCTGGGTCTCCTGCACTGCAGGCAGATTCTTTGCCAACTGAGCTATGAGGGAAGCCCTGCTATAGAATACAGGAGTGAAACTGGCAAGAGTCCTTTTTTATATCCCATAGCAATCTAAAGTCAAACAGAGGAAACATAAAAGGGAGGCGCATGACACAAGAGAAGGAACACAAACTAAAAAAATCATACAGATCCAAGTGCCAAGCCTGTTCTACCACTTGTCACCTGTGAACTCAGCCATTCTGAGACTCAGTTTTTCTCATCTACAAAATAAGAATCATGATGTCCACTGTATAGACTTTTTGTGGGACTTATACAATGTGACATTTATAAAGCATTTAGCACGATGATTCCCTAAGAAAATCATTTAATTTCTCCTCTCTCCCTGATAGAAGAATATTGTACTTTTTTTTTTTCTTGCAGAATGAATGTTGCCTGGCCAAGAACATGGTAGCTTGTATAGGATTTAGTAACTATTTTCAGAAAAATCAAGAATGATTTTTTTAATGCAGTGGGTTAGTCTGCCAAATATAGGGAAGGCAAAAAAAAATTTTTTTTTAAATTCTGTCCAAGTACTATGAAAGGTTGTAGTCAACCACCTTTTAGTAATCCTTTTTTTTTAATTGCCTTACTGTGGGCTACATGTTTTCTGTGTGGTCTGCGTAGTACGGTATTTAAGTATGTGAAATAATAATTTGACTCATATTGTGGAAATGCTTCATAAATTCTCATAAAGGAGGCTGGGTGCTGGATGAGAGACAGAGGTAGAGGAAGACGTGAGGGCAGGAAAAATCCAAACTCCCTCCTCCCAGTAGGGATGCTGGCAACCCACAGGGAGGGCCATGCAGTACATCCCTCTTCCTTCCTCCAGCCCAAGGTCGCCTGCTGGTTTTCTGCACATTCCTCCGTGGCCTGGGTTAAATGCATCAACTTGTTTCTGCGCATAATGGGAATTGACCACAGGCCTGGGCTGTTTGCAGTCAACACAGCAATTCAGTACCCCTGGGGGGTAATAGATGTGTGTTTGTATCTAGCTACAGTTGACTATACAGTCTAAAAACGAGACTGGTGTCTCCTGACTGCCCTCGGGCTTTCCAGGGGGGCCATCAAAGAGGCAGAGCTCAGAAGAAACCTGATAGGCTTCTGCTTACCTTCACTTCGTGGGCGGGAGGCTGGGGTGCCTGTTTAAGGTAGCCTTGCCTCTCTCTGTAGAGAAAACTGCCTCATGTTTGCGGGGGTGGGATGGCGGCAGCTCTAGCCACTGGGTCTTGTCAAGGTCAGATTCAAGGCAGACTTTGACTGAAGCTGGTTAATATATTTATTCTGAAGCCTAATGCAATCCAAAGACGAGCTGTTTATTTACATCTTTGCTAAGTTCTCCAGGTCGCCTTTTAAAACCTCATCCCATAAACAAATTTCCTCTTAAATCCATTCTCTTGGGTGGGGAGATGGTGCCCACCTGTTTTTCAAGTTCTCCATTTACACTGTTTGTTTTTCTTATTTCTGATGAATCACAGAACCAAGCCAGTCTCCCAGACAGAGTTCCAGAGAGAAGCAGTGTTCATTCTCTCCCTGTGAAGTAGCTGGGAGGCCAAATATTGTTTCTCATAGGAGGCAACACCAAGAAGCTCTGTGAGGACAGACCCCAGTCGTTGTTGGCTTAGATTTAATGAATGACAACATGAACCAGGAAAGCTGTAGAATGAAAGCTACAACTGCAATGTTCCTGAAGAGAAAGAAAACACAGGACTCGATTCACCATCTGATTTCTAATTTACTTATGGGCCTCCCTGTGGCTCAGACAGTAAAGAATCTGCCTGCAGTTCAGGAGACCCAGGTTCGATCTCTGGGTCGGGAAGATCCCCTGGAGAAGGAAATAGCTTCCCACTCCGGTATTCTAGCCTGGAGAATTCCATGGCTAGAGGAGTCTGGTGGGCTACAGTCTATGGGGTCACAAAGAGTCAGACACAACTGAGCAACTAATACTTGGTAAAGGGAACTGGCTACATATTTTATGGGGGCCTGGTGCAAAATGAAAGTTTAAGACCTTTTGTTCAAAAATTACTATGAATTTAAAGATAACAAAGCGCTAAACCAAGCTCAAAGCCCGTGTGACTATACAGATCATAAGCTCATGAAACTGCCCTTGTCCCTGAGACAAGATCCCCAGAAGAGCCCAGACTAGGGTAAGAAGAGTCAACTGGGGTACAAAATTTAAAGGAGCATCAAAAAATTCAGTAATCAAGGCAAACAATATTATAATGCAATACGTTTAAAACTCAACATAAATGCGCAAAAATCTATGACAAATGAAAAATAAAGGTAGGATTTTAAATAAAAGACCCTGAACTTGTACAACTCACCTTAAGTTGGGTTAGGGTTAGGTACACTCACCTGGCCCCAGTCTCAACCCCACCTCTAGACCAGCTTCTTGTTTATTTGTCAGCCCATGCAGAGGAGCCAGGCTTCTAGATCAGCCTACGTGACAAACACAGCTCAAAGACTTCAGTGAGGAAGAAGCAGGACAGATAGCCCACCAAACAGACTTAAATCAAAATGACAGGGCTTCAACAAGTAGGAAAACAAGGCTGAGAAGACCAGGCAGTGAGGAGTCATAGGAAACTAGGAACCGAGTCCTCACAGAAGCCCACAGCCACGCTCTCCTTACCAGTTTTTCATAATGCAAGGATTTCCCATGCAATCAATGAGAAGCATGCAGAGATTTCCTGGGGTTGAGCCAGGGTTCACACAGCTTCAGGAAGATCTGAAGATAGTGAACTTGGTCAGTTCAGGTCAATTCAGTTCAGTCACTCAGTTGTGTCCGACTCTTTGTGACCCCATGGACTGCAGCACGCCAGGCCTCCCTGTCCTTCACCAACTCCCAGAGTTTACTCAAACTCATGTCCATTGAGTCAGTAATGCCATCCAACCATCTCATCCTCTGTCGTCCCCTTCTTCTCCTGTCTTCAGTCTTTCCCGCCATCAGGGTCTATTCAAATGAGTCAGCTCTTCGCATCAGGTGGCCAAAGTTGCAGTTGCAACTTTGGAGTTGCAGCTTCAGCATCAGTCCTTCTGATGAATATTCAGGACTGATTTCCTTTAGGATGGACTGGTTGGATCTTCTTGCAGTCCAGGGGACTCTCAAGAGTCTCCTCCAACACCACAGTTCAAAAGCATCAATTCTTGGTCATGTGAGGGGAAATAAAGAAATGGGACAGGGAGAATGTGGAAATATTTCAGTATACTTCATATGACGATGGCAAGATTCATTAGCTCCAGAGAGGAGGGCAAATACACACAAAGTAAGAAGGTAAAAGAAGGTTATCTTTCCTGGGGGATTTAGGGACGAGAGCCGCAGTGAAGAAGAGGCCGTTGTGTTACAGCAGAGGAAACAATTGCTTGATGATAGGATAGAAATTTAGACAAACCAGAGGGGGTGAAGAGGATAATCCTCCTCCTGCAGACAAAAACAGCTCAAGTCTCAGGGGGGAAGTTTTATGAGAGGCGTAGGTTGCCAAGGGATATGAGAAAGATTTCCAGTTCTGTTCACAGAATTGTGGGTTCCACAGTGTTAGGAGGGTTGCTGAGTGACACAACAGAAATTTATCTGGATGAGGGGCTTGGCACATAGATAGGAACGAAAGCTTAGACGACATTGGAGGAAAAATATATTATGAAGGCAACAGTTGTCAGAGGATGGAATTAAGAGCTCTGTTCGCAATAGGTTGTTTCTCAAACTGGGCCACATGGATGCAAGGATGATGCCAGGAGGGCTACTGAAGCCACAGAATAAATTCAGTACATCTTTCTGGGTTGTCGACGTTACGTGAATATTGCAGGAAAAGGAAAGTGGCATTCATTTTCTTCTTTAAGGAAATGGACATACACAATAAAACACATAATTTAAGTTGAGTCTTACGATAAAACATCATAAAACATTTGTCAATATTGTCCCTCCTGTAACACCATGGAGGTGTTCATATCAGAACCTAAAGATCATTCCTAGCCATTTTTATGTCCGCAAAGCATTTAGTGAGTAGGCCTGAGGGGATAGCAAGGGATAGCAACACAAGTTTACCTTCCTCAGCCACTGGGGTTATCTTGGTAAGAGGCATAGTGTTGGGAGCCAGATTAGATTATGGATTTGGTTATGGAACAAAAGACTCTCTCTTTTCCAAAGTAGCATAGTGATGTGACAGAGTGGAAATCTGGATGGGGACAGGGAGAAGTGGAGAGGAATCATAAGAAGGGTGAGTTCCCCTGGCACTGGACCGAGGACCCTGGGCAGACATGGGGTCAGTGTGTGGCCCAGCTGCTCTCCATGTCATGTTTTAATTAATGGAGACACATGGTTTTGCTTTTACCAAGGTCTCTGTCTGTTCTTGGGCTTCCTGGTGGCTCAGACAGTGTCTGCCTGCAGTGTGGGAGACCCAAGTTTGATCCCTGTGTTGGGAACATCTCCTGGAGAAGGGAATGGCAACCCACTCCTATGTTCTTGCCTGGAGAATTCCACGGACAGAGGGACCTGGTGGGCTACGGTCCATAGGGTCACAAAGAGTCAGATACAACTGAGCAACTAACAGTGTGTGTTCTTGTGATGCTCACTGTGTAGTAATACATACACAAAATCCCAAACCAAAAAGAAGAAAAGCATTACATTCTAATGGCAATTTAAACATGAGAATAGTGCTATTCAGACATGAGACATTTAGACATGAGAATATTTGTTCTGATGATCTTATCTCTTTAAATTTTACCTCATAATTTTAAGGTAACTGTAATCTCAAACTGAGCTTATGTCTCCAGATTTCATAGTGAAAACGTTTTCCAGAGCAAGCAGACATAAAGACAAAAGTCCACTTTGTTTTTGAATGGGCATAAGACATCTGTTCAAATGTTAAGCTTTCATAACTTGTCTCATGACCAAGAAGTTCCTTAACTGTATTGTTATTTTCCAATAGGTATGTGGCTGTGGTTTGTACTACCACTAATCCACTGTAGATGTTTCTCTGATCAAAAAAGAAAGAAAAAAAAAAATGCAGGTAACTTCAATGTTACTGTTACTGTTAAGTCACTTCAGTCGTGTCCGACTCTGTGCGACCCCATAGCCGGCAGCCCACCAGGCTCCCCCATCCCTGGGATTCTCCAGGGAAGAATACTGGAGTGGGTTGCCATTTCCTTCTCCAGTGCCTGAAAGTGAAAAGTGAAAGTGAAGTTGCTCAGTCGGGTCCGACTCTTCGAAACCCCATGGACCACAGCCTACCAGGCTCCTCTGTCTATGGGATTTTCCAGGCAAGAGTACTGGAGTGGGGTGCCATTGCCGTCTGGAAGACTGCTAATCCTAATCAGATTGGAAAAACAAAATCTTCAGTATGTTGAATACATGTTAGCTTGCACTCGGTATCAGGCAGGGAAAGGATGATGTTGATAGAAAGGCTAAAGGCTGTGCTCAGCCCTGGCCATTGAATGTGAAAACTGTGGGTGGGTTTACTGTCAATTCATCCTTATTGGTCATATTTTAAGGCATTTTCTTGACTGAATTTATAAACTTAGGGGTATTTTACAGTTTCTGTAGTTTGTCCATTGTATGCTCTATATTTACTTTTTGGCCTAAATTTTTTAAAATTTAAATTATTTTCATATGCCATATTGTCACATGGTTCAAAGCTCAAAAGGTACAAATGAGTGTCAGAGAAAAGCCTCCCTCCATTTTTCTCCCCTGAGGCGACTCATGTTCCCAGATTCTTTTGTCTCTTGTCAGAACTCTTCTAGGCATTTATAAGCAAATATTTACAGGCATCTTCTAATTCTTACTCAAGTAGTAACACACAGTATACATGTTGGACACCTTGCTTTTAACACCTCACAGAGACTCTTTACATTAGAACGAGAGAGCCTTCTTACCCTTTGTGATTGCATTGTATTTGGTAGGATGACCATGTTGTAAAGAAGGAAGGATCATTTACCTTTTATCCTTCTGAATTCTTAGCTGAGACTCCTGTAATGAAAGGCAGATTAAGAAGAGAAAAACAGAAGTACACCTCGTGTATGTGTGAGAGATACTCAGGGAAAAATGAGGAACTCCACAAGGTGGCTTAGAATTCAGGATTAAATACCATCTTAATACAGAAGGGAGCAGGGGTGTACGCCTCTCAGGAAAGCGCACGTGTGCCTGCTCAGCTGCTCAGTCATGTCTGAATCTTTGCAACCCACGGACTATAGCCCACCAGGCTCCACCGGGCTCCTCCGTCCATGGGATTTCCCAAGCAAGCATACTTGAATGGGCTGCCATTTCCTTCTCCAGGGGATCTTCATGACCCGGGAGTTGAACCCGTGTCTCTTAGGTTTCCTGCCTTGGCAGGCAGATCCTTTACTGCCGAGCCACCAGGGGAGACCCTTAGGAGAGAGGAGATGATCTTTAAGAAAGGTGAATTGATCCTTAGAAGAATAGATAGGAGATATGATAGTGACAAAGTTTGGCGGAGCATGGAGTGGACTTGTTTTCTACTTCTGGGATAAGCGTCAGTATTCCCTGGTTGATGAAACCCCTGGAGAAGGGTTTTATAACAATTAAGTTCCTTTTGGAGGATCTGTCTTTTGGGAGATAAGGGGAGTTCAGAGAAAGCCTCTTTCTCTGTTTGTGGTTTTTTAAGTAGTTACAGTTCAAAATAATCAATATACCAGAGTTGCATATTTGGGGGTGCTATATTCTTCTACACTTCAGGATTTAACCATTCCTTTTTGTAAACATTTCATTTAACCATTCCTTTAAAAATGAACATTTAAGATATTGCCAGTCTCAGACAATTTTTCTAAAATGATGCAATGAATAGCCTTGCCTACACATTATTTGAAGATGTGCTGGGATATTTATATAACTTCCTGGATATAAAATTGTTACAGCATATGTGTTTACACTGTTGAGAGGTATTTGTCCATTATTTAATAGTTCATGCCAAATATAGATAAAACAGAGGAGGGAAGGAAAAACGCTCCGGAAGCTTACGACTGTGGTATTTGAAAAGTCTCAAAGTGTTCTGACAGTATTGTATATTCCATTTTCCTGATATAGTTGGGGATTAGAGTTATGACCTCTTCAGCAATCACTGAGGCACTTTCTTTCACATTTCTACTTTGAGACTAATGAAAAGCATTTGGGTTTTATAGGAGCTTATGACCATTTTCCAACTATTGCACTGGAACGGAAGCCTCAAAGCCCTTCGTGAAACAAAATGTTCCAGACAGGTGAGATTTTTCCAGTAAAAAGCAGGTTTGTGTTGTATGGACTAAGCGGATGGCTCATCTTCCACTGAGGTTCCTTTATTTGAATTTTTCTCTGTTTAGTACCTTATTTATTAAGAGCAGAGGATATATATATGTGTGTGTTGTGCTTAGTCGCTTCATTGCGTCCAACTCTTTGAGACCCTCCGGACTGTAGCCCGCCAGGCTCCTCTGTCCATGGGGATTCTCCAAGCAAGAATACTGGAGTGGGTTGCCATGCCCTTCTCCAGGGGATCTTCCCAACCCAAGGATCAAACCCAGATCTCCCTCATTGCAGACAGATATTTCACTGTCTGAGCCACCAGGGAAGTATATATCTACTAACATATATATATGTATACACTAACATATATAAGTATATATAACTTTATGTGCATTTATATGCACATAGCTATATGTTCAACATTTATAGGTATACTAACATATATATGTACATATATATATATATGATACATCTATCTGGTATATCTCTCTCTGATATATCTATCTAGATTTAGATCTAGATATATCAGTCCAGTTGTGTCAGGGACTGACCAAATACACACACTAAGAAGAATGTTGACTGGCCATAGGACTGACTTAGATACCTGTACTGAACACTAGAATGGAGGGATCACTAAGACAGACTTAGTTCCTAAGCCAGATATGGCATCTACTCCATGCAGTGTGCCCCCTCCCACTCTTCAAAGCAGAAAGAAATGTGAGTCTGCACCACCTCCAAACCTCCTCTCCTCACCGAGAACAGGAGAACTCTTCTCACCCCCACCAAATGTTCCCGGTGGGCAACAGAACTGATTATCAAGGTGGGAGACATGGTATTTCCATCACTTCAATTTTTTGTTTTTCAATCAGTTCAGTTTTGGGGTTTGGAAGTTTCTTCTTTATTTTTCAGAGACAGGGTCTCACTATTTCTTAGCTACCTATGAAAAGCACCCTGCCCCCTCTTTTGGTGGCAAAGGCAAACCCCCTCCCATGCACTTAATGGTTCTCACTCTACTATCACTTAAGATTTATTCTGCCTTTATCCCACTAGACTCGAGGGTAGTAGTTATTTTTGAGAATTTGCTATCAGGAAGTTGTATGAGGAGCAAAGCCTCTATTAGTCAGCAAGATGAGGGCGGATGTAAAAGTTTTCCATGCACTACTGCCCCAGGAGTTTTTAGTTGTTCTTTGCCTAGAAAGCCTGGCTTTCAAAATGTCAAAGATGGAAAAGAAATGAGTAGCTGACAATGGCTTTGGCTATTTTTTTTCTTTTCCTTTGATTTCATAAAAAAGCCTTTGAAACATGCCGAGTTGGTTACAAACACTTTTCCGTGATTGTTTTTAATTTGTTAAGGTCATAAATAAATACCATATGTTCTTGAAAATAAAAATAAGCAATGCATCCACTCCACAAGGTCTTCTTAAAGAGCGTTCATTAAACTTATATATGACATTACAACGTACTGGCAAATTTTAAACATGAGAATTGGAAGATAGTGACTAATTTTGCATTGTCTGCAGAAAGTAAGAGACAAGCACATAAAGTTACCGTTACGATATCAATGATGATAATGCCTGTAGTCCGTAATTTTTTAAGTCCTTCCCATAGTTACTGTGAACCATTTAGTCTGCCATCCTCCTTATGCTAACAACACAGCAGTTAGCAAGTTGACTCTCCTGGTATCGAAGTCTTGTCCTGATTCAAAGCTTCCTGTTTTCTGCAATGGGTGTGACCAAACCCAGTTCTGCCCAGACCCTTCTGTATAGCTGTTTCCGTCTATCTTGCCAAAGGAGCTAACGTTGGGCAGAAGGGTTATAAATAAATGAGGTAAAGCTCATACTAATTGTTGTAAGAATGCAGTTTCAAAGGAACAGATATTTTCCAGTGAGGATAGAGCTCTGTTCTGTGGACAGCATTAGGTCATTCCTGGTGGCGGGTTTTGATTCAACCCGGAGTGACCTTTACTTTGGGTACCTACTTTAGCCATTTCTCTCCTTTAAGAGGTGTGTCCTGGGATTGGGCTTCAGTTCGTGAAGATCAGAGAGGTTTGATTGTTGGTAGAACACCCACAGGTGTTTGTGTGCTGGGGTGGGGGGTGGAGGCCTAGGAAATGAAGTGTCAGAAGGCCATAGGCCAGGTACTTCGGTTGCTCTTTACTGATGCTCTGGACCTTGTCTCTCGGTTCCCAGGAAGTCATCTCCTACTACTCCCAGTACTCCCTGGATGAAAAGATGCGCAGCCACATGGCCCTAGACTGGATCATGAAGGAGCGGGAGTCGCCAGGAATTCTCTCCCATGAGCTGCGAATGGCCCTGAGGGAGCTAGAGGAAGCCAGGAAAGCAGGGCAAGAACTACGGTTTTACAAAGAAAAGAAAGAGATCCTGAGTTTAGCCCTGACGCAGATCTACAGTGATCCTGACGCTTCTTCACCCAGTGATGACCAGCTGAGCCTCACGGCCCTCTGTGGCTATCACTAGCAAGACCAGGTCCCAGCTGCCCCCGAGGTGGGCAGAAGCCGGACTCTCCCATGAGGAAGCTCACGGAGAGGTTTGGTCATCAGAGGCTTTAGCACTTCTAGATGCTACGTGAAAGGCGGTAGTAATTCTGCTCACTTATCCCATGCACAGTATCTCAAGAGTAGTAGGACCCTTATAGGACCCAACGTCCCCCTCAGTGCAGTTTCCTGAATAGCTCCACCTCAGACTGAAAGGATGACGACGGGATTGTTTGGAAAATATTTCCCAGGCCTGGCTTCAACCTGAAGCCTGGTTGACATGTGCCTTGCTGGATTACATATGTTGTTTCAAAGAAAGGACCAGTGTAGCAACTCCAAAAAGAACACCAGCCAGGACTAGGGAAAGTAGCATGATAGCAATTAAAAAATACTTGGGATTAAATAAACAATATGGATTATTTTAAAAATACCCAGGGGTCAGAGTTTCTTCTTAAGCTTTGTCAGCTGCAAGATCATTTACACTCCACCAGGTGTAACATAAAACTTCAGTGGGGATTTTATCTGGACATCCCACTATCAAAGATTTTGAAGTGGTAATGGTATGAAAAATACTATATAATTGTAATGTGGCTTAAAATGTCATTGTAATAATTTTTTTTTTAAAGCCCACTCTTCCATATGGGTATAAATGTCACCCAGGATAGCACCCTCAGTTGTTTTCCTCAAGAAGAATTAATATCCAATTTTTGTGAGTCCTCAATCAGTCATGTGCATTTTTAATTTGCAAATAGATGAACTGCTTTATTTTTATGTCTGCCACCTTAGTCATATATCTTTAATGGGGACAGTTACTGGCATTTCTAAGATTAAAACATTTTGAAAAATCATTAGCATTTAACAGTACTTATATTTACATTTGATTTGTTTCTCCTGCATTAGAGAAAAGGAATTATTAATTGTCTTTGCTGTTGTTCGAACATTTAAACCGCCAGTAGCTCAAACGTAATGTCACTTTTCAGTTTAAATTACTGGACTCTTCTTTAAAGGAGGGATAAAACATTGCCATCTCTCTTTTAAAATGGCTTCGGTCAATCAACTGATTAGAAAACCAAAAGCAAATACAAACCATTTTTTATGGTTCTTCATCACTCAGATTTAAGAATGGTAGCAGTGCCAATTTTAAACACTTATAAATAGTTCCTTATTTTTAACATGGGATGGATTATCTTGCATTTACTCCAATGTCAAATTTAATAAAAACAGTTTTCTCAATTTTCAATAAGATTTCCTTTTCTTCCTGTTTAGGCAAATGCACATTAACTTTCATGAAAGCTGAAACCATTATAATTAAACTAATGTTTACAAAAATGTGATAGTTGTAGCTTCATATCTAAATATCTACAATGCTAATTGTCACTCCTTGAATCCCCAAGAAACTGTATACTAAGCATGTATTTTGGAAGTAGCCTTATTAGTAAAAATTAACTTCACACATCATATTTCTCACCCCAGGGAAAAGTTTAGCTACATACCTTCCCTACTCAAATGTCTTGCAGAGGTAATGCTATATAATATTTGATACATTTTATTTAAACTATTGTTTTAACAAAAAAAATCACATCCCTCCCCTCCCCATAATGAGGCTAAATGTCACCTAGGAGAAATTCCCAAATAGAAATTAGAATTAATATCTGTAAATGAATACATTTTAAAGTTAAATCACTTCCTATTTAAAGCAATGTTTTCAAGAAGTCATTACTCTTTATCATTTCAGAGAAGCTACAGCTTCCCATGTTAGGTGTGATGAAAAGTAGGTACATCCGTACTGCATTTGCAGTCTTTAACAATGACCACCTCAAGCTGACACTATCTAACTAGATGCAGGAACAGGAATCAGCTAGAAAATATTAAATGCAGTCTCTGCCCGGCAATTAGAGAAACTGGACCCATTCCGTACACTGGAAGCAGAGACTCTGGCTTGGCCACTATCAACTTTTCCTGGCTGGTCAAAACTGCCCACTCTTCCCGCCACGGTGTGGGAGTTTCAGCAAAATAGGCAAAAGTCAGAATCTTTGCCACTCCCTTTATGTTCATTTATCACAAATCAGTATCAGCTAAGACCTAATGTCTGTCGGTATATCACATAAACATCTATAATTCTGGCCTTGAGGCTAGCAGGGTTGAAGAGCAAAGTAGACTATTATTATTTTTCATTTTCTATATCTTGTTCTCAATAACACACTGTGTTGAATGGGCCTGGAGTGGAGGATTCTCTACTTAATAGAACCCTGGGTTCTAACAGTTTGTGGTTATAAATTCTTTGAGAATCTGATAGAAGCTATGGACTTTATCCTAGGAAAATAGAATGAAACAATTACATTCAAAATTACACAGACTGTTTCAGAGTATATGTGAACCTCCCCAACATCCATTCATTGCTCTGTCCAAGAACCCCCAGTTTAGAACTCTTCATTGTTGCATGTCTACTTATAGTTTCTTAAACTTTTCAGTAGGGCTCCAATCTAACTCAGACATATTCCCATTAACCTATCTCTGAGACAAATGTCATCATCCTTAAATACAGAAATGCACTGATTTGTGACAAGAGATAGTTTAATTTTCACAAAACCCGAATATCCCACATTGTTATGAAAAAAAAACGCTTAAAGAAAATTAGTCATTTAACTTGTATGATCATATCAGAGTATTACAGATTTAATAAAGTCATTGTTCCTCTAATGATCAGAATTTGGTTGTCCTTTTGTTCAATATGTTAGCTGTTACATTCATTCACCTATTTCTAGAAAAGGAAAAGAACCAAGCCATAGATATTCTTGAAATGTTGTACCTATGTCAATGATAAATCTGATCAGCTAGGTCTCAGGAAAACAAGAAAGAAAACATAAAAGCTTAACACCTTTCAATTTCCTTAGAGAAAGTGTTTAACATCAGGAGCATTGTTGTAGTTGACATTATCTCTGAAATGCTTTAAAGGGGTCTCAGTTACATCACACCATGCCTTTCTTTCTTGTCAAATGACAGAAGAAGCCAGGCTAAGAATATTTTTATTACCCTTGACTATGTTTACAGGTAAAGACTATTTAAGAGATTAGCTCTTATATATTGTTGATTTTTGTTTTGTTTTACCTTGCAGAAGTGCAAAACTCAAGATTTCTTCTATGGTGTCCACTATGTTAAAGGGTGAATATTAAGATTATTTTTAGCCAGGGCTCCAGGGAAATGAAAATTATTTTCCCTACCATAGTAGCTCTCAACTTTGGCTCACATTAGAAATATTCAAGGAGATTTAATAGATCCTAGCTATTCAGACCATCCCCAGATTAATGAAATCAGACTCTCTGGAAGTGGGACCCAGCCACCAGTATTTTTTAGAGGTCCCAGGTAGGGTAGTTCCAGTGTGCGATAAGGTTGAGAACCATGAGGAAGTTCTGGCTCAAAGGCCTTCAGCCTAATTAGTGGGAGCTATTACTTAACTTGGCACTGGCCCCAAATTAAAAACATTGAGCTCTTCTGATCTAGGTAGGAGCAAAACCTTTTGCTTGGGGAAGAGGCTTTCCTGGAGCCCAGAACTAATGCTGGGCAAGCGTGTGTTCACACACACACCTTATCTTAGCAGGAGAGCCCAGATTCCATTCCAGGTCCAGGCTTTTTCTCAAATATGACGCACAAACTACCTGTACCAGAATTATCCTTTAAAAATACAGGTCCTGGTCCACGCCCAGACCTGCTAACCAAATTCCAGGAGAGAGTCTGGATGGTTTACCGCCTCACCAGGTGTTTCTGATCACACTTAAATTTGAGTTCTTTTGGCCAAGAGATACTTAGCACATTCTTTCGTAGGCAGCACAGCTTTGGCCTAACATAATCAGCCTCTTGGTGGGGAGCACAGAAAGGAATAAAGGAGGACAGGGGAGGTTTGCTCTTTACTCTCCTGGAAGCTAGAGAGAAGCAGAAAGGCTAGCTGCCTCTTCTTTCCCAAAAGAGTAGCTCCCACTTTTTATCACTTTGGCTCAAACATTTGGAATTAGCTTTAATCCCTTTACTGGAAACCTTGAAAATTTTCTGTTAGCTTATGGTTAAAGTAATTCCTTTAAACCTCACTCAATCCTGGTAGCACATTCTCTCTTGGTGCAAAGTAAGTTGTGGGAAAGGAAAGCAGAAGTTTTTCCTGAGAGCTGTTGATTCTCTAGTGATCGTTGGTTCCCAAGTGAAAGTCCTGGATTGCTATCTATTTATAGGCAGTTCCCAATTTTAGCAGCAAGCATGTTTCACAAGTCCATTTGTAATTCAGTTATTCAATCCTAACGATGCATTTTTCCACAGAAGCAAGGTCATAAATGATGGCAAGTTTCCCAGACGAGCCTATGTAAACAAATATATATATATGCAGTATGCATGCATGCTCAGTCGTGTCCAACTCTTGGCGACCCCATGGACTGTAGCCCACCAGACTTCTCTGTCCATGGGATTTCCCAGGCAAGAACACTGGGGGATCTTCCTGAGCCGGGGATCAAACCTGTGTCTCTTGCATCTCCTGCATTGGCAGGCAGATTCTTTACCAACTGTGCCACCTGGGAAACCCCATATAAACAACAGGGTAACTTATAAATGGATCTATGGGACATAATATGGCTCTAGGTTGTAGGCAGGGGAGAGTAGAATAAGGGAGACAGCTGTGGGTCTCAAGCATATTACTGAAGACCTCCCTAGGGCATATTTCTTCGTCTCAAACTGGGTCTCCAGAGAGTCCCTTTGTTTTCTCTTTGCTCCCCACCCCCAGCCCAAGATTAGCTTGACAATACCCCACCCCTTGCCATCACTTGTTTCTTCTTCGGATCACAGCTTCTTCTATTTGCTAACTTACTGAAGAAGTGCTTGTCTTCCTGCCTATCCTACAAACACTTTGAAAATTTCTAACAACTGGCACCACTAGAAATAGGAACATTGGATGACCTAAAAATGGCAGCTACGAAGAATTGATGCTTTTGAACTGTGGTGTTGGAGAAGACTCTTGAGAGTCCCTTGCACTGCAGAAAGATCCAACCAGTCCATCCTAAAGGAGATCATTCCTGGGTGTTCATTGGAGGGACTGATGCTGAAGCTGAAACTCCAATACTTTGGCCACCTTATGTGAAGATTTGACTCATTGGAAAAGACCCTGATGCTGGGAGGGATTGGGGGTAGGAGGAGAAGGGGACAGCAGAGGATGAGATGTTTGGATGGCATCAGTAACTCGATGGACATGGGTTTGGGTGGACTCCAGGACAGGGAGGCCTGGCATGCTGAGATTCATGGGGTCGCAAAGAGTCGGACATGATTGAGCAACTGAACTGAACTGAACTGAAGCCTCTCTGCAGGTCCTGCAGAGAAAGACACAAGCATCAGATGTGGAGCTGCACTCTCCCACCCCTACAGTTTCCTACCTCCTTGGTGTCCAAATTGGACGCCCCCACCCCATTGCCCCATCCTGATCTCAGATGCCCATAGCTAGCCAGTGATTCTGGGCAATCTGGCTCAAAACTGCAAACTAGCCTGACAGTCCATCCTGCTCAGGAATGTGAACCAAGAAACATGGAAGGAATTTGGCAGTTCAAGATGGGAGCTGGAATTGGAAGAGTCAGGTTGACGAGTGCTGTGCAGGTTGAAGAGATGAGGAAGAAGGAATGATGCATCAACAGAGGAAGCTGGTCAGTAGGAAGAGAAGAAGGTGGTCGGTGTAGACAGCAGATGCAAAAAGAGGCAGAAACACAAGTTGAAGGTGAGACTAGGAGGCCCATGAGGAAACAGGAAGAGCGGCTGGCCCACACCCGCTGCGGTAAATTTACTTACTCTTTATCTGACTGGATCACACACTTTGCAGCCAAAGAAATCTCACCTTACTAATTTCAGAGCAAAATGACTCTAGATTTACCTGGACGTTTCCTCTGGAGAAGAGACCAAGAAAACTGACATGAGGTAAAACAATAGAAATAGAAGCAACAGAAATGCTGCTGAGGTAACTAGACTTAAGACTGGCAGGAGAGTTCGATTTCTGCCCACTCATTGCCCCCTCCACTCCAGTGTAAGCTCTCACATCAGTCAGGAGTCCTTCCCAAATCTGCAACAAATTTATGCATTATGTGCTAACCTTTGTGTTTTTCCTCCCCTCCACAGAAATTCCTCTGTTTTCATGTTCCACAGGAGGTATGACCACAGAGGGAAATAGAATCCTATGTTTACAGATAGAATTCATAATCTCAAATAAATGTTGCATCTTTAAAAATTAATCACCTTGGGAAACTAATAACGTAATTTGACAATGCTCAAGAGTGCTGTCTTTGCCAAAGACATTTCTGTCACGAACGCCTCTGTGGGAATAGCCCTCTGAGTTCATGTGAGTGAAGGAAGAAAATCAGTCTCTTTTGTCAGCAGAAAGCACCTTGCCATCCTGAACTGACTAGCTTATTTCAGTATTTCAACTATTAGTCCTAATACTTAGCAGGTATTAGGAAAGTATTAGTTCTAATAGTTGAGTCCAAATTTCTACTTGAGGAACATTCATTGAACGTCCCTGGTGCCTTCCTTACTCCTTGCTTGATGAGCTAATTCCTTCATCAGACCTGGTTCTGTTCTATGGGATTACTTAGTAATCACTCACTAATTAGTCAGGATTACCAAGTGTCTCAGCTGTAAAGAATCCACAGGCAAAGCAGGAGACACAGGTTCAATCCCTGAGTGGGGAAGATCCCCTGGAGGAAGTCATGACAACCCACTCCCATATTCTTGCCTCATGAATCCCACGGACAGAGGAACCTGGCAGGCTACAGTCCATGGGGTCACAAAGAGTTGGACACAACTGAAGCGACTTAGCATGCATGCATGCAGCAAGGCAGAAACCCAAATCAAGTCTACTAGCCAAAAGGGGAGTTCACTGGCTCAAAAAGGGGAATTTATTGACACAAGCGAGTCCCAGGACAGTGTTTGCTCCAAGTACATCTGGATCCAGGAGCATAAACCAACACTTCATCTCTCTCATTACACAGATATGTACATGTGTACACATTCATTGGTGTCACTACTCATTTCTCAAATATCCTTTCTTTTGTGTTGGCTCCATTTTTAGCAAGGCTCTCTCCCCTCGGAGCAGTAAGATGGTGGCCAGCAGTTTCATTCTTACATCGTAGCAGAGTGAGAAATTCTCTTCCCAGCAGTGGTGAATCCAGAACTGAGAGCCATAGTGGTGTTTCAGTTGACTCAGTCACCCAAGCCTCAGGTCTGCCCACCTGGAACTAGGGATGAAGCAGTCCCACCTCCATGACTTGGACCAGGTTGGGGAGCCATAGTCACCTCAGGTAAATATGGGTTCAGACAGGAACACAGGGAAAATGTGGCCATTTCCTAAGACACTTTTGAAACTGTTTCTTCTCAAGAGACTTCAGAGACAGAGTGAACAATAGAAGAAATGCCATCTCTCCAACTACTAGCTGGGGAACAGGATTCTGGGTAGACCAGATGTTCACTCTGAATACATTGTACCATTTCCAAAAATCAAATTCACCCTCAAAGGACAACTTTTGTCACCATTAAGGATGTTCAAAAGAACATTTTCCCCCTGCAGGGGAAATCTAAAAGTGTTTCCAGACCAATCACATCACTGCAATAAGCATACAGGTTCTCTGAGGACTGGCCTGAGGGAATGGTGCTCATTTGTATGTAAAGAGCTCTGCTGTGTGGAGAAGCCCAATCACTGGCACCACCCTGCAGTCACACTTCATTTATCTTCAGTGCTGATGAATTGCTGCTATGCTGGGGAGTCAGGAAACTTCCTCTGGTCTATTTCTAGTGGGCCCTGGCTTTCATTATCAGTGGCTGCTAATGCTTTTAATAAAAAAGAAAACAGTGGATCCCAACAATGAAAAACAGTTGTGGCAAAACTGGACAGTGCAATAGCCTAGAGAGTTTGCTTACCCAACTCATGGTTGAGCAACGTTCAAACCTTAACTACGGCTCCATTCTGACCCGGGAGTTATGACGCAGGTAGCCATAAAATGCTTTTGGAAACAATTTATTCTGAGGCAATCTCTTGTGTATCTCTCAGATATTTCCATATTTCCATGTAGCAATTAGCTAGATGATATCTGGAAGTAAATAGGCAGTACTTAGTGTGAGCAGGTTTTCATAGTGAAAATCTGAAAATGCAGGTGACCCAGGGAAGTACCTGGTTGTCAGAACTGAAAAGTTAACAGGAGTGACTTCCCTGGTGGTCCAGGGGTTAAAAATCTGCCTTCCAATACAGGGGACTAGGGTTGGATCCCTGGTCAGGGAACTAAGATCCCACATGCTGCAGGACAACTAAGCCCACATGCCACAACTATAGAGCCTGCAGGCTCCAAGAAAGAACCCTCATGCCACCAAGACTGATAGAGCCAAATAAATAAAAACAAAATATTAAAAAAAAAAAAAAAAAGTCAACCTGAAACTTCAATGAACTAAAACTAAAAAATGGGAGCTGTTTTACCCTTTCAGTTAATCCTCTCTCAATGGATCTGGGGATTTTATTTATTTGTTTACTGTCAACACTTGGGTTTTTTTTTTTGTTTTTTTTTAATGTGTTTGGTCACAAGGCCGCCAAAGCAAGTGAATCCAAAAAATGGGGGAGGGGAATTCAATTCTCTTAAAGGCTGAGACAGATCCTTTTATCTTAAGCGATGTTTATTAAAGATTGGGTTCACTAAAGTGGTGAATTAAATTTAGACAATTTTTTTCACATTGCCTTTCATCCAGAGTGTTCTTCTCGGCAATATGTTTTGAACCCTTTTTATTTCTCCATAGAAACGCAAGGACAGTAAGCAGCTCCTCACCCAGTTCACCAGGCATCTGTGAAAAGCCAGGGGGGCTCAGCTCTCACTCCGCTGAAGAGAGGCTTCCGTAAACTGAGTTTCGCCACATGGGCAACTTCATCCCAGGCATTGCAGGTGTCACACACGTTGACAGTAGGATTTACAGGGTCTAAAATGAATGGCCTAAAACAAAGCAAAACAAACCTCCCACTCTCCATTTCTAAACCGGTTTCCATTTGCCAGACGGTTGTGCTGTGTGCTTATAATCGTGTCTGACTCTTTGCGACCCCATGGACTGCAGCCCTCCAGGCTCCTCTGTCCATGGGATTCTCCAGGCAAGAATCCTAGAGTGGGTTGCCATGCCCTCCTCCAGGGGATCTTCCCAACTCAGGGATTAAACCCAGGTCTCCTGCATTGCAGGAGGACTCTTTACCGTCTGAACCACCAGAGACGCCATATTGGTAGAAGAGGGTAATGTCGGAGTTAAAGATGGAATTATGTTAAGAAAAGAAATCTCTGGGAACCATGGGAGGACCAACCACGCCTGTTGGAAAACAGCCTCTTGCTTCTACCCCACCAAACCCTGACTCCTACTTATTTTCCCTTCCCACCTGAGGAAGTCTGTCCTCCCTGGATTGCGTCTTCCTTTTCCACTTCACTTGTTGTCTATATAACCACATTCTATTCGTTTTGCTCAAACTCCTCTTAATTCGCACTTTAGAATTAAAGTTCTGTGAGAAGCAATTAAAGGAAATGACTTCGTAGAAGTCAGGGCCGTCTCATTTACACTGAATCCCATTAAAGCTACTCTTTGCTCCAGACTTCCTTCCTTGATGGCAAACCCATTTTCTATATCCTAAGGGGGTAGGGAAGATAAATAGTTACCTTGTACGCTTCTGGTTAACTTTTACAAAAATGGGGAACTTGCGATGATAGTGTCTGTGCCAAACCACGTCGATATCTGCATATTGAACCAGAAGTTTGAAGACTGCCCTCATTCCCTGCAACAGGCTGAAAGACAGGGGCTTCTCCGCCCGTTCCCAGATATATATGGTGAGGAGCTCCAATGAGTAAGAGGAGGGAAGTCTCCGAAATCTAGACAGAATGAATCCAGAAAGTGAAGACAAGTTTATTTAGTTATGAGAAAAATCCTAAAGGCAATTAACAGAAGAAGAAATTTCATTCTCAATCCCACTACTTACCAAATAATAACAATATTTCCACCAATCAGATTGGCAAAAAACAGGAATTATAATATCCAACATTGGTGAGTTTGTGAGGAGATGAACACTCTATTGGTGAGACTCTAAATTAATAAAGTATTTTTTGGAGTCAATTCTATTAAAATTTGACCTGTTCCATCCTTTTGATCTAGCATTTTTTACTTCTATGAATTCACTCTGTAGAAACATCTACAAGTACTCAAAGACAGATATAAGCAAAAGTATGTTTTTTGTTTTATTGTTTGAAATAGTAAATATTGGAATGTTCATCAGTAGAGGACTAATTAGATGATTTCATGGTACATGTCCTACTGCACTGTCCAAAATGGCAGCCTCCAGCCATATGTGGATATGAGCATTTGACATGTGGCTAGTTTAAGTATATACTATATTTTCAAGAAATATAAAGAAAGTAAAATATGAGAGTAATTTTTTCATTGTTTTCATATTGTAAAGATAACATTTTGGATATACTGGGTAAATATTAAAATTAATTTTGCCTATTACTTTTTACGTTTTTAATGTGGCTACTGGAATATATCATATCGCATATGAGGTTCATGTTTGAACCTCACATTCTATTTTAAACAGTGTTGTCCTGTACAAGAAGCAAGGTAGCTCACAATGTACAGATCTAAAGATACAATATAGATTAACTGAAGAAAAATTTAAAACAATAAACAAATACATTTTAAAAAATTAAGCATACACAAAAACAAACTTGGAGAATATGCTCTAAAAACATTGTTGGGAGTGGGGATTGAGGATGAAGAAAGAAACTTGTTTGCTTTTTTTACATTAAGTCTTTTAAATTGTATCAGGGAAAAAAATGAAAGTTGATAAACAAACTTGGGAGGAAAGGAGGAAAAAACCCAACATGAGAATTTTAGGATTTCACGGTGGTTGATATCCAAATATGTGTTTTTACTGCCTTGGCATTCATTAGCCATAGAAATATTTTTTGATGATATATTGCAAATTTATGCAATTTTTTCCCTCTAATAGAATTTAGGG
The DNA here is from genome assembly GCF_019320065.1 of Cervus canadensis. Lineage (NCBI taxonomy): Eukaryota > Metazoa > Chordata > Mammalia > Artiodactyla > Cervidae > Cervus > Cervus canadensis. The sequence goes on from NC_057389.1 coordinate 13,912,448, forward strand.
GAAACAGAGTAGCATTTTCCTACTATTGCATTATACACTTGTTTTTACCTCAATTAAGGAAATAGAAAAAACTAAAAGTAGACAAAACCTCTTGTCCTGGTAATGAATAGTGAATCATTTCAGTGATTTCAGATGATCAGTAGCTCAGCTCCTGTGATTTTTCCTCAGGGGTTGACAACAATGAACACAAGATTTAAAATCCATTTCTACTGATGCTCCCAAATGCCCAAAAGTTACTCAAGCAGGAGATGCTTTTCACATTTTATGAAAGAAAATGTAGTGGGGGTGGGGGAAGACTTAATAAGCATTGAACTATTTTACTTCACATTTTTATACCATTTTACAAATATATTTATATAGCTCTGATATGTGTTCATATTATTTTGTATCCTGTTTTAGTCATTTGAAATTGTTTCATGTAAATGTTTCCATGTTTCCCAAACTTTTCTTGAGTAGTAGTTCATCAAAATTATAGGACAAATTTACTTGCATCTCAGGGAAATTTTCCTTCCCAATTTTCATTATCTTTAGTAGCACTATTCTGAGTATGCTTATACAAATTACTTTTTTAATGTGATTTATTTTCTGTAAGCGTAGTTCATCTAAGTATTTCTGATCTCTCTTTTAAAAATCTTTATTTTGCATACTCTTTTTTAATGACATTTTAATACAAATGGCCTCAATTCTTCTTTTAAAATCAAATAATAAGAAATATTTTTTTACTTCTGATTTTTACCTTTTTTTTAAAACTCAGAGGGGAATTAAGTTGACAAATGGTTCAAATATTTTAAAATCCTTAACACATAATAAATACTTAATACACATTGCCAGATTACTTTCCCAAAATAGAAAACCAATTATCGTATTGGAACATATGTGGTCCAAATTCCCCACAATACCACCTTTTTAAGTCGTAGAATGATTTTTCTGCTACATTAATAGATAAGTTTCTTCTTGCAGACCTATAAATGCTTTCCATTACAAAAAAAAAAAAAAAATTGTTAGATTTCAAAACCAGGCTTGTCATCTGACCAAGAATCTCCTCAAGGTAAGAAGGTTTATTTCTTTTTTCTGTTTTCACTAGTTTTTTCTGTTTTCACTAGTAAATTTTTACTCAACCAAAAGAGAAAAAAATATATAGGATGGTTAGAGATACATAGAGATAGGCGGTAACTACAGAGGAGTAATGTATGTTTTAACAAACTGCCTAATGTTATCATCAATATTAAACAGAGAAACATAAAAAGAGTAACCAGAGTGTGTGATTCAGATGAACAAATCAAGATTGTTAACAACTTCATATAAAGATGAAGAAGATTTATTCCATGTAGAAAATGGCCATATATAAATATGTTATAATAAACCCCCTGTCTCTGCTATTACTGCCAAATGGAGAATTCATACAACTATATTCTAGTTCTCTGTTTTTCAAAAGTTTATCTTGAAGTACTTAAAACCAGTATCTGAGTCTCCCTCACAGCCCTTTACTATACATTAGAGTCTGTTGCTACCAAAGTGAGGGAAAAATAACTAAAACAGACACATCATCAACTTTTGAGGCTGCCCATCTCCGCAGAGGACAACTCTGCTGTTAGAATTGGCTACAGTGGAAGGCACACCACGCGTGAACATTGAAGGACTCATTCAGATCATGTTCCATATTTTATAACAGCCCTCATTCTCTCTCTCCTTTCTCTCTTTCCCTCTCTACACGTATTGGCTCTGCCTACCAAAGAAAGAGGTAGGACCTGAAAGAGCAGAGAAAAGAAACATGAAAATCGAAAGCCTCGAGGGTACCCATGTGCTGGTTACATACTTGTTCTCTTCAGTGGGGCTGGCAAATGATGTCTGGAGCCAATGTATCATTAAACGAATGAGCTCCTTCAGCCTTACGACAGAGGCCTTGACGAAATCCACTTGGTATGGTAAAAGGGCCAAGGCACACAGCTGGGCCTCGTCACTGTCCTTGCAGAGGTATAGCTTGCGGTAAAGGTGATGTTTTAAATCTGTTAACACCAGGGACAAAGACAACTGTGAGACTCTCCCCCTCCTTTCCTCTCCTGGTTTCCCGTGGTACCGACGAGCTATGTTTCTCTGATTAGTTAGAACTTCAGCATTTAAAACAAAACCATTTCTGTATTTAGGAGAGTTATTACAGATTACCCAAGTGATTCAAAGAGAAAACTCTGACATTATGGTGCTGGAGCAGTTCAAATGGAGCAAATGCTAGTGCAGGAAAATCTTTCTCATCTGAGGAGAAAAATTTTCTGTCAGCAGAGGAAGTTTATTTCTCAGAAGCAAATTTCATTACCGTTTGCAAATGTCATCCAGCATATAAACTAAATACCATTATGCTCTGTGCACAAGAACCTATACAGCCTCTTCTGTTTAATTATCTAGGTGGTTATTATCTGTATATATATTTTCAGATGAGAGTCTACTACCTGGACACTAGAAGGAATTGATTATATTTACAAAAATAGAGATGACTTTAAAAGATGCATTTTGGTCAAATTGAAAACAATCTATGGCAGTTAGCACTACATTAATGAGGGAGGAAGACCAGATTAAATAGCAAGCATGACCAAATAAACATCTATATCGTATTACTACTCATAAAACATCACAAAATCTCATAAAACATCATTAAGTCAGGTTGTGCTTATTCTAACTGTATGATATATAAATGTCTAGTATCTTTTATCATAATCTACTTAAATTTTCCCAACTAGACACAATTAGCAGTTCTAATATGAATCTATTTTGTACCTTTATATGTACCTGTCCTGCCCAATTAAATTGTCACACAATGACACACTTGTTAATCACGGCACATTTAGATTCTGCAATACACAGTGTTAAGTTAATTGGTAAGTAACTATTTTACTTGTAAAATACCATTAAAAAAAAAAAACTTTATGCCTTTATCTGGATTTCTAATTTTAAGAGTATCTGTACAGTCCTTTTATATTGATCCAGTTGTTTAGGGCCAAATCAGAGACAGAATAGTAGGTTGATTATCAACAGGATTGAGAGTAAAATCAAATTCCTATAATAAATATAGATGAACAAATGAAGCCGTTTATGGCAAACATTCTCATAAATGCTGTTCAGTTCAGCTCAGTTCATTCACTCAGTCGTGTCCAACTCCTTGCGACCCCATGAACAGCAGCACACCAGGCCTCGCTGTCCATCACCAACTCCTGGAGTCCAACCAAACCCATGTCCATCGAGTCAATGATGCCATCCAACCATCTCATCCTCTGCTGTCCCCTTCTCCTCCTACCCCCAATCCCTCCCAGCATCAGGGTCTTTTCCAATGAGTCAACTCTTCTCATCAGGTGGCAAAGTACTGGAGTTTCAGCTTCAGCATCAGTCCTTCCAACGAACACCCAGGACTGATCTCCTTTAGGATGGATTGGTTGGATCTCCTTGCTGTCCAAGGGACTCCCAAGAGTCTTCTCCAACACCACAGTTCAAAAGCATCAATTCTTCTGCGCTCAGCTTTCTTTATAGTCCAACTCTCACATCCATACATGACTACTGGAAAAACCATAGCCTTGACTAGACGGACCTTTGTTGGCAAAGTAATGTCTCTGCTTTTTAATATGCTGTCTAGGTTGGTCATAACTTTCCTTCCAAAGAGTAAGCATCTTTTAATTTCATGGCTGCAATCACCATCTGCAGTGATTTTGGAGCCCAAGCAAATACATTCTAGTCCTAAACTTACAAGGCAACAGTCATTACAACTATTAAAATACCCTTTCAATTTTACTGACGGTCTAACTTTTTTTAGCAAATAGACTTAGACAAAAACTCAGGTTTATGATGATAAAAGAAGAAGCGATATTTTACTTAAATTTTGGTATACAATAGGTATATCAGATATTTGATGACCTTTTCCTATTATCTGATAAGATGTCTTGGCTGACCCAGAGATTAAATACTCAAAACCACCTCTGTATCAACATTTCTCCTACTTCAAGATTCTTCACTGACAGGAACCTAAGTTGGTGGTCTCTAACTTAAATTCTTTTTGAGCCTTGTAACTGTCTGTTTCTACCCTGTTGTGACTTAGATGAGTTTATTTTATCACAATCATCATTTGTAAAAGAGTCATACTTGGATCCCTTGCCATTAGTCAAGTAAAATATTCTAAGCACTTGACGTTTATTGACATATTTACTCTTTAACAACCCTTGATATGGAAACTATTATTAGCTTCCATTTACAAATGAGGAAATAGGGTTGGAGAAATTAAGTTTCCCAAAGTCACACAGCTAGGAAATCAAGCTGTCTATTGCCATCTTACTATCCTATGTCACAGGTTAGATCTGAGCCCAAATGCTTTCTAATCAGTGGCTAATTCCATACTTCTCAGACTTTAATGAGTACAAGAGTCACCTGGAGATCTTTTGCAATGCAGTTTCCAACTTAGTAGGTCTAGGGTGGTGCCCAAGATTCTGTATGTCTAACAAGTTCTTAAATAATGCTGCTACTGCTGATCTGAGAGTCACATCTGGAGCAAAAATACTGTCAACCACATCCTTACCAAACCTCATGGCTTTGGGCTTCATTGTGGTAGAAGGGGCAAACTATTAATTGTCTAGCATAGATGTGAGATGTGCAGGGAATGATATTAAGATGCCTGTGAGGATTTGACGTGATCATCTGAGTCTTGCTCTGACAATTACTGGCAACATTTAACTGCCCATTAAAATTCCCTGGAATCCTAGGACTTTGAATTGCTCATCTCCTGTCAAACCCATTCCCCATCATCAGTGGAGAGAAGCAGGGTTACATAATAATTTCAGTCTTTTAAAAATTTATTTCACACAACTGTGCTCAAGAACTCAGGGGAGTTAGAAGCCTGAATAAAAATATACTTATTCTCCACTGGGAGACATTCTAGCTTCAGAGCTACTGATATAAACTGCTACCCAAGAGACTACCCAAGAGATGGCTAACAATTGTGCTTTTGAAGTTTGCACACAAGGGAAAAAAAAAGCATTTTACACAAACATGGGAACTTCATGGGCCTACGGTAAGACCTAAGGGGAAGGAAGTGTCTTTTCTTAATAAATATTCATTGAGCTAAACACAATTGCATGCTATGTGATTTGAAGTTAAATATCATATTTTAATTCTTACCACTATCCTTGAGGTAACTTTCTTTTTTTTTTTTTTTTTGAGGTAACTTTCTTATCTCAGTTTATAGATGAAAAGTGAGGCTTCAGAGTTTCTCATGACTTACCTAAGTTCACATAGATAATACGAAATAGAGTTGAGATTTGGCTTCAAGTCCAGTATGTACCATCTATTATATAACTTTGATGTCACGTCAGTCTACACAGGGCCTACACAATGAGAGAGACCTGGATTTTCATCCCAGTTCTTACATTTACTAACTACATAAATGTGGGCAAGTTTCTTAAATTTTCTAAGGCTCAGTTTTTAAATATTCAAACTGGGAAAATAGCTTCTTTTCAGGTTTCTTGTTCAGGTTCATTTATCAGATTAATCTTGAGGCAATGAGAATTATATATGCCATGTAATAGGTGCGGGATAAATCACAATATTTAAAAAATATCATAGGTTCAGGAAGAGTATCATAGGGTTACTAAAAACTCAGGTTGGGCTGAGTTCACACCCTCCTTCCTAGTAGCCCTTCTTATCTCAGAATCCTCCTTACCTCTGCCCAATGTAGATGATATTGTAATAAAATGACCTATTTGTGTATCTCCAGACTGTAAGGCCCTCCAGACTATAAAGTCAACTATCTCTTATTCATTTTTGTGCCCCCAGGCCTAACACAGTTCCTAGAACATGGTAGGCATGCAGAACATATGTACTGACAAATTATAGCACAATAGAATTTTAATATGAGCAGCACATTGTCCAACAGTGCTGAGAAGTAAAGAACCAGATTAAGAAAGTCAACATATTCCACTGGAGTCTGGCTGAGAAGGTAGGATCAATGTTATGATCATCCATTCCGTTTTTCAATACATATTTCTTCCTGGGTCAGGAAGATCCCCTGGAGAAGGGAGAGGCTACCCACTCCAGTATTCTTGGGCTTCCCTGGTGGCTCAGCTGGTAAAGAATCCACCTGCAAAGTGGGAGACCTGAGTTCAATCCCTGGATTGGGAAGACCCCCTGGAGAAGGGAAAGGCTACCCATTCCAGTATTCTGGCCTGGAGAATTCCATGGACTGTATAGTCCACGGGGTCGCAAAGAGTCGGACACAACTGAGCGACTTTCACTTTCACTTAGGGCATAAATGCAAACGTCATCTTCAAAGACCTCCAAATGCAATGGGAAACCAAAGCCATGCATAATGGCAATATGAGGGGATCATGTTCCAGCAGCAAACCATGGGGGATCCCATGGGAATGCAGAAGAGGCAGGTCCAGAAAGGACTGATGAGGGAAGGAAGTTCATCATAGGTGCACCAGGTCTTGAAGGGTAAGGAGAAACTTTCAAGGCTGAGTGTAGGATGGGACAAGAAACATTTATCAGAAGACACATAGTACAAAGACACAGAGATAGGAAGGAAATATTTAAGGATTAGTGGCTCATGAACCTCTCCTCTGCCAAATGTGAGCCCTCAAAGAGCAAAAATATTGAGGAATTCATTTTAAGTATTTAATGGTACATGGTAGGTATTCCAGAAATGATGGTTGAATGGAGTACATGAATGAATAGATCAATGAACATATTTGATACTTGCTGCTAAACCAGAGCAAGGCTCACAAATTGCTATGGCATTTTCCATTCTGCATTTCACCCTGCAGAGAATATACAAAATGTTTCAGGCAAGCAGACGCTTACACTCAAGCCCCAAGTTTTCTAAAGGCTACATTTACATCTATATAAATCCCTTAGTCATCTGAGACTCTGATTGGGCTACTAAAACAAAGATACCACAGACTGGGTGGCTTAAACAAAAGAAACAATTTATTTTCTCACAGTTTTGGAGGCTGGGAAGTCCATGATCATGGTGCTGGTAAATTTGGTTCCTGGTGAGAGCCTTCCTCCTGGCTTACCTTGGAGGTGGAGATGGCTGACTTCTCACTCCCTGTTCATGAGGTTGAGAGGGGAAGTTCCGGTGTCTCTTCTAACAAGAGGCATGAATCCCATCACTGGGGCTTCACCCCCATGATGTCATCTAAACCGAATTGTTGACACCTCTCAAAGGCCTCACCTCTTAATACAATCACATCTGGGAGTAGGGCTTCAAAGTATGAATTTTGGGGGACACAAACATCCAATCCATAATAAGGGCTCTCATATTTTTTCCTAAAATGGAGATACTCTAGCCCCCCTTTTTATGATTAGTGGTTATGCTTCATATCTTACTCTGCTACTGCTGCTGCTGTGAAGTCACTCCAGCCGTGTCCGATTCCGTGCGACCCCATGGGTGGCAGCCCACCGGGCTCCCCCGTCCCTGGGATTCTCCAGGCAAGAACACTGGAGTGGGTTGCCATTTCCTTCTCCAATGCATGAAAGTGAAAAGTGAAATTGAAGTCGTTCAGTCATGTCTGACTTTTCGTGACCCCATGGACTTCATGCAGCCTATTAGGCTCCTCCATCCATGGGATTTTCCAGGCAAGAGTACTGGAGTGGGGTGCCATTGCCTTCTCCGATATCTCACTCTAGATACCACAAAATCTTAGGGAGGGACGTTCAAGAGAGAGGGAACGTATGTATACCCATGGCCAATTCATATCAATATTTGGTAGAAACCGACACAATTCTGTAAAGCAATTATCCTTCAATTTAAAAAATAAATAAATAAATAAAAAGCAACTCCTTGCAGGCCAAGTCCAAACTTGCTCTGTGTTCTTTTTCCACTCTATTATACTGGCATGCATGCTTAAGTCATTTCAGTTGTGTCTGACTTTTTGCGACCCTGTGGACTGTAGCCTGCTAGGCTCCTTTGTCCATGGGATTCTCCAGGCAATAATGAGGGAGAAGTTGCCATGCCCTCCTCCAGGGGATCTTCCCAACCCAGGAATCGAACTCAGGTGTCTTATGTCTCCTGAATTGGCAGGTGGGTTCTTTACCCCCAGCGCCACCTTGGAAGGCTCCTGTTATACTGGACAACTAGTTAATACTTGATCCTACTTCTTAAAAACTGGTAGCGTAAGGATGACTGGTGTTAATACACTGCAGGAAAATAAAAAAAGTGACTTCCAAAACCAGTAAGCAATTCAGTTCTTCCAGAAGTCTGGCTCAGTACTGTATCTGGATGTGGTCAGTCCCCCATAAAGACATATTAAATCAATAGCCATTTTAAAGGTTTCTTGTGAAACCAAATAAATAAACCTTACCTGTGGAAGGTGTAGGCCCCAGGACATCATAGTAGGCCATGATCTCAAAGGAATGGCTGTGAAGACTTTCAGTACATAAAAAACTGAATCTTAAAGACAGTCGTGTTCTCCTTCCCATTAGTATCCTTAGAAAAGGAGCATGACATTGTATAAATGATTAGAGAAAGAAAAGAGAAAAACAAGATAATTTTTGACCATCCTTTCACCTAATTATAGCCTTCCTGCTCCCTTGGCCCTTTCTTGAACATGCCAGGGGTGTTCCCTTCCCTGGACCTTTGCAGTTTCTGTTCCTCTATCTGGACTACAATTAACTCAGATAATTCACACCGCTGGATCCCGACTTCATTCAGGTCCCTGCTGCCCCATTTGGCCTTTCCTGGTCATCCTTTAAAACAAGAAGTCCTTCCCTATTCCCTATCTCCTTACTCTCCTTTATGTTTCTTAATAGTATTTAATTACCACTTGGCATTGTATTATTTATTTCTCTCGCATGGGAGTATAAGGTGCACAAAGGCAGGAAATGTTCGTTTTGTTCACTGTTCTGTCCGTAGTATCTGACACATAGTAGATGATGAATAATTTTTAAATGAATTATTATCTAAACTTGGGGCATAAGATACTGTTAATTATGAGTATGATTAAATGAAGTAAGAGAACTAAACTTCTATTTCTGAGTGTAATGGAATAGTGAACAACCAACCAATGCTCATTGGGAACAACTGGGAAACTGGATTTAAAAAATTATGTGCATGTGTGTTTTAGAGGTACTGGAGGGTTGCTGACGGTCAGGATTTAGTCCCAGGATTTGGACTGGGGTGGCAGATTGTGGAGAGAGGGACTGACAGTCTGCTGCCTTGTTTTCTGGGGACATATGCCGATTAGGGAAATAGACAAGCTGAAAACAAAGACTTTGGACAAGGAGAAGCTTTGGGGGTTCAAGAAACAACTTAGAACTTTGTCAAGCTTATGGGGCTGAATCAATGCCAAGACTTGGAAATCACAAGCATGATGAGAAGGGAAGGGTGGAGAATTTAACTCAAGATATGACCTGCTTTTCCCTCCAAACATTTGCTGAATTCTGAAGATGCTGGGGACAGGAGAGGCAGGGTTATGAAATGAAGCAAAATGTCGCCTTGAAAAGTTGAGTGGAGGTGTAGATACTCTGTCCAGGCTGAGGCAACGTGCATCAGGGCTTAGTCTCGGGGACGTGGAGACAGGTTAGAGGAAAGGACTTGGTGAAGTTACTCGACTGTAATGCTGAGGAACTCAGCTGCATGTTGGAAACAGCTGGAGGTCCTTAAGAAGTATTGATGCCTTGGCTCACCTCCAGATAGTTTTATTCGATGGGCTTGGGGTGCGACCTGGGTGATCAATTCTTAGTCTATCCATGTGGTGAGGAAAGGATACACCTCTCTGGAAAAAGAGACCATCAACTGAAGCATCTAAGATGTTTAATGCACAGGGCCCTGGTTTTAATCTTTAAATCACTAGAAATGAAATTTCAGATCACTATGAATTCTAAGAGACAAGGCTATAAGATGTTAAACGAAGAAGAAAACCGAACTGTAGAAACAGCCCCCATAAGTGATCCAGATATTGGCATAAATAGTTGAGGATTTTAACTGATTAATATGTTTAGTGAATAGAGGAATAGACAGCACAGGGGACAAAGATGAAAAATTAAACCAGAGTTAGATTTTCTATATATTAAAAAATGGAAATTATAGAACTGAAAAAATAATTGAACTTAAGAGATCTGAAGAAAAATTTAACAAAAATTACATATAGCAGAAGAGACTTAGTGACCTGAAAGACAAGCCAAAAGGCATCATCCAAAAAGGAAAAAAAAAGCATATAGAATATCCTTTCATTTAAATTGAACAGAGCTTTTTGAAATTTTAAAACCCCTCAGCACTTTTCTCTAAATGTCAAGAACGTGAAGGTGACTCAAGTAGTAAAGAATCCACCTACCCAAGCAGGAGACATAGGAGACGTGAGTTCGATCCCTGGGTCGGGAAGATCCCCTAGAAGAAGAAATGGCAACCCACTCCAGTATTCTTGCCTGGAAAATCCCATGGAGAGAGGAGCCTGGTGGGCTATAGTCCATGGGGTTGCAACGAGTCGGACACGACTGAGCACATACACACACCACCAAAGGAATATGCTAAATCATTATTATCATGAGTATATTTTTCTCTCTCAGTCAGGAAGGGTGAAAAGGAATTAAACAAACTAGTAGCCTAATACTCCTGTCATAATTTAGAGGCAGATTTTGCTATGCTCAATATAAAAACTCTGTGTTTGGTAGACACTGTCCTATGTGGGTAAAGTGTACTCTTGTGGGGGCCAGAGGGCTTAAATGAGGTATTGAATCAATTGGGGAGTTCAGATCACTTTTAGAATGGGTCAAGATTAATGAGAATGTCAATACTATCCTAGGCTAATTTACTGAAACTTACCATCCAAGAGTATCTCAAAATATTTTTGCTATTAATATCAGTGGAAATGGGACATGGAACCTAGCAGTGCTTGGTCATGAGTCCTCAGATGGTATATGTGCCACTTCCCACTTCATTTCAGCCTAGTCCATCAACGTGTTTTGTCTTGGCCATGTCTTGTCAGGACAGCTCTGTCCTGTCATGTGGATTTAAAAGGATCATGTAGCAGAGAAGGGTCTTAAGTTATCTCACCTGATAATATAAAGAGAGCTTCTTCTTTTTCTAAGATCTCTAAATCAAAGCAATTAGAAATAAGAGCTAATGGGCAGAAATCCCAATCACAAACATAACTTACAAGTTATAGACATGATGCATTTTTTACAGCAGTGTCTCATTAAAAGCTCAGAATATGTTTCCCCATTGTGGTTTTCAATAATAAACACCAGTGTGTGCAGAGAGGAGCCCAGTGCCTCTGGCGCATAAACAATTTCTAGTACCTTGGGCTTACGGGGCAAGTCTCCTGAGGTTTCATTCATAAGCAGGGCCCAGAAAATGACTGACATAGAACAGTTGCTGTTACTGGTAGGTTAAGACGTGGACTTGTTCCAAAGGACAAGAAAGGCTTTTCTCACACTCATCTTTCAAAATAAAGTAACTGAATAGCTTTAAAAATAACAGCAACAAATAATATATCACCAAAAACCAGGTATCAACTGAAACAATAAACGTTTTTACTCTCTCAGTGGGTGGGAGTCAAAACCAACTGTCAGACTCACATATCTGCTTCTTTTCCATTTTTAATTCAATTTGCCCTTCAAGTGAGTCAGAGTATGGTCTTGGTTGCTCTGAAAAGCAGAGAATAAAGCCAGAAAAAGCGACTGCTGCATACAGATATTAGTACAAGGGAACACCCTGGACAATCTACCTCTTTCCTGACTTCATAATCCTTTCCACTCGGTCTGCCTTAAAGTCTCATTTTTCCTGCAAATATGCTCCCTGTTTTTTTGCCAAAATTGTTCAGCAAAACAAAATAGGGGATAAGGTATATTCCGGGCTGAATTAAAACCATCATAGCCCCTTGAAAAATCACTCTGAGAAAAAGAATAGGCATTTAATAAATGCGAAGGAAAGAATGGTGGTTACCTGGGAATTCGGTTCAACTTTAAAGGCTTTTCAATTAAATTATTTAATGAGTTGAAAGCATAGAAGGAACAGAGCTTAGAAAATGAGCTTGCTTGTTTTCAGGAACAGTTAGAGCAAGTAAATGAAGGTTTTCAGAGCTGCTCTTTTTCATGGGTTCTACTTCAAAATTCATTCTAGAAATCTAACAAAATAAAAGCTTCAAGCATATTTTGTCCAGGAGAAGGGTGCCTGGGAGGGAGATCCAGAGGAGAGGAAAAGGGATTAGAGAGAGCTCATCAATTAGGGTCTTTGATGTTGAGTGGGCAGGGAGTATAGAATTAGGACATAACAATGAAGGACAAAGATTTTTGATTCCAAATAAGGTCACCAGGGAAACGGTACACCCCAACTCTTATTTTTAATGTGCCTTAAGAGTACTTTAACTGTCCTGTTTTGATAAATAATAACAACAATGATATAATGTAACCTATAGTTTACAAATTTAATGGGGAAAACTTGGAAGAAGCAATGGGTAAAAATGAAAAACACATTCTCCTATTTCTTCTTCTTTTTTTTTTTTCTTTTCTTAAAGGTGGTCTTTCCCTGTTCAAAGTGTAATCGTATGTGAAACTCCATCATTTCCCTTTTTGCCTTTCCAACCCCAGCGTGCTTCATTATAGTCACCATCATGCCATTCATCTGACGTCTTTACTAACTACCACAATTTAGTAGGTGTTTGGTATTCCTAAAGGTAGTGTTTTTCATTAAAAGACACATTCAAACTAGTTCTCTATACTAATTTGAAGCAAGGGCTTGGTAATGAATCTATTATTTAAATTAATAAACAGTTCTGGGACGTTGTTTTAAAACATGGATCTTATTTTAGGATTGAAGTGGCACACAGCCTGGTCTATTTTTCTCCCCCAAAAAATGTTTCACTCGCTTTACAACATAGTTTTTTGCATTTTTTTTTTCCATCCACAATTCATTAGACTGAATAAAATAGCAGAAAATATAAAATTAAAATAGAAAAATAAATAGCAACATCTCAAGGTTTTTTCTTTCTTCTTTTCTTTTTGTAACTCACCAAAAGAAAAAAAAAACAAGTTCTGACTAGCTGGCTAATTCAACACTGAGGGCAAAGAAAGCTTGCATGTAATGTCAGCAAAGCCACTTCAGCAAACAACCCCAGGACATTGCTGAAGGGAATGTTTATCAGACAAATGTGTCTTCAAAGACTCTTCGTTCTTGGAGGCACCTTTCTCAGTCCTTCCTGTTTGCATTCCTCAGGGTCAGATTTCAGCTAAGTGATGGAAATTGAATAAAGGTGCATTGGAGAAGATATAATTAGTCCTTAAATCATAGGATCTCAAATTCATGAATTTCCTTGAAAGTTTAGCAGAGAAGTCTTTTTTTAAAAAAAAAAAAAAAGCCTCTGGGGCAATCTCTCCAAGTTTTCTCCCAAGAATTTAATGTTCACTTATGCAAGTAACATTACTCAATAATGGTCTCCTGTGCTAAGAGTTTCCTCTGGCAGTCTTTTTCACCTTTGAAAAGAAGAATTCACAGAAATGCATTCACCCAGACCTGTTCCCATATGCAGTGCGCTTCAAGTTCTCTCTCAGAGTCTCCAACCCGTCTCTCAGTTGCTTCTTGAAGTGGTTCATATCGGCAGATGCCTTGCTGAGCAGCACGATGTCAATCTCCGAGGATCCTTGGGTATCGGTCCCTTTCACATAGGAACCACCCTGTGAAGACAAGGGGCATGATACGCCGGGGGGAAAGCTCAGCTAACCTTGAGGGAAGTGCAGATTTCTGGCTGTAGCATTTTTTAGGGTCAATTAACACTGTGAATAGCTTAAATAGGTGCTACTTTATCTTCCCTCACCTTGGGGGGAAAAAAAAAAGACAGGAGAAGAAAGTCATCTACCATGATCTACTGAGACCATGGTAGATGCTTCACAACTGAACTTAGATTCAGTTATGGGAAGAAAGCAGAATTTGCAGAAAAAGTCTGAAAATCCTTATGAAGAAATGAGCTAGAAGTTCTCAGACTTTCTGCTTGAGAGCCACTCAATTGTGAGGAGTCCACAAAGGTGGGAATTAAATCCACCGCTATTATATGTGGTACCTAGGTGCCCTGAAACAAACCAGTCCTGCCAGTTAGAACCTTAAGTGACTGGTGCTTCTGGAGGGCGTCTGTTTGATGCATTTCTAAATAGATCACCAATAAGTTTCATAAAGTATTCTGTCATTATAATTAATGTATACTTATTGCAAATCTCTTAACTAAATATAATTTTATAAAAGGCAAAACTTAAATTAGTTAGCAGCACAGCCTTGCTCTACTTAGCACTCAAGGACAACTTGAGCTTGCAAGTTCCCAAAGGAAGCTCTTTAGCAGTAAAAGAAGCTGTTACCTATGATTTGGGAAACATTACATCCACAAGGTAAAAGCCACCTGTCAACAGACTGTGACAACACAATTTCTCAAGAAGTTTAGAAAACTAACTCTTTTTTTTTTTTTTTTTTAACATTTTATTTTTATTTATTTGGCTGCATAGAATCTTAGTTGTGGCATGTGGGATCTAGTTCCCTGACCAGGGATCGAACCCAGCCCCCCTATATCAGGAGTGCAGAGTCTTAGCCACTGGACCACCAGGGAACTCCCCTAGAAAACTAATTCTAAAGCTCTGAGTCCTCTGCCAATTATTGTATGTTAACTTCTTAAGGATTGCCAACAGCCCGTTCAGTCAGGCACCGTGTGCTCGCTCAAGCAAGCAGCAATGCGTCAGTTTTACTCTTGGCACCGACCTAGCCAACCTTTCTTTTGGAGTATAACTGCTTTCCAATGTTGTGCTGGTTTCTGCAGCACAATGAAGTGAGTCTGCCATATGTATACATCCCCCCCCTCATCGACCTCCCTCCCACCATCCCATCCACCGCGGAGGTCATCACAGAGCCCTGAGTTGAGCTTCCTCTGCTATAGAGCCTGTTCCGAAAGCTGCCGTGGCAACTGCTGACTCCAGGATTACGTGCCTTAGTTGACATCTAGAATCAAGAAGCTGCCTCTGCAATCCCAGATATGCCTGCCCTACTATAATAAATGCAGAGACAGGAAGTCATTGCCAGAACTCTCGGCTTCAGAGTCAGCCTGTACCTGCTGCATCTGGACTAGCTAAAATGGGTCCCCTGTGCCTCCTGCCTTTACTCTGACTTAACTCAGTTCTGGACTCAGTCTTTAGGTAGTGCAGCTAATTGAGGAAACCCATTCTGTCACAGTAGCAAGGGAATGTGGGAAATGTAGTTTTTAGTGCTTCCTTAACCAGAGATTGTAGTGTGCTAACATGTACAGTCAATTTCCAAGAATGGAATATAGGGCACAGCAATTCTTAGTTGATCGCTTGCCCTTCTTTTCAGCCAGCACCTTGTGGGACTGGAATAGAACTCTGACTCCCCATTTCTAGCTCTGTGATCATGCTTTATTTCTATAGAAGAAAATATGCTGTTTCATATTCAGGCTTTTTCCACTGCTATCTTAGGTAGCATTTAATCATACTCTTAAATCATCTTTGCTAGTGTGACATTAAAAGTTAATATTTTTATTTTAAATAAACAAGGCTTAAAGATACTTTTATAACAATTATGTGTGCACTTTAAAATGAAGAAATGGAAAAGTGATTTTAAAAAATGCCCTCAGAACTATGTCCTGTATTTTTTTTTTCTCTAAACACTGATTACATAGTATGTAGTGGTGATACTAACATTATGAACAATAATGATAGAAGGGAAACCATACCATCATTGTTTGGATCCCTTCATTGTGTTCAGGGTACTTTCCTTCAAGGCAATTTTCACAGAATGACCCTGCGTTCTCTGGACAACTGTTCCGGGACACAGTGAACTGTCTTTAGGCTGAGAGGAAGTCCATCAAGACAGCACCTAATTACTTCCATAGGCAGGTTGCTCTGGGGGACAGGCGTGCCTCCTTTGCCTGAAATTCCCTCAAGCATTTTAAAGCATCGGCCTAGTGAGAGCCAAGTCCTTGGCCCTGCCAATGTAAAGGCACTTTTGCCCCTTGGGCGAAAACTGCCAACTTTAATGGGTTCCAGCTGTCACACGGTTGAGTGCCTGCCCCGCTAGCCGGCAGCCTGCCCTGGCATTTCAAAGGGCTCCTAGCAGGCCTCTTACGGCCGCTACAGAAGGCGAAGCTGGCCTTTGAACACGCGGCCCTGCCCGATCGATGTCCATCACCTCCAGGAGAAAGGAAGGGCTTCCTTAGGGCGGGGTGGTCCAGCCCGAGGGCTGGGGGCTCAGATTACCTGGATCACTCGGGAGGCCGGCACCGGAAAGGAAGCCTGGATCAGTTGGAGCAGGGCACCGACCTCAGCTGCACAAGCAGCTCTCTGGGAACCAGAGGCAGGGCAGATGTTTCGGTCTGCAAATCTCCGTAGCTCTTGGGGACCTTTACACTCCAACATATTATGAGGTGAAAATCCTGCGGACATTTGGGCTTCACAGAGAAAGGATCACTATTTGACATTGGCTGCACAGAAATGGATGCATGTGTGTCTAACACAAGCATCTAATTTTGTATGCAAGTTAGGTGTAGTTAATTACCAGGACTGCCTTGTTGGGTCACAGAGAGTCCTACCCTCTCTGCTGGTAGGGTGTGAGGGGAACCGGCAGAGTTCACTCCCTCTGGAATGAGCTGGCATGTTAACCCTAAGTCTCACAGAGAAGTGGTTGAATTTCTCTGAGAATACATTGAGATATCCATTCTTATGTCAGGAAAAGGTCTTTGCCCCGATTCATAAATCACTTTAAGTTTCTAAATGGAAAACATGTATATTATCAAGTTTCAATAAAATGGTCCCAGGATAAAGAACTCTAAGTTAAGCCATCTATTCTAAAGGTCTTAAACTGCCAGCCCACAGGCCAAATTCTGCCTGCGGAATGTTTGCTTTAGACCTGAGCAGTGTTTTCAAAATGAAGAAACTGAGTCAGTATCTAGAAATCAAGAGATACTACATTATTTAAAATGAAGTCATTAGAGGTGTATGTGCTAGTGGATGTGTGTGCTTGCGTTTTAAGACAGAAATGCTGACAAGACTGGCCACACACTTCACAGGAAGGAACTGAATAACTGAACTCTTAAGTTCAGTAAATGGGGCATGTGAAGCTAAACTGACAATAAGACTGATTAACCAGAGGAAAAGCATACAGATTTTATTGATCTTATTATTTTTTTAAATTTTTTATACAGATTTTATTGATCTTATTATTTTTTTTTTATGTGCACAGACTCCTTTCCAGAAAAGAAATGAAAACTACAAAGAATTAGACTCGGGTATTCTGAAGCTCTGATATTTTGGCCACCTTACGGACCCCAGCTCATTGGAAAAGACCCCGACGCTGGGAAGTTCAAAATAATCAATATGCTGAATTGGCACATTTTGAGATGGCATATCCTGACCCCTTTCAACAGCTCAGAAAATTTCATAAATTTGCACTCGATAGATCATAGTGTGTGCGTGCTCAGTCGTGTTTGACTCTTCGCGACCCCGTGGACTGTAGTCCACCAGGCTCCTCTGTCCACGGAATTTTCCAGGCAAGAATACTGGAGTGGGTTGCCATTTCCTCCTCCAAGGGATCTTCCCAATTGAGGGTTTGGACCCGCATCTCCTGTGTCTCCTGCATTGGCAGGTAGATTCTTACTGCTTACGACATCAGGATAGATCATACATACACCAAAAAAAAAAAATCTCTGAGAATTTGCAATAATAAACTGACTTTCATTTAGATTTACAT
Source organism: Cervus canadensis (assembly GCF_019320065.1). Lineage (NCBI taxonomy): Eukaryota > Metazoa > Chordata > Mammalia > Artiodactyla > Cervidae > Cervus > Cervus canadensis. Next base: position 13,930,152 of record NC_057389.1, read on the forward strand.
AACAAAGTCATATTATCATGGAGAATTAATTTTAGAGAAAGTGAAAGTGAAGTCGCTCAGTCGTGTCCGATTCTTTGCGACCCCATGGACTGTAGCCTACCAGGCTCCTCTGTCCATGGGATTTTCTAGGCAAGGGTACTGGAGTGGGTTGCCATTTCCTTCTCCAGGGGATCTTCCTGACCCAGAGACTGAACCCAGGTCTCCCACATTGCAGGCAGAGGCTTTACCGTCTAATCCACCAGGGAAGCTAGACCTCTGGCAAATGCCTTGAAGAAGAATTCACTAACCCTTTCTGGAAATGAACTTTCAACTGATCCTTCCCTTTCAAGCACATATGAAAGTTTCACAGAAATTGAATATATACTTAGTTATAGATAAAACTCAACACTTATCAGAGAACTGATATCACACAGATTATATTCTCTGACCAACATGCAATTAAATGAGAAATCAGTAACAAAATAACGAACATATCCCATACTTTAAGAAAGTTTTAAAAACACATACTTCAAAAGAGTCACAGATCACAGAAGAAATCACACTGTAAATCAGAACATAGTACTAAACAATAATAAATTTTACATCAACACTCAAAGGATACACAGCCTCTTGTTTAAATTTCATCAATTATGCCAGATTAACAGATTGGGTTTTTTTTTTGTTTTTGTACATTTTGATTCCTTTGCTTGAAACATAGTTGTCATTCCTTTTATGGACATTTCACCCAAAACTGATCACTTTTCAGTGACTATTTTATATTCAGAGCCAATTATTGTTTCCTGGGAAAAAAATTATTTATTAAAGGACTTTCATAGAGCAGCAACCACCAGTTACTTTAGGGGACAGAAACATAAATATGAGAGCAAAATGTATATTGCCTTAGTTTTGTGATAATTTCTGATGGACAGACCATAATCTGACTCCCACTTGTATCCTGACATACTATCCCATTTTTGCTGCTCTGAGTTGTCTCTTTGCACAGCGCCTCAGTTTCCCAGCTTCCTCCTCCAATGTGGCTCTACAGAATTATCCCCCGCCCCCAAGAGTATGAGCTTCCCAGGTGGCGCTAGTGGTAAAGAACCTGCCTGCTAATGCAGGAGACCTAAGAGACACAGGTTCAATCCCTGCATCAGGAAGATCCCTGGGAGGAGGGAATGGCAGCCCACTCCGGTATTCTTGCCTGAAGAATCCTGTGGACAGAGGAGCCTGGCGGTCTACAGTCCTTGGGGTCACAGAGTCGGACACGACTGCAGTGACTTAGCACACATACACGCCCCAAGAGTATACAATCTCAAATATATACTAGCTCCGCCCCCTGCGCTCTCTATTTGCCATTCTTGGAAACAACCTGTAATGCTCTGACGTCGGGAAGCCACAAGACAGTTTCTATGCTGCGTGAACCTCCATACAGCAAAAGCACCCGGCTCCTCCGTTACCTCTTTTGCGGGCTGTAAAGTGATGCTCTTGTATTTCGTGGTTCTCCCGGCTAAGGACTGTTCCAAAGTGTCTAGAACACATCCTACATGTTTTTGATATTTTTGTAGCCATGTATTTTAAGTTCCTTTCTTCTAGATTTTCCCAGTGTAGCTTGTGTGTCTCCATGGTTGACCTGTCACGTGTAGACTGAGAAAAAGTAAATACTTAACCCAGGAATTATAAGAGCTATTTCAGAGATCTGCTGGTTTTCATTTGGCTGGCTTCTCACTAAATGCTCCCATTCATGGGCACAGAGAATTCTCATTCTATGTTCTCAAAACATAGCAAAGTCCATTAGTTTAGGTTGGTTTTTTTTTTTTTTTTTGACACAGATGGAAAACTGCTGTAGATTAATAAAGCAATGAACCATGAGAACCATACTGCTGAAAAAAGTATTTTTTAAAAAGCACTAGTTTATGTTTTATACAATCAGAAGAATGAGAGCCCAGTTCTTTTTCTGGTGTTTACTTTTGCAGGCCTTGGGCTAATCACTCAACCTAATTGGGTCTTTGATCCTTCATTTGTAAAATGGGGGAGGGGAAAGGAGGGAAGGGAAGTCAATTAGTCTACCTCTAAGGCCACATTAAAAGTGAAAAATTCTAGGGTTGCAAGGACTCCATCCCCACATAAGCGCTTTGGAATAATAATTACAATAGCGCCTGCCCTGGGTATAATGGCTGGGCCCAGGGAATTCTACCGAGTACTCTTCATAGCAGCTCTGCAAGATGGGTCGTTTAGAGCTAAGAAGACTGAGGCACACAGCTTTAACATTGCATCTGACCTGTGGCCTATGGCCACGAGTTTTACCTTTCAGTTTTCTGTGAGTAAATCTTCATGAGCGAATGAAAAAAACAAAGGCAACAGACCCAAAACATGAGCATTTTAGGAAAAGGAGGAGGCCCTTGCCTGCCACCCCCCACTGTCACCCGCTGTACCTCACTGTGACCTTGTTGCGTCTCCCTCAGGACCTCTTGGTCACATTTTTCATGGTGAACTTCTCCAAGATGCTTCTGTTGAAAGTGATACTTCAGAGCCCTGCCGCTGATAAAGTCACTCCCGCAGCGCTCACAGTTGTAGGATTTAAGAGCCCACATCCTTTCCCAGTGAAGTATCGCATTTAGATCCTGTTGACGACAAAGCAAAAAGGTAAGCCCTTTGAAGAAAATCCAGTCCCTCAGAGTTAACCAGAATAGAGATAATATTGTTTCTAGTGTGCTAATTTGTGCTCTATTGGATGCAAGTTTTCCAAGAAGTTTATTCCTCACTGATATCAAATATGATATCATGAAAAATCATTTAAACCAGCTGCTGTAACTCTAGTTGATAAACATCAAGGAGGCTGTAAAGCCACCAAAAGTGCAAAGCTGTGTGTGTAGGTATATAAGTACATTTTTTGAAAAAGAGTTACAAATGAATCTGTGACCTAAGAGATGTTAACTGTGGATTTAGATATTATCTTTACTCAGGGACTCTCTAAGAGGCGTCGTTTCTTCAATTTTTATCACTCAATGAGTTCCCATAAATGAGAAAATTACCATGAGTGATTTCTACATGTCTTTCAAATTAACTCTGTTCTTTTTTAAACTAAAGAAATGCCAAAGTTTGTACCAAGGGACACAGTCTGGAAGATGTGGGCGATTCTGTGCTCCACCTGGCTGCTTCTGAAGCTGTTTATACTCTTGTTGCTAAGTGACTTGACTTGGATTTGTACTAACTTGTCTGAAGCTTAGAGCTCCTTCCTCAGAGGTAAGCTTTGTGGGATTTGTAGTCACCGGTTTCTTAGCAAGTGGTTAGATTAAATGTTTCTACGTGCACTCAGATTATTTTGAAGCTGCTACTGTAAAAAAATTATCACAAACTCTAATGTCTTAAGCATATAACATTACTTGCTTGTCGTGCCGTAGGCCAGAAGCCTGACATGGGTCACACGAGGCTAAAATTAGGCTGCATTCCTTTCCGGAGGCTCTTGGGTAAGATCCACTTCCTAGAGGTGACCCACATTCCTTGGCAGGTGGGGCCCCTTCCTCCATCTTCAAAGCCAGCAAAATCCAGGAAAAGCCAATGGGACCCTGTTTACATCCAACCATTCTGATCAGTTCTCTTCCCCTCTTAAGGACCCTTGTGGCTCCGTTGGGCTCAACTGGATAATCCAGGATAATCTTCCCATTTTAAGGTCCGCTATTAACAGCCTTAATGCTATCTGCAAACTTAACTCTCCTTTGCCTTGTAAGGTAATAAACTCAGAGCTTCCCGAGATTAACATGTGGACATCTTTGGCGGGGGTCGGGCATTCTTTTTTACCCACCACACTGTAGCTCTAAAGTTCAATCAGGAAGAGAAATGAATCCAAAATGTATCTATATAAGGTGGAAGAAAAGCAAAATGTATTCACGCCTTACAAAATCTTTGGTGCTTAATGGGTTTTGGGGACTTTGTGTCAAACAAATTTGGAGTTGCTGGGTGATCTGCTACTGAACAGATGCTGTTTCCACTGAGAACTGCACGGGTCCTGTCACATAAGGAAGATGTGAAAGCAGCTTAGTGGTTCATGGCAGCACTTTAAAAAATCAAACAGAATAAAACTAGAGAATATTGAACATAGTGAAGGTAAACAACGGTTTGTGAAACATTCTTGGGCAACCAACCACCAAGTTTGCCTAGGAGTAAGGGGGTCCCTGTTACACAGGATTTTCAGTGCTAAAGTCAGGAAATTCTCAGGCAAATTGGGACACGTTGGTTACTCTATCACTACCTCAGAGACCACCTTGAAAATCAGCTTCTTATCAGCCCTAAAGCTCCTCTGAATGAATGGATTGAGTCCCTGTAAGACCCAAGGTCGTGGAATTTGCAGAACTTGATTCGATCTGCCCAAATTGGATGTTTGCCTTGCACTAGGCATTCATTTCTGGTCCAATCAACCTGGACTGAGATACAGGGAGCGCAGGCAGACACATGACTCAATCTAATGTGCCAAGTTCTCTAAGGGGTGCTGAGGCAACGTTGGGCGCTTGTGGTTTACAGAAATGAAAGCACATCAACCAGAGCTTCCCAGCACAAGCTTTCTGTCCAGGATCAGAAGAGGGAAAGAATGAGGGAAATGGTGGAATTTCTAGGTTTCCTCAATAAGCTGTCTCTCCACCCTTCTTTCACTTAGCATAATGTTTCCAAGGCTCACCCGTGTTGTAACAGGCTTCAGTATTTCATTCATTTTCACAGACAAATACTACTCTGTTGTATGGATATACCACTTGTTCTGTTTTTTAATCCACAAATTAGTTAATGGAAATCTGGGTGGTCTCTACTCTTTAGCTATTATGAATAATACTGCTGTGAACATTCATCTACAGGTTTTTGTATGAACATATGTTATGAATTCTTGGATAGCTGAGGGTGAAATTGCTAAGTCCCAGGATAACTCTATGTTGAACTCTTTGAGGAACAGCCAAACTGTTCTCCATATTTTACAAATTACATTTATGAAGTGGTATCTAATTGTATTCTGATTTGCATTTCCTAATGACTAATGCTGCTGAATGTCTTGTCACGTACTTATTGACTATTTGTATATTTTCCTCAGAGAAATTTAGATAATTTGCTCATTTTAGAATGTGATTATTTGTCTTTCTATTGTTGAATTGTATGCATTCTTTATATTTTGAAAATCAAATTCTTATCAGATATATGATTTGAAAATTTTGTGCCATTCTGTGGCTTGTCCCTTCATTTCTTGATAGTGTCCTTTGATGCACAGAAATTTTAAATTCTGGGACTTCCCTGTTGGTCCAAAGTGGCAAGACCCTGAGCTCCCAATGCAGGTGACCCGAGTTCCATGCCTGGACAGGGAACTAGATCCCACATGCCATAACTAAGAGTTTGCATGCTGCAACTAAAAAGGTCCCACATGCTGCAAACTAAGACCTGGTGCAGTCAAATATATAATTTTTTTTTTTTTAGGTTTTAAATTCTTATGAACTCAAAGCTATTTTTCCTGCTTGTGCTTTTGGTGTGATACAGTGAAAAAAAAAAAAAAACGTTGCCTATGCCAATGGAAACCATGGGTAACCAGTCAAATTCCTTTCACCTGCCCTACCTAATCAAGGTCGCCTTTCCCTCATAGTTCAGTTGGTAAAGAATTCCGCCTGCAATGCAGGAGACCCTGGTTGGATCCCCGGGTTGGGAAGATCCCCTGGGAAGGGAAAAGACTACCCACTCCAATAGTCTGGCCTGGAGAATTTCAGGGACTATACAGTCCATGGGGGTCGAAAAGAGATGGACACGACTGAGTGACTCACTTTCACTCACTTTCACAAAAGACTTGCTTGTCCTCCAAGCAACAAGCAACAGGTAGCCTAAGCAATACGTTGTTTGCCTGAGTTATTTTCCAGAAACTTGAAGTCAGTTGTATTTAGTTGGAGGTGAGCTGGTTAAGACCGAACAGCACAATCCATCCTCCAGCTGGGAATGCACAAGTGTGCATCTTAGTGACCTTGTGTTGTTGTGTGTGTGTGTTTTTTTTTTTTTTTTTTTGCTTAGTGACCTTCCGATGAGCTTCAGATCCTGTTAAGCACTCCCATCTCTGAACCAAGCAGGAGCCCCTATAGCCTAGTTACGCCTGCGCCGAACTACACCGGTGGAGAGCTCCGCCTGCGCCCAACTATAACCACCGGATCTTTTTCCAATCACCTTTCTCCGTTCTGTGCACCCCAATGCCTCAGAGCTCCCCTCAGACCGCGGTTTATTCCCGCAGTACTGCCGCGTGCCTTCCAGGGAGCGCAGTTTGAGGTTTGCTTTTCAGTCGTACTTAGCTGCCTTGCAAATAAATACCCTGCTGCGAACTGAAGAGACCGCACGCAAGCACTGTGCTTCGGAATTTTGCCTTGCTTTGTGTTGAGAGAACAAGGTAGTACCTGGTGCAGTGACAGGTTTGGTGAGCCAGCCAGAAGGTAAGTCCAGACACGCCTTTCCTCTGTGGCTCCTTGGCCCCTTGAGGGTTATTGAGAGTCCAAGCAACTACCTGGTCGATTTGTTCCAGCAAGCGTCCTCCTGATTTCCTCAGCCAGGTGCCGCCAACCTTCAGAATTTAGCTGTTTTTTGCAGTGAAGTAGTGGTTTTGGAGCTTGAGGATTGGAAGACGTGTTTTGGGTGAGTAATCTTGTTAGAGAGACACACCTGTGCCTTCATTGTCTGGCAGTCCTGCCCGGATGGTGGGTTGGAGGCCCACCTTGCAGGATTCTGACAGACAGTATAAAAGTTTACAGCTGCTGAAGCGTTCCACATCCAGGTTAAAGGCCCAGGGCTGTGATTTTTGATCTTTCTTTTCTTATCTGTGTCCAATTGTCTGAAGTGTTACGGATTGACTTTTGGAGATTGGGCTTCTTGATGACTATAACATGTACTCTAAGAAAGATTTCTTTGCAGCAACCATCTAGAAACAAAATGAGATTTTTTTTCCCCCATTGCAAAATGAGAAACACTAATTCAGTTCCCCCTTGCAGCCCTCTAGGCCACATTCTCCAAAATTGGATGACTTTAAGTTTCAATCTATGGAAAAGAAAGAGATGGTGTTTTTTGATACCCTTGCATAGTGCAAACATCCTTTAGATTCAGAGAAAAATGGCCTTCAATTATAGTACAACTCTGCAACTGGATTTATTTTGGAAACAGGAAGAAAAATGGAAAGGAATGCCGTATGTATAGTCTTTTATCAGAATCAACCTGCACAAAGAATATGGAAAGTTATGGTCCAGCAGAATGGGAAGTGGAAGAAACTTGTTCTCCTCGATTCTAATGCAAAGGTGGCTGACATCAGTGCTGCTCTTTCATTGACCCCTCCTGACCCTACTCCCAATGCCCACCGCCCCTTCTCTGAAGGCTCAGAGAAATAGGAATGCTATCTTCCTGTCAACCCTGCCAGGAGTTTGCCTGGGCTCTGGTTTTTAGATTCCGCGTACGTGATAATATACAGTATTTGCCTTTCTCTTACTTATTTCGCTAAGGATAATACTCTGTAGGCTCATCTTGTTGGAAATGGTAGAATTTCATTCTTTTTTATGGCTCAGTAATATTCCATTGTGTGTATATGTATGTCATGTGTGTGTGTGTGTATACACTCTGTGTATATATTCATATACATATACTTCCCAGTGGTGCTTCCCAGTGGCGCAAGTGGTAAATAATCTACCTGCCAATGCAGGAGATGTGGATTCAATCCTTGGCTTGGGAAGATCCCCTGGAGTAGGAAATGACCACTTGCTCCAGTCTTCTTGCCTGGGAAACCCCATGGCTAGAGGAGCCTGGCAGGCTATTATAGTCCATGGGGTCCCAAAGAGTTGGACACGAGTAAGCACAGCACATACGTACACACATCACATCTTTATCCGTTCATCTTAAATTGCTTGCATACCCTGGCTGTTGCTGCTCTGAATATTGCGGTGCATGTGTCTTCTTGGAGTAGCTGGGTTTTTGTTTTGTCGTTTACATGTACATGGGAGTGGAATTGCTGTATCATATGGCAGTTTTACTTTTAGAGTTTTGAGAGATCTCCAAACTGTCTTCCCCGGTGGCTGCACCAGTTTCTAATCCCACCAGCAGCGTATAAAGGTTTACTTCTCTTCATGTTTATTATTTGTAGACGTGCTGATATTAACTATTCTGACAGGTGTGAGGTGATGTCTCATTGTGGTTTTGATTTGCATTTCTCTGATTAATGATGAATATTTCATGTGCCTGTTGGCCATCTGTTTGTGTTTTTTGGGGGAAACATCTATTCAAGTCTTCTGTCCATTTTTTTAATGTTTCTTTTTTTATACTGGTTGGTATGAGCTGTTGAAATATTTTAGATATTGACCTCTTAACAGTCATATTATTGGAAAATATTGCCTACCATTCAGTAGGTTGTCCTTTAATTTTGTTGATGGTTTCCTTTGCTGTGCAAAAACCTTTACATTTAATTGGATTTCTGTTGTCTATTTTTGTTTTAATTTCTTTGCCTTAGGAGACAGATTAAAAAAAAAATATTGCTATGAGTTATGTCAAACAGTGTTCCACCTCTGTCCTTTTCTAGGGGTTTTATAGTTTCAGGTGAGTGGCTCCATTTTTGAAAGTGCAGAGGCCTGTAGCTTAGCTCGGCCTGCTCAGAAGAACCATCACCACACCTTTTTCCAGTCATCTTTCCTCACTCTCCCTGTGCTTCAGAGAGCCCTGCTGCTTTATTCTTCTTTAAAATGTATTTTTTTATTGCGCTATAGTTGATTTACAGTATTTTATTCTTTATCCCATAAATACCTGCACCCTTGCCTTCAGGGAGGCGGCTCTGAGACTAGTTTTCCCATTTCCTTTGCTTGGCTGCCTCGTGAATAAACCTCCTTTGCCTCAAACCTTGGCATCTCATGCACTTTGCGCAAATGAGCCTGGTTAAGTAAAACGAGGTCATGAATATTTACACCTATGTTTATTCTAACAGTTTAATAGTTTTAGCACTTATCTTTAGGCCTTTAAATATATTTTGATAATTTTTATATATGGGTGGTGCGATTAGTGGTCAAACTTCATTTTTTACATAATGGTATCCAGTTGTTCCACACAATGTGTTCAGTAGAGACTGTCTTGTCCCCAGTGAATTGTCCTGGCATTCTTGTCAAATCAGCTGACCATAGATGTATAGGTTTGTTTCTAGGTTTAACTTTATTCCATTGATCTACATGTCTGTCTTTATGTACCATGCTGTCTTGACTACTGTGTGTTAGTAGCTGGCTTTGAAATTGTACCTGTTAGCCCTCCAAATCTGTCCTCCCTTCAGGATTGTTTTTGACTATTCCAGGTTCCTTGAATTTCCATGGAATTTTAGATCAACCTATCAATTTCAATAAAGAAGCCGGCTGGGATTCTGATTGAACAGAAGTTCTATCTCTAGATTAATTTGAGCACTATTGACATCTTAACAGTATTGCCCCAATCTTAATTTCTTTCAGCAGTGTTTTATAGTTTTCAGTGTACAAATCTTGGGGGTTAAATTTATTCTGAAGTATTTTTGTTTTTTTGATGTTACTGTATATGGAATTGGTGTCATAATTTCATCTTTGGATTGTTCATTGCTAGTGTTTAGAAACACAACTGATTTTTGTAAATCTTCAACCTTTTAAGCTCACTATTTTTTTTTTTATTATATTTTGCATGTCATCTGCAATAGAGATAGTTTGATGTCTTTTCTAATCTGGATGTTTTTACTATTTTTTTAAATTAATCATTGACTTGTTTAATCTTGTCAAATTGCCCTGGGTACATCTTCAAGTATAACATTGCATAGCAGTCGTGAGGGTAGACATCTTTGTTGTTTTCCTGATCTTAGGAGAAAATCTTTAAATCTTTTAAGTGTGGTATTTATCAGTTTCATAGAAACTGTTTAGCAGGATGAAGACGTTCTCCTCTGTTCTGTTCATTCTGTGTTGTAATCATGAAAGTGTGTTGATTTTTGTTAAGGTTTTGTCACATGTTTTTTCAACATCTGATAAGATGATCATGTTTTTATTTTTTTCTGTGATGCGTTAATGATTTGGGTTAATGTCAGAACTGTTAAACCAACCTTAGAATCCCGGAATAAACACTACTTGGTCATGATGTATAACCTTCATATATGTTGTTAGATTCAGTTTGGTAATATTCAGTGTAAGATTCTTGCGTTTCTACTTATAAAGGATATTGAATTATAGTTTTCGTCCACCTCTCCTGTTGTATCTTCTGCCTTTACTATTTTGCTAGGGCCATAGATTAAAAATCAACAGTTGGTAAAGGAATAAGACAAGAATACACACAGATTTGAGTACCTGAGCAGCCCTGTACACTTGTTCCACTTAGAAACCATGACCCACCTATTTCTCTCAACCTGATCACCCGTCAGTGGCTGGCCTGCATGAAACAAAGGAGAGGTCCCACCACCCCAGAGACGCTTCCTCCTGTCTGAGAGGATCTGCATAGTGGACTGTTCATATGTTCAGAGCATCTCAGAGTTCAGTATTTGAAATCATGAAGCACCTGTCTCTATTTTTTTTTTTTTAAACACCTGTCTCTAAAACATCACCTTAAATAACAGTGTGAAGATTGAAGCTGCAAGAATGATTCAGGGAATATTTGCCAGACTGCATTCCCACAAAAGTCTGGTGCCCAGAATACCCAAACACCCATCCCTGTTACTAATGTTGTCTGAATGCACCCCTATGTTTTTCTGCCTGTTTGCTGAACTGGCCTGGTAGAGATTGAAAGGACATTTCCATGGAGCAGCTATAGGTCGAGGGGGCCGAGAGGCAGTGCTGTCTGCCCACTCAGGTGATGTCGCTTGGAACCACATTCCAACAGTCAGTATCAGGGGCTCATGGGCTCACTTGGGACAACCGTCTACAACCATCTCCCCATCAGTACCACACAGGAACACTTCTGAGAACCAGCGCTCTTCCTGCCTCCCCCATGAGGGTCCTTGTCTCACGGACCCTGGGGAGGACCCCTGGCAGCTCTTTTCCACCTCTGGGATGAGGTGGCTCCTCCTCCTGGGGAGATGCTGCTGCCCTGGGGGAGCACCACCTTCCAGAACCCCTTCTGCAGCAGGTCCTGCTCAGGACAGCTCAGCGTTTTTCTTGGTTGTCAGATTTTTTGGCTGCCTTTATTGGACCATGGCTCTGCTTGGCCACCTCACAGGATGATTTGGGATGTCCTTTGGAGCTAGCTAAACATCCATCTCAGAATACAGAGGGAAGTACTTCAGTTCTGGCCACCCCATCTGAAACTAGTTTTCCCCAGTGTCCTCCCACAAGGAGCACACTTTCTAGGATCCCTTCAATTTCATCCAAAGTTCCTCTAGGCTCTGTGAAAGTCTGGAGTTTGTCCCATGAGAGTTGTGGGGACTCTAAGACATTTGGCAATCGGAGAAGGCAATGGCAACCCACTCCAGTACTCTCGCCTGGAAAATCCCATGAATGGAGGAGCCTGGTAGGCTGCAGTCCATGGGGTCGCTAAGAGTCGGACACGACTGAGTGACTTCACTTTCACTTTTCACTTTCATGCATTGGAGAAGGCAATGGCAACCCACTCCGGTGTTTTTGCCTGGAGAATCCCAGGGATGGCGGAGCCTGGTGGGCTGCAGTCTATGGAGTCGCACAGAGTCGGACACAACTGAAGCGACTTAGCAGCAGCAACAAGGCATTTGGGGACAGACAAGTCTACCCAGACTGTTCCTGGTCACTCCTGGTGAGCGCTGGACTGAAATAGAAGCCACCAGAGTTCTCCCACCAGCCAGCTGAAGCTGTATCCCAAGCATCTTCTAAAAGACTACTGCAGACTGCCCCCAACTTAAGGTGAGGATCTTGGAGAGGTCAAAGATCAGAACTCCTGCTCTGAATTACTGAGGCTAGAGGGTTGCTGTTGTTTAGTCACTAAGTCATGCCCAACCCTTTTTTTGTTTTTTATTTTTATTTTTTATTATATTTTTTATCTCCAACCCTTTTTTTAACCCCACGGACTGTAGCCCACCAGGCTTCTCTGTCCATGTGATTTCCCAGGCAAGAATACTGGAGTGGGTAGCCATTTCCTTCTCCAGGGGATCTTTCTGAGCCAGGGATCGAACCCGCGTCTCCTGGCAATCGCAGGCAGGTTCTTTACCCACTTGAGCCACCAGGCTAGAGGGTAGTAATTAGAATAACTGAGGTGAGTGCCTCTCATCTAGAAGCCAAGGAGATGGTACCTTTTCTGTGTAGCGTATTTAATTAATCATACTGTGAGAATTCAATTATAGGAAGTTACAGACCATCTCCGTGCTAATGAACTTAGATATAAGTCAAGACGCCTTGCTTTATAAGTTTCTCTTAAAACACTCTCCTTATTCTTGCTTAGCTACACTGCAGAACTCCGACCAGAAAGCACCCTTACAACTTAGGTTGAGGGGAGCCAAGCTCTTTTATTGCTAATTAGAATTTAGGGGAAACCTAGCATGAAACTGAAACAGGCAATTAACTTCCCGCCTCTTGTCCTTCGCTTGGAGCACCCCCAGGGAGGGATACCTGTGTGGTTACTCGGTGCAGATCAGAGCAGTCTTTGCTTCTCACCATGGGACACAAGGCATTCAATGCAGGCACTTCAGCAGCGTCCACAGAGATGCTTCTCGCATTGCACCCCCAAATGAGCCTCAGAGGAATGTTGGCTGGGGAATGAGTGTCCCCCAAACCTCACCCACTCAGCACAGTTGCTGTCATATGAGTGCTGCAGCCGCGTCCAGTCTCAGAGCCTAAAACCTCCCACTGTGACACCCCTCACTTCAGTTCCTCATGAACCCAAGTGCCCTGAACTATTTACCACCCACCACGCAGGCCGTGTTTATAAGACCCAGGTGGCATCCTCCCAGCTGCAGCCAGCTGCTCATATTACACGGTCAGGCCTCATGTACCCACCTAGTGTGGGGGGCTGGAGCATAGTAGATGATTATAAATATTTATTGAAATGATCCATGAGAAGCGTGTTAAAAGTATGGCCTGGCTTCCTCTTTCTGCGGTGCAATTTGTGGCTGCTTTGTCTCACAGAGTCAGGGTGTGCTCCACTATTATAAGCCGGTTTTCATGGCTAGCCTCGAAAAAAAACTAGGGAGAAATCCGTTCCCGGTCCAAAGAAGTAGCTGAAGTTTCCTTTTATAAGAACAACGTGTTTGTTTTAAATAGTTGATCAGCTGCTGGGAGGAAGGGTTGAGACTGCGAGGCGTCCGTCCAGAGCACACAAAGCCCCAGGCCAGCCCTTTCGCACCGGATGCCAGCGGCTAATGACAGGCCATCAGCTTCCCTTGAGCTCCTGATGGACTTGGCCTTGTGCACGGAATGCAGATGCTTGAGACACAATGCCACAGAGGGCAGAGACATGCCAAGTTCTGGGGGATGTCTAGGAGCAAGAGTGAGCAGTCCCCAAGGCCTGCGTGTGTATGCACACGTGCGTGCATAGGTGCTTCGGATGAGGACGATAAGTGAAAAAATTCCCCCAGAAATGACCAGGTAAGGAAGAGGCCATGAAGAGAGAGACAGCGAGTGAGGATGACGCTGTCTGCTGTGGCATGTGAGAGTAGCTTCTTCCCCCTCAGACTCCCCGGTGGAATCCTGGAAAGGCTCCACTGCTCAGCGATGCTCTGGCTGCGGTGAGTTTTCTAGGAAGTCACCTTGAAGAGGGGCTGAGTTTTGAGTTCAGGTCAGCTCGAGGCAGGAAAAGACGACAGGCTCAGACTCGGGGAAGGGAAAGGGGCAACTGACATCCAGGTTATATCCTCCTAAACAAAGACTAAATGTGTGAAGTAGGTGATTTGTTGTTGTTTTTAATTGGAGTGTAAGTGTTGTGGTCCATGGGGTCGCAAAGAGTTGGCATAACTGGGCAACTGAACAACAACATTAATTGCTTTACGATGTTGTGTTTCTGCGGTATAGTGACGTGAGCCAGCCGTGTGTGCACACACATGCACTCCTGCGTGGCCGCCCCTACCCGACCACCGCAGCCCGTCTCCCTGGGCCATCAGGGTCCCGAGCTCAGCTCCTTCTGCTGTATAGCCGCTTCCCACTAACTGTGTCACATATGGTAGTGTTTACATGTCAGACCTAATCCCCCAATTCACCCCACCCTTCCTTCCCCCCTGTATCTGCATGTCTATTCTCTGCTTCTCTGTTCCTGCCCTGAAAATAGCTTCATCTGTACCATTTTTCTAGATTTCACACAGATGTGTTAATATGCTAATATGTTAATATCTGTTTTTCTTTTTCTGAATTTGAAAACTTTGTTTTAATATTGTCTCTTTTCCCATGACCGTGAACTTCTTGAAGATCCTGTCCTTCTGGCAATATGAAGAGGTCTGTCAAAATGTAGGAAAAAAAAAAAAACCAGCAGGCTATACACTCATGGTCAGGAAGATCTCCTGGAGCAGGAAATGGCAACCCACTCCAGTATTCTTGCCTGGAGAATTCCGCAGAGGAGCCTGGCGGGCTACAAAGAGTCATGGGCTGCAAAGAGTCAGACACTACTGAGAGACTAAGCGTGTACACACACACACACACACACACACACACACACACACACACACACACACGCACGCACGCGCGCGCACACATACACACACACACACACCCACCCTCTGTGGTCTAGGAGCCTATGTTTCCCACCCCCACCCTGAGACAGAAGGCCCACCTTGGGCTGACCTCACGCTAGTTTAGGAAAATGCTTCATTTTCACCTTCTACCTGTAGTTGTTGAACACACGTAGAATTCGTGCATGATCCATCCATTCAGTTCATCCACCATTACGGCACTGGGCCCCTCACTGTGGTTCACCAACCCCCTTTCTCCCTGGTATCTCCTTTGGTGCTGGGAGAAGTCAGTCTGACACCCCCCTCACATTCGTATCTTCACCCTGAGAGATTGTTTCCATGCAACCACTTCGTGGAAACGAAGGGCTAGTCCTTTGAGATCACAGTGTTTGGATGGTTCACATCAAGTTGCAAAGCTAAAATACTAGAACAGCCTCATTTAGCTTCACATTAAAATAATGAAAAGCCTCCTCTCAGTAGTAAATTCTGATACACTTGTCTCCAATGAGACAGCATCCTGTAGGCAATTACTGTTTCTAATTTAAACACATAAATTTAGTACATAATGTTACATGATGGGTGTCTCAGATAAGGCATAAGTGCCATTACTGACACCATTACTTTATCTGTCCAAAAGGAGTTATCCTAGGTCATACGGATGGTTCCTTCAAGCACTAACAGATCTTAAAAAATTTGGCCAATTTCTCTCTTATGCTGTAAGTTATATATAACATTTTCTAGTTAAAAAGAGACTTGGGTGTGCCTCATTCCTTTGCGTGTTTAAGGCAAATAAATTGTGAGAAAAGGCAGAAAAGAGTATTAATTGAGCACCTGTGAAGCACCAGTTCTATTTGCCTATCTACCCTGACTGCAGCTTAGTCAACAGTCAGGATTTTATTGCATACTTATTTATAATTGCTCAAATTCAGTGACCCAGTGAATGATATTTCAGTTGTGAAAACTATATAACTTTCATGCTTTTTGGTTTCTTACTGAAGTGTAGTTGATTAACAATATTATACTACTTTATATTTTCAGATAACATTCAGTATTTGTCTTTGACTTACTTCACTAAGCCTAATATTCTTTAGGTCCATCAACATTGTTGGAAATGGCAGAACTTCAGTCTTTTTTATGACTAATATTTCATTGTATATATATATATATGTGTATATATATATATACACATGCTACATCTTTGTCATTTACCTGTTGATGGACACTTACGTTGCTTCCATATTTTAGCTATTGTAAATAATTTTACTATGAACATTGGGGTACATGTATCTTTTCAAATTAGTGTTTTTCATTAATCCTGCAGTAGAATTGCTGAATTATAGTTCTTAACTTAATTATAGTTTTTAACTTTTTGAGAACCTCCATACTGTTTCCCATAATAGCTATACCAATTTACATTCCCACCAACTCTGTGGGATGGTTCCCTTAAAAAATTTTTTTTCGCAGTATATATTTTGATATACACACACACACACACACATATATGAGTGAAATGGTGTTTTTGTTTTTTTCATGGAAGAACAGTTGATTTACAATGTTGTATTAGTTTCAGGCATACAACAAAGTGATTATTATACACACTTATGTATTTTTCAGATTCTTTTTCCTTACAGGTTATTATAAAATATGGAGTATAGGTACTCGTGCCATGCAGCAGGTCCTTGCTGTTATCTAATTTAATTAATTCATTAACTTTTTAAAAAATTAGTTATTTTTGTGACTGCACCACATGGCTCATGGGATCTTAGTTCACTGACCAGGGATTGCACCGAGGCGCTGGGCAGTGAGCGTGTGGAGTCCTAACCACTGGACTGCCACGGAATTCCCGGGTATGTATTTCATATGTAGTAGTGTGTACAGGAGTTTTAATCTCAAACTCCTAACTTATCTCTCCCCTGCACCTTTCCTCTTTGGTCACCATAGGTTTGTTTTCTATGTCTGGGGGTCTGTTTATTTCTGTTTTTTTTTAAGTTTATTTGTACTTTTTTTTTTCTTTTAGATTTGTACTGTTTAAAGTTTATTTGTACTTTTTTTTCTTTTTAGATTCCACTTGTGACTGGTATCATATGGTATTTGGCTTCCTCTGTCTTACTTCACTTGGTATGATAACCCTGAGATCCATCCATGTTACTGCAAATGGCTGTTGGTTGGGGCTAAGTCTCGGTCCCCAAACAGTGACTTCTGCGAGAGCGCATGAATGAGTATTCCCTGAGTGTCCTTGTCCCCACCTTGAGCCACAGCTGCCTCCCCAAGAGACCCTCAAGACCTGCAGGTGGGTCTGGCCCAGACCCCTCTGGAGTTGCCGCTTTGGCCCGGGTCCCAGTGCGTGTGAAGCCTTGTGTGTGCTTCCCAAGAGTGGAGTCCCTGTTCCCCCGCTTCCTGTGGACTCAAGCCCTGCTGACAATCAAAGTCAAATTCTCTGGGGACCCCTCTTCCCAATGCCTGACTCCACCCCAGATTGTGCAGCCTGACATGGAGCTCAGAGCTGTCACTCCTGGGGGAGAATCTCTGGGTTAAAATTATTTTCCAGCTTGGGGGGTCTTCCACGTGGTGGATATGGGATTTGATTATACCATGAAAGTACCCCAACTTTTTGGCTATAGTATATGGTGGTTTCTAACTTAGCCTTTGGATATCGAATATCTTTTCTGGTAGGTTGGAGTCTGTTTTCTCAGTGGTTGTTCAGAAGTTGGCTATGATTTTGGTGTTTTCATGAGAGGAGGTGGACTCAAGTCCTTCTACTCCACCATCTTGTCTGGATGATTTCTTTCAGTAAAGCCAGAACACCTGTGCCTAGAGATGACGGACATCCCTGATTTCCCTTCTTCTTCCTTCTGTTTTCCCTGCCTCCTCTGGCTGGGGCCTCGCTCTGGGGGGAAGGACCTGATCCCCGCTGATCCCCATGTGGGGTCACACTGGACTCCATCGCCACTGAGTCAGCGTGGTCTCAGGCTGCCACTGAGCCTCCTGCACTGATATTTTCTATTGTTTTCTGCTCTCTGCTTTACTGACTCCCTTTGATTGTTGTTTCCTTCCCTCTGTTGACTTTGGGCTTTGCTTATTGTTCTTTTCAACATGAGGTTAATTGAGATTGTTTCTTGTTTTCTTGAGCTAGGTCTGTATTGCTATAAACGTCCCTCTTTAGAACCACTTTTGCTGCATCTCATACATTTTTGGAAAGATGTGTTTTCATTTTCATTTGTCTCCGGGTATTTTCTGATTTCCTCTTTGATTCCTTCACTGACTTTTTTTTTTTTTTTAGTAGCATGTTGTTTATTCTCCATGAGTTTGTGCTTTTCCCATTTTTCTCTCTGTAATTGATTTTAAGATTCATACCAGCATGCTTTTTCTAATATATGGTACCTCTCAAACAAAAATACATTTGCAAATTTAAGGCTTAAATTTATAAAAAAGATTAGACTAAAATAACTTTCCTAACTTCCTAACTGAAATAACCTTATTCAATTAGAAAAAACCACCTCATTTCCATATGCAATGATTTTAACATCCATATGCTTCAGAAAGCCGCTGGCAGTTTTAACAATGGCAGTTGATATTTACTGTCATCGTGATACAAGTAATATGCTAGGTACTTTATAGGTATTTTATTTAATGTTAACAAGCCTGAAAAGTAGATAGGATGCCTGTTTTATTAATGGAGAAAAATAGAGGCTAATAGGAATTAAGTGACAAGTGGGAAATGCTTGAATTGAGAATCACTTCTAATCCTGACTGATACCAGTCTTTGCTCTACAGCCTTTCAGGTCCTTTAAATTTCTAGAACACATTGACTTTGTTATTATGCAATAATAGTAATATTCTAATAATCTTACTCAAATTAAAAATTCCAAAGGCTTGAGAGGCAAAGAAAATGAAGGTTAAAGACAACCACTAAACTCAGAAGCCAGCCAATGTGCAGTCTTGCACGAAACACCCCAGGCTCAGCTACACTCACGTAGAAGAGCAACAACATCCGAAAGCCTGAAACATGAAGCCT
Organism: Cervus canadensis; assembly: GCF_019320065.1. NCBI lineage: Eukaryota > Metazoa > Chordata > Mammalia > Artiodactyla > Cervidae > Cervus > Cervus canadensis. The sequence goes on from NC_057389.1 coordinate 13,948,736, forward strand.
CCCGATTTCCCGTACTTGGCTTGTATACAGATGGCACTGGAGTAAGCAACACATTGACACCACCAAGTATCAATTTCAATAACTCTGTCATCATGTTCTCCCTTTAGAAGAATGAGTGGAGAACAAGAGTGAAGTTTGTTATAAATGTAAGAAGTCCTGATTATAATTCTGCTCAGCCAACAGCAAAGATCACAGGGAGCCCCAAAGTGCATTTATGTCAACTGGACTTTGGTTGTTTGCTTGGATCTCCATCCATGAGGGAAAGTAATAAAAGTGAAGATTAAAACATCAAGCCTTGGAAGCAGATGACCAATTGTTGGACCTAGAGGGTGGACTTTGATAATAAAGAATGTTCTTCTCTGGTGATTGACACCCTTGTATACCATGTGAATCAAATGTTCATTTCACACACAAGTTTTAGTACATGTTGGATGCTTTTGTGTTTTATTGTGGAGGCGGGTTGTGATAAGAATTCAAGAAGTAAAGCATAAAAGAAAATATGCCTAATGAAACTCTTCTGTGCCATTAATTCTAAAAATTCTGAAATATTGAAAATGTGGACCAAAAAGCATCACCTGCCATTTCAGTAAACAACAAATTATATCCACCATCAAGCCATCAGCCACTGCAGCTGCCCCTGATGGCACAGCCTGAGGGGAATTCAGAATGGAGAAAAACAGGATACTGGCTCTGGGTATTTAAGATGCCTGTCAAAGAAATAATTTCAGTTGGTCTAGAATCTTGCATCTTCCCATTCATAGAAAAGCACTAAAATCATTAACTTGAAGATGTCTTGTGTGTGTATGTGTGTGATCAGTAATAATCTTTTCATGTTTGACTAAAAATTTTTTTTCAGCAGTAACTCCTACCATAGACTTCCACCTGGGCCTAGAGCAGTTTTTAAAGTAGTGGGGGGAGGCGGGCGGGTTGGGACCACCTCAGTACAGCCGCTGGCAGTATCATGGCGACCTGGAACCTCCCTTCCCAAGAATATGAAAGTGATGGTGACTCTTACGAAGCGTTGGATTTGAGTATGCCAGAAGACACCACCGGTAGAATCAGGTGTTTGCCCGCAGCTTTGGACCTATGGTAGAAAAATACTCAGTAGCCACCCAGATTGTAATGGGTGGAGTGAGTGGCTGGTGTGCGGGATTTTTGTTCCAGAAAGTTCAAAAACTTGCAGCAACTGCAATAGGTGGTGGCTTTTTCTCTTTCAGATTGCTGGTTGTGGTGGCTGTGTGCAGATCTACTGGAAGAGAGTTGAAAAAGATGTAAACAAAGCAAAAGGACGATGAGGAAACCAGCAAATGAGGCAGCACCCAAAATCAATAATAGAAGAAACAACAGAATTTGTCAGACAGAACACTGTGATATCCAGTGGATTTGTGGGAGGCTTTTTGCTAGGCCTTGCATCTTAAGAAGGTGAATGTTCTATCACAGTGGAATCACCTCTGAGAAGAGACTTGGTGGTGATAAGATGGTCTCGACCTTACACATTGACAGATTCTCCAGGATTGGATGATAAGAAACAGCTAGCTGGGCAGTACCAAGCTCACTGCTTAGCATTTTGCCATCTGAAATTTGACAAACGAGTATCTGCTGTAAAATGACCTATATGAGATATATATATATATATATATATATATATATATATATATAAAATAGTATCCCTGAGCAAAACATGGCTTTCATTATTTTTTTAAAAATTTGTGTTTGTTTAAAATTTGCCTGTAAAACACTACTATTGAATGTAGATATGGAGAGATTAAAAAAACATCTATTGGATATATTCCCCAGTAGAATATTATCTTCATTTTATTTTAAAAAAAGAAACAAACAAAACTCCTACATATCCTGTCCCCTCTTTCCCTCTTAGTAATAGTCCTCCTGAGCTTTCTGAGGGGATGCCTTCCCAGACTCCAGTCCTCAGTACAAAATATAGTTCTAAATTTTTAGGCTGTGTGTGTCTGTGTTTGTTTTTTTGTTTCCAGTTGAGTTTTGGTAACCAACAAAGGGATCCAGAACAGACTTCTCTCCCTCACTTGAACTCTACAAGGAACGGGAGCTTTGGTATCAGCAGAAGCCCCCTTGATCCTGTTTGCCCTTCCTCAAAAAGTCCAGATGAGTTTAAGTGAGTCTCTCTTAGGTCTCAGACATCTGGTTATTAGCTGAAGAGATTTTGTTGTTATTATTCAGTCACTAAGATAAGTCCGACTCTTTGTGACTTCATGGACTGTAGCACTCCAGGGCCCCCTGTCCTCCACTATCTCCTGGAGTTTGCTTAGATTCATGACTTTTTTTTTTTTTGATTCATGACCATTGAGTTGGTGATGCTATCTAACCATCTCATTCTCTGTCGTCCCCTTCTCCTCCTGCTCTCAATCTTTCCCAGAATCACTGTCTTTTCCAGAGTCGGCTCTAGACATCAGGTGGCCTAAGTGTGGGAGCTTCAGCATTGGTTGGTTGAATACTCAGGGTTGATCTCCTTTAGGATTGACTGGTTTGATCTCCTTGCAGTCCAAGGGACTCTGGAGTGTCTTCTCTAGCACCACAATTTGAAAGCATCAATTCCTCAGCACTCAGCCTTCTTTAGACTTCCTTTGTGGCTCAGTGAAGAATCTGCCTACAATGCAGGAGACCCTATTCAATCCCTGGGTCAGGAAGATCCCCTGGATAAGGGCATGGCAACATACTCCAGTATTCTTGCCTGGAGAATCCCATGGACAGAGGAGTCCGGCAGGTTACAGTCCATGGGGTCACAAAGAATTGGACACGACTGAGCGACTAACATACACACACAGCCTTCTTTATGGTCCAGCTCTCACATCCATACATGACTACTGGAAAAATCATAGCTTTGGCTATATGGATCTTTGTTGGCAAAGTGATGTCTCTGCTCTTTAATACGTTGTCTAGGTTGGTCATAGCTCTCCTTCCAAGGAGCAAGATACTGTTCTATTTGGTGGTGGCTCAACGCCTGCCTTAAGAAGCAGGTTTTCTTAGAATCTTACTTGCAAGGAGAGGTACCTGGCTTATCCTCCGTTGAAAGACACTGGGAAGATTTAATACATACCTACAGAACTTAAACTTCCAGTACTTAACAGGAAATTAAAGGAAATCTTGCCCTTAAGATAGCCAAACTGAGATTCTTTTGAGGTTACAGAATTAATTTTTGTGTGTGTGCACAGCTAGAGAAAATCTGGCTGGATAAAACACCTTTTCACAATTCTGTCCTTAAAGTAACAAAAGCCTTTCTAGGAAGGACCTGCTTTTCTCTCCCTGTATATTTGGAATGTAAATATTCCACCTGAACTTAGGCACCCCTCCTTACAATCCCCCGTCCCGGCCTGCTCTGGTTTGAGACCTGGGTCTCTCATCCAGAAGGCACACATTTGGTGCACATTTGGCAGCCAGTTGGATAGACTGGAATTCATAGCTATCCTTTTGTCTGGCTGTGCCAGTTCTCAAGGACAGTCGTCACAAGGGCCCCAGCTCTTGGTCATCTCCCACTTCATTTTACCTGCCTGCACAGTGATGGCCCCTCACTTTCTTAGACTTTGGGGAAGTAATCTTTGTAGCTGTTGTGAAGTCTACATGCTTAGCACTCCCTTGTGGGAACACGTTTTGCACCTCATTGGTGTGAATTGCTATAAAGATACTACTTGTCAGTGACCAGGTGATGGACCCTTTAAATTGGAAAAGGTATTAAATTGGTAGATATTTAGAGAGCTCTCATTTTAAACAGCTGTTGTATTGGTACCTTTGCGGGGTAGGGGGGGAGGTGTGGAAATTATAAGGTTTTATATATATGTGTGTGAGTGCTCAGTCGTGTCCAACTCTTTGTGACCCCATGGACTGCAGCCCACCAGGCTCCTCTGTCCATGGGATTTCCCAGAAAACCAGCAAGAATGCTGGAGGCACAGACACACACCCCACACCCATCACACACGTATATAACGTAGGAACTCCCTTAGTTTAAAATAAGCAAAAGTTTGGGAAACATTTTTTGTGGTCTAGACTTCCTCTTAGTCTTACAGTTGCTAATAAAACATGAGATTGTTAATTAGATTAACAGGGAAGTAAGAAGCTGATGGAAAGTCTAAAGACTTCTAGCCAACAAGGTGGACATTTTAAAGGGACTTGTTCCAAAAGGATAAAAAAAAAAAAGAAAAAAACTTCAGGTAGTTCTCAAGAAATGGGGCAGATAAAACAGATATTAATAGGATTAAAACAAAGGTTTGATACAATACTACCTAGTGTTGGGGACCAATAAGGGGTCACTTTGTTCCATTTGACCTTGAAGGGCCCCAACCCTGTCTACTATATTTACCTTAGTTTAAACAGTACATATATATTTAGCAGACTGGAAAAATTACACTGAGATATCTGACCAGCAATTGCTTGTGGCAACACTAGGCCAACCAATCAAGTTAAAAGATTAAAAAGGCCTGAGTCCACTGGTTCAGCTCCTCACTGGGAACCTCAAAGCATTTTTACAAAAAAAAGTAGATAAAATGGCTGGAGGATAAAAAGGAAAGCTTCTGGGACTCCTAGTAAGACCAAGGCTTGTTGATGATGGGGTCCTATTGAAAACTGAAGTTAAAGGTATAAAACTGAGATGAAAGTTTCTAAACATTGGTATATTTCCATGGGCTTTATATGACATGGTTACATCTCCTGTGCCTAATTAGATTGTGTGATGGACCTTGTATCTCACTGGGGAATGTGTCCCCTGCCTACTTTAAGATGGGGCGTATACATCTGCCCCTAAGGTGATATTAATTAAACATACTGAAGGAAAGTACTAGCGTTACCGAAGCCCACAAAATATTAAAAACTGGGAGCTAATATTCTGGGGTTCATAAAAACAATAATAGAGTATTTTTGCTCTGAGTTTGACTTCTGCCCTTAGAAAGAGGGTCTTTGTTGAATACCTTGTGCAAACTTTTGAAGCCCTGATGAACTGAACCCTAAAATTCTAGAATATGGAATTCCTGATTTTCAGTGTAGTTGGAAATCTTATTCATTAAAAAAAAAGAAAAAAACTAAAGAAAATGTAGCTGGGCAAATCGATATTTTTATACCATTTAGGTGGCAAATCCGTTCTTAGGAGAGTTAAAAGCAACTGTCTAGCAAATCTCAACAAATCAAAAATTTAAGTACAGTCCACAATGACTTGAGACTGAGCCTGATTACCTCAATCAGATGGAATCTGAAACCAACGGGAAAAAAGGGGGAGGGGGAGAAAGCCTTTTTCAACTCAAACCTCTGAAAAAATCTCCCTCACCAAAAGCAAATTCACAGCTTCATTAAGGATTTGTCGTAGACAAATACAAATCTTAAGTCTTTTCCACAAATAGTAAAGCCTTAATCATCTGAGTAAATAAACTTATTTCACTGTTATAAACTAGTAAGTTTATGTTGTAATGCCTGACTCATAACTAACATTTTAAAGCTCTAAGATCTCTAGTTATGTCTGTGCAAATTATACATAGGCCTCTCTCTCCTCTAGTATTCCCAAAATTTATAAAAGAGCTCTAATTTACTTAAAAGTGCTTGCAAATTAAATATTTCTAAGTATGAAGAAAACTGGCCAGATAGAATTTTAGGTTCATGTAATCCAGGAAATACTAATATCTGGTATTAAAGCTATCTTAAGCTTGTTGGTTTAACCAATAGACCTATCTTATTTTTATTGTACCTAGGTGTTTTGAAGGTCAGTAAGTTAATTATGTCTGTTGCAACGTTTGTCAGCAAGCAGAATTAACCTGATGTATTGTTTTTTTAAGTTATAAAATATAAATAAGAGTTTTCTGGTGAACTCTTTAAGAATAATGTTTTGGATCTACCTAAAATAGTTTCTCCAGATTTTTGGTAACTTGAAACTTTAGAACTTTGCTAAGGTAAATGGTGGAATTCACTGAATATCCAGATTATTTCAAGTAAGATAAAATCCTGGAACATTAATTGCTGAAAACTAAAGATGTTTGGTTATTAGACACATCTTGTAGCACATTGAGGAGAGATACTCTATGAGAAAGCGCATGTTTCTAGAGGTTATAGAATATGTTCATAAGTTTACCAATCAAGAAATACTGGTGTGTTCATAATTGCTTGCTTCTTAGTTTTCACTAGAAATCAAGGTTTTTAAGGATTGGGAATTAAGCTACTGGAAATATTTTAGTATGCAAGGAAAGTAGGATGTGTGTTTTCAGCAAAAGAAGGTATGAGGAATGGAAATGTATTGTGTTAAGGGAAAAGAGATTTTTGCCCTAAAGCTGATTAATTCTAAATGCAAAAGAAAAATGAAGAATAAACTAAATAGGTACAGAAAATTGTGCAAAGTTTGTGGAAAGGGAGGACTGAGAACAGTTTTGGACATAATTAGGCTGAGATTGGATTAAATTTAATTAGGTAAGTGAACTTTGTAATTCAAGGTAGATTGGTGCAGGGCTGGAGATTCCTCTTCTGTTAAGAGGAAAAAGCTTTCTGGAAATGTTAGGCTACTTTTGATACATGATTATGAGTTTATTTGTCTTTTAAATGATCTGTACTTACCTTAAAAATCTTTTGTCTCTTCGGTTGAATAAGTCTTGTTTCAGTGACCTATGATTTTATTTGATAGTGTTTAAATGATCTGATAGTGTTTTAAAACTTTGTGTCTCTTACAAACTTGCCCAAATGAAATTCTAAACAAAATTCTTCTGACCTGTAGCTAACTTTGGGATGCTTCAAAGGGCCCCTGAAATATTCCCAAAACAGATACTAAATTAAATGAATTTATTGGGTATATTACATGGGAAATACGATCAAATAAGTGGTGGCAAAATTTTCTTATATGGGTAGATATCATTAATATGGATGTTCCAAATCTAAAATTCTAATACATCCTGGTATGTTATCAAGTCATAATTCTAGTCATCTTAAAATGCTGTATGTCATAGAAATAACCAAGTTTCTTGTCAATTGTGTTATAATCAGATTTTAATTTAACCATGCCATTTTAAGTCTTTAGTCACTTATGTTAATAGACAATCATTATTTTACTCAGATGTTTTTATGAAGATCCTAAAGAAGATTCATAAAAAGGACTATTGGACAAACAAGTTTCTGATGACTTTTAGATCATACTACTAGAAGGGGTAAGAAATTACAGAGCTCTAATTGAAAACCTGACTTCACCCAGATCAACAGGAATTATGAGCAATAAATGATTTATAATTTTATGACTTTTTTTCTTAAACACTGCCTTTTTATCTTTTTCAGAAAGCCTTTCTTATGTTTTGACCTGCAACAAGTTGGTAATTGTTATCTTCATTTACAAAAGGTGTGATTTATCTCTACTTGATCCCTTCAGAATTTTTCTTCTCCAGCTGCCTCCCCTGTGGACTTGATGACTTATTGTGACCAGCTTACATTCAGTTACACCAATTGTTTTAGTCTGTCCTCTTGTTTCTCCAACTATTTATGCCTTGTCTCTACCTGCTATACTATGATTTTATTAATGATACTAGCTGTATTTACTCATATCCTGTCTATAAGATGGGCTTCCTTGGTGGCTCAGATGGTGAAGAATCCACCTGCCGTGCGGGAGACCTGGGTTCGATCCCTGGGTTGGAAAGATAGTTTTCTATTGCATTATGCAATGGTAACCCATCCTCTGACAAAATTAATGATGGCTGAAAGTCTTGAGGCAGTTGATCAAATGTAACTCTACCCAGAATAACTGTAATAGTGCAACTGTAGAAATGGGGAGAAGCAACAAGGGAAAATTTTCATGGGTCATAATTCCTAGTGCTGTGGGAAAATTGATCATGGAATATCTCCCAAACCTTGATCTAATTTATGACCACAAGGAGGTGCTACGGACAAAAAAGTTGCCCGTCATTTCAATAATGAACTAGCTCCACGATCAAGCCCTCAGCCACTGCACCTGCCCCCAACATGTACCCTGAGGGTAATTCAGAAATGACAAAAACAGGATCCTAGCCCTAGATAAAATACATATCAAAGGAATTTCAATGCGGCTAGACTCTTTTCATATATAGAAAGGCACTAAAATCTTTTAACTTGATGTCTTTTGTGCCTGTGATTTACAGTAACTGTTTGATATACAACCACATATTTTCAGCAAAAATGCAAAACCTCCTACATATCCTGACCCCTACTTTACCTTTTTGGAACACTTTGTCAGACTGAGAGGCTGCCTTCCTGGACTGTAGTCCTCAAATAAAACATAATTCTCAACTTATAGATGATGCATTTATGTCAGTTAACATCTATAAATTCCACTGGAATAGAAACATTTTTTATATAAGGTTAGCCAAAAGGTTTGTTCAAGTTTTTCAAACCTGAACGAACTTGTTGGCCAACCCAATAATGGATTTTAGTTCAATTTTTACTGTACATCTCTGTGAACAAAGTATCAGAAATTGAACTAGTAGCTTCTGAGCAAAAATCTTTTAATTTCTAAGAGCATTCCCCCAATATATTATTAATGGTAATAACTTTAACTTTTGCCCTTTCTTTCTTTAGAAGGCAGCACCCTGTGGCATGTGGGATCTTAGTTCCCCAACCAGGGATTGAACCCGTGGCTCTGCATTGGACGTGCAGAGTCTGAACTACTGGACCACCTAAGTCCTGGTAATATTTTAAAAGTGTATTGCTTCAATGTGTATTTTTGTATGCCCAGAAATAGTGTCTCAATTCTTTTACCCCAAACTCTATTTGCCTTAAAATGCCTAACTTTAAGTGCTAACAATTTATATAGAGGAATACTGGTTCTAATTCCAACACCGGCGAGCCTAAGATATTCTCAGTTCTCTCCCAAGAATATTTACGGGAATCAAAACAAGGAACTTCTTATTGGAGATCTGACCAAATGGCTACTCGAGTGACCTGTGTATTTATAAGAATCATTTCATTCTAAAAATAATTGCCCTACGTGGAGTGCATCCACTGATAATTTTAACCCCACTCCACCCCATTGAGCGCTTAGCAGTGTCTGGAGACATTTTTGGTTGTTTCACTGTGGGTAGGGGAGTTGCTACTTGCATTAAGAGACCAGGGATGTTGGTAATAATCATACAATACCCAGGACAGTCCAACATGGCACTAATGAGTCTGTGAACCCTTGAGTTACATGCAGTAAAGATACTGGAGCTCTGGTGAGATAGGAAACGCCGCAAAAGACAATGAACACGGTTCCTGTTCTGGTACAGCTGAGATGATAAACCACTTTAGATGTACTTTTTAAAAATGAAAATGGTCTACACAGTATTTATATTTAAATACTTTTATTTTTATTTCACAAAAAAAGCAACAGTGTTTGCAGGTACACATGCCTTTCAGTCAGTGCTGGTCATATGCAAAACAAGGTATCAGAAGTATAAAGAAAAATAAGCCTTTTCCCTTTACAAGTGACAAAACACAATTTGCATATATAATATTATATATATACATACTATTTTCAAAATCTTTCACAAAAGACAAGATTATGATACAAATTTAGAATTCTACCCACAAGCTCAGATTCAAGAAATTGGAGATCTCTGTAAGTGTTTAAATACAAAAACGTGATACCTTGACAAGTTTTGAAGTAATTACTTTTCAAAGTGTTTGAGAGACTATTCTTCACAGCAGCATGGAACACTTGGCTTTAATCAAGAAAGCTGTAAGATTGAGTTTTGTCTCAATGTGAGTTTGTTGATTAATGCAAATATTCCAATTATGCTGTAATTGTCACTTTATACATATGAATATGTTACTGGACTGATGCTTTCTACACTTCAAGTTCTGGAGCATTTCATTCAGCTAAGCCCTGACCTTTACTTGCTTTGAAGTATTTCAAATTAAGAACTGTTGAGAAATACCGCTAAAGATGACCATGACTAACTCCAAAAAGATGCTCCCTTTTATTTATGGTCAAAGTTAAATGTGGCATGAATAAACTTTTATTTTCCGTACAGCAGCAGGTATAAGTAACAGCAAAGTATAAGCAAAATTTTCATCACTAGAACCTGAGAGTCTGATATGGTGAATAACATCTCTTTGCAAATTTTCTAGGAGTCCTACCATTCAATGTTTCTAAAAATAACAGTATGGCAAATCTTCAGCATTATATTGGTTATAAATTGCAGAACAAAAAAACCAGTGCTCAGAAGCTCGGAGGGAGGGAAGAAAGGGATGGATGGATTTTCCACATGCATTTTCTTTGCGACAGATAAATATGGAGTCATAACATTTACCATGTGGTGGATGAACAGTCAATGTGAAATATGACTAAAGAATGCTGAAAGTTAACACACAGGTCTGGATGTATGAAATGCATGCAAAGACACAGAGCTAAAGAGACAATATGGGCTTACGTTTCCGAGGACACTTGGAGATAACAGCTAACCCGGCAAGCACTGAAGATAAAAAGGAAAAATGAACAGGAATGGTTCAGCTAGTGGAGAAGGAGAGGAGACAGATGCAGCCATGCAGAAGAGCTCTGGGGAGGGAAGGGCCAACTCGCCCTCCCATGTGCAGGGTGTTGGGAGACGAAGGGCTTGCCACCCCAATTCTTCTTGGATCAGTTTTGGGGCCCATGTTGTCATTTACTAGAATGATGGCAATTAACTCAAAAAGATTCGCTCCAAAACCCAAAATGACTTCTACCGAGTACAGAAGAATATGTTACGGATGGAGCTGAGTCAGAATCCAGGCCTCAGAAAGGAGCTACTCTCGAGGGTCTTCACATGAGTTTGAATGAGTGCTGCTGAGAGGTGAAGAGCAAAAAAAAATTTAATCGCACCTGAAGTATTGTCTTTTTGACTTTCTGGAATTGCCGAAGTACAGGTCCCTCCCTTCTCTCCATTTCATTCAGTGTGAGTCAACCCGAGACCTGCTGGATGTGACTAGCTCTCACAGCCCACCCGTATCCAAGTGTCTTCCCCCATCTTACGGGCGACATGCCTGGGGCCATCAGTCATAGCACCTCAGTGCTACACCTTTAGCTCAGATGGCAGGGACCTGGTGGGGCACTTTTTGTTAGATACACTCAGAGCCCTGCAAGGGACTATTAAAGGAAAATAACGGGGGAAGAAAAGAAGCAAATCATATATGTGCATGTATACACTTACAACTTTAAAGGCATATATCTGAGAGAATAAAAATAGCCACAAAATAGTAACTATACTAGCTCCAGCTGAAGGAGCAAATATGTGGGAAAGGAAGAAAAATAACCTGCTCATCTAGGAGAGTCAATTTTCATTAGTTCCCCACATAGCCATGTAAAGGACTGAACACAACATAAAGCAACAAATGAAAACATTCGTGTGTATTAAGAATATTCCCCTGCCAAAAATATAAACCTCTATAAAACAAGCAGACAACATACAACTCTTCTACTTGCTGTTACCACACAGGCAACAAGGGGAAGGGGAGAAGGGGAGGTTGTCATACACTTCTCCTCAACTTGCATTTGGTAACTTGACATCCACCCAAAGGACTAGGTATAAAATCAGGAACATGGAAACATTTATATACACTTTTAAAAAGGGCATAACCCATCCCTTCCCACTAACTACTACCCACCCAATAATTCCTCCCTCTAAAAAAAAGAAAAAAAAAAAGAAAAAATTCCTAAATTGCTGAACTATTGCCCATGTAGGCAGCCAGGGAAGGGAATAGAGGAGATTTATCATACATCTGGACCTTCATGTTTCATTATATACCTACAGATCCCAGCAAGGAACTGGGTACTAAATGAAATAACACACAAAATGTAGCAAACATTTATACATTTTAAAAGTGTATATATATGTACACACACACACACACACACACACACACACAGCTCTCCCATCCCTACTGCTCCAAAAACAGAAGCTGAACACCTATTCTTCTGCCACTACCCAATGAGGGAAAGCAAGTAAGGAAATTTTTCATAGAATCAGTCTCAACTTTCATTAAGTTCCTAAAGAGTCATGCAAAAGACTGGATTCAAGATGAAATGAACACCAAAAGAGGCAGAAACATTTGTATACATTTAAAAAATTTATGTATCTTGTCTAACAAGCTCATCCCCCATTAAAAACCTCAAAGACAAACAACAGAAAACCAAATCCTCAAGTACTCCTATACTACCGGTATACACAGGCTACAGAGGAGGGGGGGGGGGGGAGATTGATTACACCCCCATCTGGGCCTCTGCATTATATTTGATATTTAGGAGTCAAAAAAGACACTAGGCTTGAAGTGAAAGGACAAATAAATGCAGCAAACGTTTGGACACACAAGCAAACCCAGACACCCTCACCACTCTGCGCCCTGCAAAAAAGTCTTCAAACGACTACGCTACTAGTCATTGCCTAGACAGGCAATAAGGGAAGGGGGGAAGAGGAGATTTTTTCATAGAATGAACCTTAATTTTCATCATGTACCTAAGAATCCCTGGAGAGGTTTAGGTACAAAATGAACTAACAGAAAAAAAAAGGAACACAAACATTTATATACATTGTAAAAAGTACATATCCCTACGCTCCCAGGCAAGGGAGTGATAGAGGTAAAAATAATCTAGGCTGCTCTACAACTATTACCCACAGAGGCGACAAGGAAAGGGGAAGACAGAAGATGTTCCTACATCCATACCTCCACATCTCGTTAGGTGCCTACACATCCAAGCAAGGGATAAGTGCAAAATGGAGTAACATGATATAGAAACAGGCACTGTATATATACAGATTTCAAAAGAATATATCCTGCCTCAGTCCCTTCCCAGCACCCCCCCAAAAAAAATTCTAAAAGCCTAAACTACTTTAAAATTATTGACTACATGGATAAAAAGGGAAAGGAGAGAAGACTGCTCTGTCTCCAGAACTCTGTGGTGCATTAGCAACCTACCAGTCCAAGTGAAGGAGAGTGAGTGAGTGAAAGTCACCCAGTCGGGTCTAGCTCTTTGCGACCCTATGGACTGTAGCCTGCCAGGCTTCTCTGTCCATGGAATTCTCTAGGCCAGATTACTGGAGTGGGGAGCCATTCCACACTCCAGGGGATCTTAACTCAGGGATCGAACCCAGGTCTCCTACATTGCAGGCAGATTCTTTACCAGCTGGGCCATCAGGGAAGCCCCCGGGTGAAGGGCTGGGTACCAAATGAAATACTATAAAAAGGAAGTAAAAACATGAGTATATGTATGTAAAAGCATTTACCCTAATACCCACAAAAGAGCCCCTAAAACTAATCAACTACTCTACTAGCCATTGCCCTCTCAGGCAACACGGGAAGGGGTCAAGAGGAGATTGTCATACATGTGGACCTCCACGTCTCATTAGGTACTTTCACGTCCTATGAGAAGGACGTAGTACGAAATGATTAGTTATAATACAAAGTTATAGATTTATTTATATACATTAAGTACATACCCCACTGTCTCCCAACTCACAAAACAAAAACTACTCTAGCTATTGCCCAAAAAGGCAGTAAGGAAAAGGAAAGAGGAGATCTGTCATACTCTGAAGCTCCATTTTCATTAAGTACATATGCATTCATGCAAAGGAACACACCTAAAATAAGATACTAAAAAGTGGCATAACATTTATATACACTTGAAAAAAAGAATATCCATCCCTCCCCCATCCCTGCCCTCAAGAACAGACTAGATCAAAACAACAGAAACTACAACCACTCAGGTATATCCATACAGGCAATAAGGAGAGGGTAGATAAGACATTCGTCATACTTTGGGACCTTCACGGTTCATTAGATCTCTACTTATCCATGAGGAGGATGAAGGAAAGCCCAAACTACTTTAAAATTCAAACACCCACAAAATAATGGCAAACACATTTAGACACATTTTAAAAAGAACATACTCTGCTCTTCTCTCACTAGGACCATCTCCCTCCAAGGAAGGAAATCAAGTAACTACTCTGTAGCTATTGCCCAGGCAGGAAAAATTGAAAGGCTAAAAGAGATTTTCACAGGACAATGTCTCTTTCACTTTTCATCAGGATAAACTATACTAAGACGAAAGAATATAAAAACATCAAAACACATGCATACATTTAAAAAGTATATACCCCCAAAGAACCACTCAAAGAAATCAATCAACTACTCTATGAGCTATTGCCCACGTGGGCAACAAGGGGAGGGGAGAAGAGGAGGTTTATCATACTCTCGGACTTCCACTTTTCATCTGGTACTTAGTTGCCAATGAAGAGAATGAAGCACAAAAGAAAAGAAAGCAAAACCCAGCAAAAGTGAACACATAGGCTTTTAAAAATACAAATGGGGATGTAAGGGAGGAAGAAAAGAGTTAATTCCAATTTTTTTTTTTTTTAAAAGGCAAAGGGGAGAAGAACTACATCATACCTATGAAATTCAGGTCTTGTTTTGCAAACTCAGCCCAGAAATTGCTTTCTGCACATCTCCTGAGATGCATACACCTTCCCTGCACCCCCATGACATACAGAAGGATTATGTAAATATTCAGCAACCTGACTACAGATTATCGTTCCATGTGCATTAGATCAACTAGATGCTCAGAAGCTAACTCAGGACCAGGCTCTCTGTAATCCAGCAAACTCAGCACTTAACTTTCATTTCTTCCTTTCCAGTGTTCAGAAAGGATTCTGTTCTGCACCCAGGAAGACTGATGTGGCTCAGTCTATACTCAGAACTCTTCTGAAAGCTCTGTCCCCACAGTGGCTAAAGTACACGTGAAAACACGAATGGTGGAGAACATCAGTGTTAAGTGGGACTTGCGACAGTAAGAAAGCTCGTGAACACCAAAACAGTGCAAACAACACAGTTTCGCTTAAAGATGGAGCGAGGCACAAGCTTATGGTGGCTGCTGACTCTACTTCAGCTTACTGTATCTAATCAGCTGGTGTCAGCAAGCAACTAGACATCAACAAACTGAACTCCTTGGGGTTCTAGTTTCGTAGCCTTTCAGACCTCCAAAGCCTAAGCTTTTCTTCTACAGTTCCAGATTTCCAATGTTGTCTTTCCTAATAATGTAGTATGATGTGTCTTTTTATTAATTCAAGTCGACTCTCTCTCTGCAATGAATATAACACTTTTCAGACAGTTCTGAATTGTGTCATGGTGTGTGCTCATAGAACAAAGAACTGCTGTGCTTCTATCTGTTTGAGTTCTCAGAAATACGGTGGTGAAGTAAAATTCTGGGGGGGAAACTTCAAAAGCTCCAACAATACTTATCATACCACACGGCCTACCCATTATTTAACCTTATATTCCTGACTTAAGAGTTGGTTTTTGGAAGCCTTGTATAGATGGGATAGCATAACATTAAAAAAGTATGGAATCTCACAGGAAAATCTGAGGTGAGGCCTATGAATGAAAAATACAATTGGTATGGATCTGGTATTAAGGGAATGAATGGCTTTTGAGTACAAAGATAGAAATGGATTTTGAGTTACCTCCTTTTTAGCCCATGTTTTGATAAAGTTTTAATTATAACAACCCCCACCCGGCTGCTGACACACACACTCCCAGGAAAGAATGATATAATTCAAGACAAGATTTGCCATATGCAGAGCTAACAAATATTACAGGAACAATGTGAAGATGGGCAGGCAAAATGGAAGAATCTTAAATGATTTTGAGAAGTAGCAAAGTTTAAACTCTGTATCAAAGTGGACTTTAGTAATATGGTTTAAAAAAAAAACAAAAACCCAGCAACAAAAAATCCTCCAAAATTTTAGTATTTTTCCCCACTCTAAAAATATAAAAACACACTTTCAAATATTGACTAAATTATCATTCATTTACTGAAGCACAAGAGGAATAAAGACCTACAATCACCCTAGTTTCAAAAAAACATCTTCAGATGATTCTGTGATTCTCAGATAACAGTATTTTCTACTCTAAAATACAGAGATAAGTGCTGTTTAGAAAACACTAAATTGGGAGAAAACATACTAGGGCTAAGGAAGGTTATCTTTAGTTTCTATTGCCAGTCTTTTCAATTTTGCTATATAAAAATATTTTCATAAAATAAAATATAATTTTATACATAATTCCTATATTCTCACTTGATACCTGCTAAATAAAAAAAAGGTGACCTTTCCCATGTCTGATTCAGTGGAGTGTTTTAAGTGCTGAAAAATGGGTAAATACCCTTTTTATGTACGTAGGTGTTTTCAAGCAAAATAGAAAGTACAATAAATACTAGGGAGAAAGCTTTTCTCCTAAGAATCAAAGAAACACAACAATCTAGGTATAAGTCTGCATAGCTCAAAAAATTCAAGTACAGTATTTCCCCTTTAGAAGGAGTAAAATTGCCATGTAGTTTTGGATACTTTCTTTCCTTCCTTGGCCATTCCCTATAATCTGTTAGTTTGGCCATTACAAAAGAAAACTTTGATTTTTCAACTAAAGAAAAGTACTGTTTCTGACAGTAGAAAAAATTCAAAGCCCACCATATTAAACCTAAATCAAGTTATTCCTATCCACATTCTCTTTATTCCTTTAAGGTACCACGGTGAACTTCAAATAAAAATGTTCAATTTCTCAAAGGCCCTATTTTAAAATATACTAATATGCAACTCTATCATATAAAATGAAAAACCACTCAACGGGTATGATTAAGAGAAAGTGTCTGTGATCTACCATGCCAAAAAGCAACTTAAACAAACTGTAAACTGTAATTCTTAGTAAGAAAGTCATGATAAGAGACACCAGTATTAAAAAAAATGCCATAAATGCAGAAATACTTATTTATAACATAAGGGATATCTATGGCAGGGAGTGATAAAGGTGTACAGAGATTTGGGGAACACTGGAATTCCTTAGTAAAATATTAACGCTAACTCGGTTTGAAATATTTTCCTGAAAGATGAAAAATAAGGTGTTAAATATTTGGAAAATTTAATCTTTTGGCCTTGTTATTTAGCTTTACAACAAAAATTTAAAAATTCTGTAGCACCTGACTATTCTTCAGAAAAAAATATAATAGTTATAAACTTTTTCCATAAAAGAAAGGATTATTCAAAACCCCCAATCAAAGTAGATCCGCACACCTGAGGTCAGTTCTGTACAGCTGCATGATTCAATGACTTTATTACCATACTTTTTGATGCTAACTTGGAACCACATTCAAATATCTATCAACAAGAAGCAACAAATGGCTAACTAACCCGCAGCCTGCAAAGATGGTGGCTCCCATTCCTTATTTCACGGTGTCAACATTTAGCCAGAAACTGAGAACAGAATTGCAAAACAGATTTTTTTTTTCCCCCATTTGAATATCTTCAAAGTAGAAAAATTACCCATTGTTTTTGTAGATGGTTGGCATACAGGTGAATATAATTTGGTAATAAATAACTACACACTGCCCAAAGACATTTCAGAAAAGACAGATGAAAAAATACAGACTGGCCCTGAGCAAACTAGAACTCCTAAGAGTGCAAACAACTCAGCAGCGATCCTGGTTTCACCTTGGCTTTTGCAAAAGCAGCAGAGGCCCAGTTAACAAGCTCTCCGAACGGGTGATGAGGTACAGGTGTGCACGCTACAGCCAATATGTCAGAGTTTTAACGTTCTTCTCCACCCACTGCATGTTCAGCTGAATGACTTCCAACGCCTCCTGGACACAGCGAAGTCGAAAGGTGGCCTCTGACTGATTTTCAAAGAATGCCTGGACCTGTAAGTTGCACACAGAAGTATTTCAAAAGAAGAAAAGAATGGTATACCGCAGCTTTGAATATCCTTTTCAAATAGGCTTTAACTTAGTGATGGTCATGCTGATGTGAAGCTGTTTTAAAAAAGAATTCCCCTTACTCCCACAAGGATGAATTTTTCAAATTTCAAGTGGGGGGGTGGGGAGGGTGGAAAGGCCAAGTAACAGTAAATAAGGTAGAGTCTAAAGTTAGGCCTGGGGTCTAATTTTACCCTCTGAATGGAACTCTTCAAAAACAATCTAATCGCCAGTTAAAAATAAACTTGGCATATGTGGATCTTAATTCAAAAAATCATCTGTATCAGATGGGAGACAACGGCATACTGTGGAGGATGGAAGCAGAACTTTTCCTCCTTGCTGCATATCCACCCTTTAGAAATAATCCCAGCGCAGGATCATTAGCGCGGATGCAGGCAGGCAGACTGAAGGGACGGGGCTTGGCAGGGGAAACCACCATCTGACTTATACTGAGCACCCTGAGGGCGAAGGGATGGCCTGGTCTCCCCAACAGCATTTGATGCAACCAACCTCAGATAAATGTGCCTTTGTTGAAAACTGGTGAGTTGATCCAGCAACGATACTTTGTATGGTATAGGACCCCAGATGGAACCTGAAGAAACACAAACATAAGGGCAAAAGGCAAAAAAGAATGAGTCAGCTGCTGGTAAGCCAGGTTCCTGAGTGCAGAGAACATGCTTATTGTAAACTCCACATGCCCGAGGCAGAGTGGAGTCCTGCTCCTGGGAACTGGGGAGCTTGGTGCATCGGGAGTCACCACACACACCTCTCCCAGTAGGCAGGAGAGCCAAAGAAATTAACAGCCCACGTTTGCCTCAAAAACAGCATCACACACCCAGAAGGTGTCATTACTGATTTAAAAGGGAAAAATGAGCGACTTGTGCTGTTGAGCTGGGTCTGAGTTTGTAAACGATCCCTTGGTAATGAGGAGGTGTTTGCAACACATGAAACTAAACAGCCATTCTGAAATAGTCCGTGGCCAAGCCAAGTGAGCTGGCTTCCCTGGTGGCTCAGACGGTAAAGCATCTGCCTGCAATGCAGGAGACCTAGGTTCGATCCCGGGTTGGGAAGATTCCCCTCAAGAAGGAATTCCCACTCCAGTACTCTTGCCTGGAAAATCCCATGGACTGAGGAGCCTGGTAGGCTACAGCCCATGGGGTTGCAAAGAGTCGGACAAGACTGAGCGACTTCACTCACTTAAGCTAAGTGAGCTTGTGCGGAGCAAGGTTGGGCTTGACTAGTTCGATTACTTAAAACACCATTGTTAAATTGACTTGCATTACGGAATGTTGTTTACAAATGTGACTATTTCCGTGTTCGTTAAACTGTCACTGAAGCATTTTTCCTCTCACAGCAAAGCGTGACTCTTCTGAACTAATACAACCCTGGGGACTGCTTTCAGATGCAAGGCTTTCAAGTACTGAAAGTTAGTAATTCTCTGAGCAACTCACTTCTGCACAAGCTTACTCCAGTGCTCTTTGACAAAATCCCAGGCCAGCAAGTGTCCGGGAAAACGCCGGGCCACCGTCCTAATGATGAACGACAGCTTCTGTGTTCGGATGAGATCTCCATCGAGGCTCTTTTTCATCAACCTGGAGAGCAGAGCAGATTGAGCTTCCAAAATAATTATTCATGATGAAATGATGACTGAATTTAAAATAATACCGGTCTCCTAATTAAAGCTCTGTGGCAATTCAAGAGATATAAGTTTTGGTTCCGTCTAAGCTTCATTAACAGTGAAAACTTGTCATGTTTCTATGTGAAGGAAAAACCAACGAGATAAACACATTAATATACTGTTACATAGTAATAAATTGTTCTTGATGTAATAAGGACATTTAGGGGGAAGAAAAGGACATTTAGGATATAATCTCCAGTAGAATTTATGATAATTCTGAAAGCTGGTTCTGTTTTTTCTGTTAAAAACTTTGAGTAGGGAGATATCTTATTACTTTTAAACTGGGCTGTCATATAAAAATGAGGATACTTTTCAGAATGCACTCAATAAATTGATACTGATATGTGTACTAGATAATGTTCCAAATTACTGAATAACAATGTTTGAAATAGGTCATTACTATCTATCCTCATTTTATAGTTTAAGAAGCTGAGGTTATATAATTACCCCAGGGACATAGCTATTGCTAATAAATATAAAAGTTAGGCATTTGAACATGAGCATTTGCTATGTGATAATATCTGCTTATATGAGAACACACATACCCCTAAAAGAACGCAGCAATATTTTTAACAGGAAAAAAACCCAACTGCTCATCAAGACATGATGGGTTGAATAAACTATGATAGAGCCATATTATGGAATAATACACAGCAATTAAAAAAAAATGGAGTAGGCTTTGCGGCAAATCTCAAAGACTGATCATTCACTAAACGAATGTCACAAAACACTGGGCACAGAATAAAGCATTAAGTACATAGTCCAGGACTGACCGTGTTAACAGAGGAGAGGATAAGAACAGAAGTGAAGGATCAAACGAGATCATTTTGTGTGTTACTCCATCTCTTAGTGAGTGAGTGAAGTCGCTCAGTCGTGTTTGACTCTTTGCCACCCCGTGGACTGCAGCCCACCAGGCTTCTCTGTCCATGGGATTCTCCAGGCAAGAATACTGGAGTGGGTTGCCATTTCCTTCTCCAGGGGATCTTCCCCACCTAGGGATCGAACCCAGGTCTCCCGCATTGCAGGCAGACGCTTTAACCTCTGAGCCACCAGGGAAGCCCCACTCCATTTCTTAGGTACTGTGTATAGACTTTAGAGTGGAAATTTATCAGCATATTCCTGGTCTAAAACAAAATTATGACTGGTTTAAAAACAGTAAATCTTTTCTCTGTTTGCTTGGGTCAGAACCTGGCTACTACTTTCAAGAAAATGACCATTTACAGTGCATCCTTTGGAAAGTGGGTCTGGGCAGCTGCTGAAGACATCTCAGGGACACTATCATGATTTATCTGAGCAAAACTGTACAAGAGAAGCAACAAGACCCCAGCGCCTCCCTCCACCCCTTTCCGGGCACTGACTTTCAAGACGCTTCCAGTGTCTCGGCGACTCAGAGCGCCTTTCCCCTGTTCTTCCTGTTGGGAGACCTTCTCACTGCCCTTCTTTCCTCACATAAGCCTTCCATTCCCAGGTCTTCCTCAGCTGAGTAATTAAATAGTCTGGCAGATTCACCTGACGGTGTAACCTGTAAGCTTTTCCTTTTCCTGTAAGTACCTTTTCCTGAAGTGTCTGCATTTTCAAAGAGACGGCTGGGACAGAACCGTGCCTTTGCCCAGAAAGAATGAAGCGCTAAGTGTGGAATTAAAGACAACGTGCCAAGGGGAAGAAGACATATTTAAGAAGAAAGCAGGGCTGTGGCTCTTGGCATCTCCAGTTCCTTCTGGGCATAGCACTGTCGCCTGTGGGGACAGGTCTGGTCCCTGAGATGAACCCCTGTATGTGGGGTCTCCTCACCCCACTGCCCAGGTCAGGCCTGCCCTGTGAGCAAAAGGAGGAGAAGGGGGATTCCCTGCCCTCGAGGGTCTCTGTGCTCTGATGCTTTTGGTTTCCATAGATCATACTCCTTTGGTGGCTTCATACCAGTAAAGCTTCCGTACATTCTCTGAGCTGGCAAGAGCTTCGAGTATTTTATTCTTCTCTGCTTCAGAGCCTAGAGAGACGTATTTGCTTAAGAGGAATGACCAGCCGCTCTCAGTTTTTGCTCCAACCTTGAACACGGTCGTCATGACATCCGTAGGCAGGCTGTAAGAGAGGTGGTCCGATATGAGA
This sequence comes from Cervus canadensis, assembly GCF_019320065.1. Taxonomy (NCBI): domain Eukaryota; kingdom Metazoa; phylum Chordata; class Mammalia; order Artiodactyla; family Cervidae; genus Cervus; species Cervus canadensis. The sequence goes on from NC_057389.1 coordinate 13,970,224, forward strand.
ACAACCAGAAAAAAACACTGAATGCAAAGGCAAGGAACTGACCAGGGGCAGTGCTTTGGGGACTGAGCAGGTAATAATAAAGTCTTCACTGTATAATTAATTGTCAGGAAAATGATGAATCCAGTGGCTACTCCTTTCCTGGTGATGCGGCTAAAAAGCATATTAATTCAATACAGTAATCATTTACTGTTCACCCACAAAGAACCAGGCAGGCAACTGGCTGGACGCTGTGAGCAGGGAAAAAGAATAAGACATAGTCACTACCTGCTGGGAGGCTCATGGGCTATCATCAAGTACATAACGATAAATACAGACATCATAACACAGCATGATATGTCCCGCGGTAGAAATCTATCAGCATATGTAGCAGGAGGGGTGAGAACAGGGGTAGGAGCACAGTTTTCTGTCTTAATTAAGATCTCAGAGCTGGAGAGGGCTTCAACAGGTTACCCCAATATCCTACACCCCAAGTCTCCACCTGGTGTTTGAATCTTTTCCCATATACCCAGTAAGAAACCTGGCGAAAACCAATCATCATAAAAACATTTCTACTAACTGCTAATGCCACCTGCTATGTTTTATTCCTAAATTAAGAGAGACCTGTTTGATGCCTCAAGCTATTAGGAGGGTGGCTATCAAAAGCCCAGAGAATAAGTGTTGTCAAGGATGTGGAGAAACTGGAACTCTTGTACGCTGCTGGTAGGAATGGAAAACAGTGAAGCCCCTCTGGAAAACATTATGGGTATTCTTATAAAATTAGATATAGAACTACCACATGACCCAGCAATACCACTTCTGGGTATATATATGAAGGAAATGAAGCAGGTCTCAAAGAGGTATTTGTACACCTATGTTCATAGCAGCATTATCCACAGGAGCCAGAAGGTGGAAGCAACCTAAATGTCTATCAGTGGATGAAGAGATAAAACAAAATGTGGTATATACATCCAGTGGATTACTCAGCCTTAAAAAGAAAGGATATTCTGACGTATGCTATAACATGGATGAATCTTGAGGACATTATTAGGTTGTCTATGACCAACCTAGACAACATACTAAAAAGCAGAGACATTACTTTGCCAACAAAGGTCTGTTTAGTCAAAGCTATGGTTTTTCCAGTGGTCATGTATGGATGTGAGAGTTGGACTATAAAGAAAGCTGAGTCCAGAAAAATTGATGCTTTTGAACTGTGGTGTTGGAGAAGACTCTTGAGAGTCCCTTGGACTGCAAGGAGATCCAACCAGTCCATCCTGAAGGAGATCAGTCCTGAATATTCATTGGAAGGACTGATGCTGAAGCTGAAACTCCAAGTTTGGCCACCTGATGTGAAGAACTGACTCCTTGGAAAAGGCCCTGATGCAGGGAAAGATTGAAGGCAGGAGGAGAAGGAGATGACAGAGGATGAGATGGTTGGATGGCATCACTGACTCGATGGACATGAGTTTGAGCAACCTCCAGGAGTTGGTGATGGACAGGGAAGCCTGGCGTGCTGCAGTCCATGGGGTCGCAAAGAGTCTGAGTGAGTGAACTGAAAGCCAGGCACAAAAAGACACTTTCTGTATGATTTCACTTATATGAGGTACTTACAGCAGTAAAACTCCTACAAAAGAAGATAGAATGGTGGCTGCCAAGGGCTTGGGTGAGGAGAAAATGGGGAGCAGTTGTCTTGTTCAGTTTTGCAAGGTGGAAAAGTTCTGGAGATTCGTTGTACAACCATGTGAATATACTTACGCTACTGAACTGCACACTTAAAAATTGTTAAGATACTAAAGTCTATATGGATTTGATCACAATTAAAACAACAGTCTGGTTTGAGAATCAGTTACCTAGAGTTCACCTACATTAATGCTCGGCTTTATAACCTTTATGATTCAGGACATAAAGATCCTGGTTTCACTACATGCTGTGGGGCCCACAAGAGCAAGAGCATACATCACCTCTGAGTGCCATTGGACGCCACCCAGTCATTGAAGAGCTTCAAGGCAGCAGCGCTGCAGTTCTCCAGGCTGTGGGTGCAAGCGAAGTCCAGCAAGACCGACCGGAGCTCTCGAGTAGACGGAGTGCCCTCGTCAGTCCAAGTCTGCTGTTGGATCTGGCTTTGAAGCAATTTAAATACCTTGTTCTAGAGAGACAGAATGGATCATAACAGAGTCATAACAATGAGGGCAACCAGAAAAATCAGGACAAGATCTCTTTTTTTCCTACATTTACCCAAAAAGAAAAAAAAGCAGGGAACATAGATATTACTTATTTAAATAAAAACTGACATATGAAGCTCACAAGTGGTTGGGATGAAACCATTCAATATCACTAAGGCTATAAATAAGGTTGCTACAGCCAAGGTGGACTTAATGACATAGGACAGAAAAAATTAATGACTTTGTGCAGTAGGGAACATTTCTTCTGTGTATACTCAGCTAGAAGCTGCTTTCCTGCCAAGAAGTATCATCTATAACCACTGCTGGAAGAAAGCGGAAACTTCCTGACCTGGTGACTTTAGCATCCATAAATCCATTAAGCAATGAGAGAAAAATACACTTCTTTCTGAATGCGTAGGTGGTTAAATGTTTCTGAATCCATTATTAAAGGAATATTTAAAGTATCATCTAGCCTGATGCTATAACAAATTAATCTAATCAAATTAAGAAAATGAGGCCTGCAGGGAAGAACAGTTGTTTGTAAGTTATTTTTCCTCCCTCCCCAACTTTTTATTTAAAAATTTTCAAGTCTACAGAAAAGCCACAAGAATAGTAAAATGAATAGCCGTATGTCAGAGTCACTGTTTTGTTAACACTCTTACATTTGTGTATAAGACAAATATACACACACTTGGTTTTTCTGGGTTTAGTTCAACCATATGACAGCAAGTTACAGATATCATGAGATTCCATTTATAAATAATTTAGCATGCAATTCTCAGAAATAAGGACATTCTCCTATGTAACCACAATACCTTATCACACTTAAGAAAATTACCGGTTATTCAGTAAAATCATCTACAATTAAAAGTCCATTGTTATAATTACTTTTGAAAGAGATCTCATTCTTAAGTATGTATTTATGGTATTAAGGCTTCCCTGGTGGCTCAGTGGTAAAGAAACCGCCTGCCAATGCAGAGACATGGATTCTACCCCTGGATTGGGAAGATCTCCTGGAGAAGGAAATGGCAACCCTCTCCAGTATTCTTGCCTGGAAAATCCCATGGACAGGGGAGCCTGGAGGGCTACAGTCCATGGAGTCGAAAAAAAGTTAGACATGACTTAGCTACTAAAACAACAACAACAACAATGGTTTTAAGAAACCAACAGATCTCTTATTTCTTTTTCATCTCTTCCCACGACAAAAGCATGAAAGCTGTTCATAATATATGGAACTATTTCCATACTCCAAGCTGTGGTGGAGGGGAGGAAAAGAGGACACAGGGAACTTTAAAAATCATCATGTAAAATATGCATTTGTGAATGTCACTGAAAGGAACCAAAATTCTAATATAAAAATGCTTATAGGGATTTTTTAGATACCTTTCATGGCAACAAATGAGGAGGATCAAAATGAAACCAGTTTACAGACATCCCCTCCTGCAGTGTTCTCGGCACAAGAGGGTTTTCTGTCACTGGTCCTGGAACTCGACCACGACCAGTCTTATTTCAAGCACCACAGATGTACAAAGCCTCTTAACCGCCCTCCAAATTAGTTCAAATTCTTCACAGAGCATAATATTCTTCTAGAGAGCCTCTGTCGATACTTAAAATGAAGCCTAGTCGGAGAGTTTTAAACTGCTGAGGCCGCTTTCTCAGCAGACCTTTCTCTGAGGTCTGCGTAAGTCTTTTGTGGAGCTGACTATGAGAATGGGGGAAAAAGCATCTGTCTAAGAAGGAGGCGAAGTTTGTGATAACGGGGCAATTCCCTTCTGTCTGCCTGCCTCACAGGCAATGAAACAGAACAGACGCCTTGTGAGATGTGTGCAGGCTCGCAGTCACCGGGAGGGTGTGAAGTGGTGGGAAAAACCGCTTGCCACGCTGGCTGGGGTGCAGGGAAGCTGACTTGTGCGGATGCCCCTGCCGGGTACCCGCACCGACACACGCTGTCTTCCGCCGGCCTGACCTTCTCAGTGGCATCATGATGGCACTATGACAAATGAAAGAGTGACAAGCTACTCACAACTGTCAAACAGAAACAAAGGAAGAACGAGAGACGAAAAAGAAACCTCCCACACTTGCAAAACCATTAACAGCAACAACAAAAACTCAGTGGAGAAAAATGGCAACCACCCTTGAGAATTTATACTAAAATGAAGAAAGCGGTGGGGAAAAAGGCACTTCAAAACACTGGAAGCGGGGGAAACCGCAAGTGATGCTGTAGCCAATCCCTGGGCGTTTACTCCTTTGCAGTTATGGGGTGTAACTTTCTTACTTACGGCCCATACCCAAGAGTCAAGGGGAAGTCCCCAAATTGTTGATTTTTAAGTATATTTCAGGGGAATTCACTGGTGGTCCAACAGCTTGGACTCAACACTTTCACGGCCAAACCCCAGATTTGAGCCCCGATTAGGGAAGTAAGGTCTGACAAGCTATGCAGTGCAGCCAAAAAAAAAAAAAAAATCAAATGATAACATAAAAGACTATTTAAAAAATAATAGGGAGAGGGAATAAATTGATGAGTCATACAATGTACATACATGCAGTAAAATGCAACAACAATGACACAAAATGACTTTAAAAATAAAACAGGGCAAGATGCTGGCACTTATGTTATTTATTACATTTTGATTTACTGCTTTAATTTTACACTGATGTTCCCAGGGAGTTCTTTCTTGGGTTAGCTGAGCTTCTTAAAAGTGAACTGTCAACTTTTATTACAAAAGGTTTATCCCACCAATTCCTCATATGTAAAAGGATGACAGAGTTATAAGTGATGAAACAGGAATATGGCTGAGATCAGATTTTAGCATCAGATGTGAACAATCTGACACAATTCAAATATGCCTCCAGACTCTACCCATCACATATCAGAGCAGACATCACAAAATGTGATATATAGGTAATATGTGTTATACGGGTCTGTGTAGCCTACATAACAAAAGGACCAATAAATGCATACAATGCTCTCATGACACTAACTTAAAAAATTAATTAGACATCAGTCTTAATCACAAACACTACTTAATGATTGGATCCGAGGTCTCAGAAGGTTCTGCCATCCCAATCTCATCTACAGTGGGTCACATTTCATATTTGAGAATTTTGATCCTACTCGAATGCCCTAAGATCAGAACAAGAATTTTAAAGAGAGAGTTTCTCTTCCTGAATTAAAGCCATCATGACTTTTAACTTTTAACTGTCATAACTTTAAACTCATCACAACTTTTAACTGTCATGCCAGTCAAGTGCATGAAGACGTACAATGGTAAAGGTCTCATAAACACACACGAAGCCTCCTGTTTGGATTCTCTAACCACCAGTCCCCTGGACGGTATGTTCCGCCACGTTCTGGATAAACACATACCTGCCCGGCAAACTGGAAATCATCATCTGAGATGAAGATGCAGTTAGCTGAGTGTCACAGCAGGAAGCTATTCAGAAGATCTAACTGCTGGCTGAGTTCAGCATCTGTGCTTTCAGCACAGGGACAGCCTGAATTAAGTACCAAATGCCCCCTGACACCAGGCCCCCAACACACGGATGGAGAGAGGCAGGCAGAAGAGTGACTTTTGCCATCATGATGTTTACCAAGCCTTCAAACTGTTTTAATTTAAAATATCACTGTACAAGAGGGGAAAATATAGCAAGAAACAGCTTTGATTCTTCCAATAAAAGGGTATCCTCTGGTAGATGACAAGCAAGAACACATTAAAATACGGCCTTATAACACAAAGAGGAGGGTCTGGCATGAAAGCGATCTGGGTCTGAGTCTTCAGCTTCATCATTCACGAGGTAAGCGACTTTGGAGAAATTATTCAGTGTCCTCATCTGTGTTAATGAGGGCAGAGATATCTATCTGCTGCTGCGTGAGGGTTAAACGAGGTTATCTGCATTAAGCAGTGAGCAGGGTGTGCAGGGTACAGTGAGCACTGAAATGTACTTGTTCCACTCACTCATTCATCCCCCATTTACTGAGGGTCACTGTGGGCCACGTCACACTCCAGGGGCTGGTTTCTATTAAGGTTGGTAGTTGAAAGCCTTATGAAACAGAAGAATGATAAAAATCTTGGTAATCAGAAGATACCTCAGAAATCATCGAACTGAAGCGTCTCACTTATGGGTAGGGAGCGGGGCTGGCTGCTTGCAGGTCAGATCAGAAACTTGTAAGGAAGGGGCTTTTCAAGCTCTGTATGGCCCCCCACCATTAACTCCCTCCCCGTCACTGAGGATTTTTTTTTTTTTAAGGTGCAATCCAGCCCCTTCCTTTTACCATTGAGGATGCCAAAATTCTAAAAGACTTATTCTAATTCCTGGCCCATCACCTTATTTTTCCTGAAAGCTGCCTTTTGCCTGGTCTTTGGAAAACCTGACTAGTTGGTAAAGCAAACCTTGTTGTCTGAATGTGGTTCAGAGAATTAGATAAGACAAAGAATTCGTCACTCCTTCTTAAGCTTCTAAATACACAGTCAAAATTTAATACCAAAATTGTCTAAAATAACAACTGTTAAGACCAGGCAATTGGTTTTAAAAAAGGTAAAACAGTCTCCAAAACCAGTAGTGCTTTGCAAAGAAACTTATATTAACCAGCATCACCATCCTTAATAAGATAGTTATCAGTGAGGACCCCCAAAACCGAATAGTCCCACTACAAACATAGTTGTCATTTTATAATGACCACCAGGAAATTAATGGGGAGCCCTACTTTGCAAAAGGGCCTATTCCAAGCATTTATTATATGAAAATAAACCAAGAGTTGAATAGAGAAATTTTTCATGTGACCTCATTTTGACAGCAGTGTCAGAGGTCTATATACTTGGATATTCAGACATGAATACATCATGCTAACCCTTTATCAACTCCTCATGGTAAGAAATGACATGTTGATTCAAAGTTAAGATTTCAGCACCAGGAAAGTGATGAAAATGGAATATAACTGCTTTTTCAGTCTATAACTGCTGAAGGGAACATGAATAACGACAGTAAAGGCAAGCAACACAGAGAACTTGGCAAAAAGGCAGACTTACCACCAATCTTGAGGCCAGATCCATGTGCCCGAGTTTGTCAAGGAGGTTATAGATGAGTTCTGTCTGGATCAGGGCTTCAGAGATGGGTGCAGTGTAGGTCTCATTTCTAAGATAATCAATCAGGTCAAAAGCTCTCTGAAGAGACACTTTGCCTAGACTAATGGGTAAAAGAACAAAAAAGTAAATATGCCAGAAAAGTAAATATGCCAAAAAAGTATGCACACTGAGAGAGAAGCTATGGCTAGATGGGGGAGCGGGGATCCTGAAGACCTAAAATTTAAGCTTTGAGTGGTAGGTATTCTATGGCTCCATAGTCTTTAGTGAAGTGAAGTCAAAGTCGCTAGTCATGTCTGACTCTTTGCAACCCCATGGACTGTAGTCTGCCAGGCTCCTCTGTCCATGGAATTATCCAGGCTAGAATATTGGAGTGGGTAGCCATTCCCTTCTCCAGGGGATCTTTCCAGCCCAGGGATCAAACCCAGGTCTCCCACATTGCAGGCAGATTCTTTAACCATCTGAGCCACCAGGAAAGCCCGATATTCTGTAAAGTTAGACTAAATATCTTTGATTAAGTTCGCGTGTGCGACTCAAGGTTAAAGACACCTTTCAGGAGAAAGATGAACAACAGCTAGTTATTTGTTCTATAAGTCACCTGTAAATTGCTACTAATTCAGGAAAAGTATCATAACATTTTAGATGAGAAATGATGAAGTGTGCCAATTTTACTTATCATTAGTTACTTATATTGATCAGTGGCAGAAAGAGGATCTGAATCAGAAAGTAATTTGTTATTTGTATGGGAATTTTGTCAAACTTGTTAGGGTGAGGGCCACTGTGAATTTATGGTGAACACCTTTTAAAAATTACCCACTTGACAGAAATCACAACATCGATGGCTGAGATGGTGTGAGGTCACCATGTGACAGGAAGGTCAAGAGCAGTCAGAAGGGACACATTTGGGTGTTCCTTGGTGCTAGGGTTTCTGTCTTCCTTGGGCTTCCCTGGTGGATCAGAGGGTAAAGCGTCTGCCCACAATGCGGGAGACCGGGGTTCGATACCTGGGTCGGGAAGGTCCCCTGGAGAAGGAAATGGCAACCCACTCCAGTATTCTTGCCTGGAAAATCCCATGGACAGAGGAGCCTGGTGGGCTACAGTCCACGAGGTCGCAAAGAGTGGGATACAACCAACCGAGTGACTTCACTTTCTTTCTTTCTTTTCTTTGTGTGTCTAGACCCACTGACGACCTAAGTCGGTGATCTTCCTCTGCAGAGGACATCGGTACATGAGCTCACTGCCATTCTGGGCTTTGGGCTTGTGTAGCTTGGGGGGCAGCTGGGGAGGTGAGTGGTACGCCAGTTCTCAAGACATGCCTCATACGAGCCTCATACGAGCACTAAGCTTTACACTGAAAGCACAGGCTTCTTGAAAAGAATTCTCTCGTGAAGTAAAGCAAACCCTGAACTTCTGTATCCATTTATTCAGCAAATTCATGCATTGTGCTTGTCAGTATCTACAGTCTTGAAACATGATTTAAATCTTATAACTGTTCAACATGCTTGTGCTGATGCTTCTAGATAGACAAGGGGTATGTCTTCTATCTTCTCAGTTCTCCAAAGTGAATTATACCTACCACCTACCAGGCAATACATGCTGGCTCTTTTCAACTGCTTTTCTTAAATGTCCTTTTCCTCAAGAACACTTATTTAAAAAAAAAAAAAAAAGAAACAAAATTAGACCCAAGCCAAGCATACTCTACCCTGCAAGTTCAAAGATGTTGTTGATGAGGTTGGCTCGATCTTTGTCACTCAGCACATAAGGATTTATTTTCAGCTGTTTGATCAGCGCTTCCCAGTTGTCGTCTGCGTAATGGACAATGTAATAGCCAGTCATGTTTGTATTGACCTTGATCCACTGCACTTCTTCTGTGAGATTGATGACACCTAATACAGACCAAAAAATGAGAGAGAGAGAGAGGATAGGGAAAGAAAAGTATTAAGTGAATACTCTGTTTCAGAGTATGGTATTATTTTTATATTTTAAAATATTATATTATTATTTTCTATATTAATATAATAATATAATATTTAATATATTAAATATTGTGATAAATAAATATATAAACAATATTATATATTATTATTTTATATTTAAAATATTTATATTATTTCTACTGAGAAACTAAATGTCCACCCCCCAGGGCAGTCCTGTTCATGTTAACAAAGATCACCACCCATTCACTTAACAAGTCTTTATTTAATGGTAAAGAAGGCACATGTGCCTGCCCTCCTGGATCTTACAATCCAATGTAACCGGTGAGTAGGGTGTCAGACTAATGTTGTCGGATGGAAACAGAAAATGTGGCATTCTGTAGAAGACAGGGTAGAATGCTTCACCCCCGAGGGAAGGTCAGGAAGAGATTTCTTGGAAGAAATGACATGACCGTTGAGACTTCAGGATATACAGGTATTGTGAGCCAGGCAAAGAGGGACTCTTAAGTGTTCAAGGCCCAGAGAGAAAGTGTGCGTGGTATCCGTGCACTGAACTGGCTCCCAAGTTCACGCTGGGAGTGTGTGCAGGGTGTGGCACAGGGGAAGACAGTAAGGAAGCTGTTTAGTATATAAGATGTGTTCCCTCTGGGCCTTTTGTCTTTGCTTATGTTAACAGAGAAAGGACACAAGAAGCCATTTTGAAAAGTCACATAATTCAAAGATAGCAAAATAAACATTAGGGAAGAGCAGATGTCTCATGAGGCACAAATAAGAACTAACTGAGTTAAAATAATAGAAAGCTGATAATGTACTTTCTGGACCCCTACCGTTACATTTTAATGCCGACAGAATTGTTAGAAATTTATATGGAGTGATTTCAATTAATATGCAATTAATAAGAAGCTAAAAAAATGCAACCTTAAAAATAGTACTACAAAAGTTGACTGCAACTTTTAAAATTACTAACCAGGAAACGTCCTTTACAGTTTGCAATGAGGATGTGAATTTAAACCAATAGTTAGGGGTATGCTTCTAAGCATCTTAAGGTTTCATATTTATTAGACTATAAACCCCATGGGTGTTACTTTGTTTACTCCTAATCTCTCAGTACCGAGAACAATGCTCCTAGCAGGTACTCAGGAGATACTTGGTGCATTAATGAATGAATGAGCAAAACGATTATGTCACGATAAGTGGTTTCAAACAAATCTAAATAAGGTTTGCAGCTGTTTATGATGTAAGTTTTCTTCCCCACTTTAAAGTGGGGAATGCAGTTTTTTAAATTAAAAGAGAAAAGGGGAGTAGAGATAAGAAAAATCATCTAAACTCAAACAATAAAAGCATCATGGGTATATTTCCTACCAAGATTTTTCCTATACACATTTTAACTGGATTAGTATTTAATATACTGGATCTATGTACATCATTTTATACATTATATTATGCTGCTTTTTCACATACCCGATTCCATTTCCTGCCATTTTCCCACTGCCTTCATATGCAGGATTCAAAATCTTAAGGATGTTTTATTTTGGGACATACCACAGTCTAACCCATCTTTTATTTGGAAATATTTAGGTGGTTTTAAAATTTTTACTATCATAATAATTATATAAGAGGGTTTTTACACATAAAATGCTTTGGAAACACATTTAAACCTTTTAGTACTTGAAATCTAGGACTGATCAACTTCAAAAACATGAATTATTTCAATTTATCAGATTTTCTTAACACCTTAGTTACTCTAATTCTGAGACTGTCAAAGAGTTTTAAGATGTAAAGACTTATATTCTGATCATGTCTTAACATGACATATCAGATAATCAGTCTTTTTCATTAAAAAAATTCATACTAACTTGTTTTATTGCTGATATGGCAACAGATGGAATGGATTATCACATTAATCAGGTTTATTCCTTTTCTAAAGCAGAATACAGTTCTAAGGAATATTCACGTTGGTAAGAGTAGCTGCTCCGAGTGGATGTATTTTTAACAAACCTACGACTAATGAAATTAACTTTAACAGTAGCTAATGCAAAAATATCAACACTCTCTAGGTCACCAAACAATTTCCTACAGGGCTTTTATCAAGAAAGGACCTTGGGAAAAAGAACCGAAGAGCTTCAAATCTCCCTTTCCCAAAACAGGAGGCGAGGAATGATAAGCATGGCAATTTTCCCATTGGATGGAAATAGGAAAATATTGAAATACAGAGTCTCTCGGATGATAAGCAACTCGCTATCTTGTAAACCTAGCCAGGTCCAGATGGCAGAGAGGAGGAACAGAGCTGGGAGTGTACTTGAAATTACTACTGTCATTTTGATGACAGAATATGAAGCAGTGCAGCCAACAGCATGGAAAGGAGAGTTATCATTTAAAGAATCAACATATTAGTCTCTTTCAGGTCTTCTGAATGATTCACAATAGAGGACCTTAAAACCACAGGTATCAAAAAAAAAAAAAAAAAAACAGAAGAGCTTTGCACACAAGGGAGGTAACTACATCTTGCAGTGGATGAAGCTACTCTCGTATGTTTTTAATTTATCATAATCATTAACAGATTAACAGTTCAATTTTCACAGTCCATTGAGTAGTAAAAAAAAGAGTAACTGATGTTAAATGGCAGAAGCCCAGATTAAGTAATCTAATAGTGATTTAAAAAAAAAAACACTTGTCAATGAGTTATGAAAATCAACTACTGTTTTATAAAGAAACATTAAAGCACAGAAACAAACAAAAAAAATACGTTTTTACTACAAAGCTGCAAAATTTCCTGTATGGCTTGCTCCAGAGGGGTAGCATGATACACACAGTTGAACTACATCCCCTCCTGTTCAAAAGCATTCCTTTTTCTCCAATACCCCTTTCTTCCCCTTTATTTTATTAGGGGAAAAAGGCAAGAGCAGAGAATCACACATGATAAATATGCTGTCCTAACTATACACCCTTCCTCCTTTTTTCCAACTGTCTTTCATTTCAGTGCCATGCCCTTTAGTTTCAGAAAAATGTTTATGGCACAGTGATATCCTTTTAGAAACATGAATGCTCCAAGTTAGATTTAATATAAAAATTTCCTCTAGTCAAAGAGATTAGGTTCAGAAATAAAATGGAAGAAAGGGAGAGGTAAGGGTGGGGGAGAGGAAGGAAGAGAAGGAACAAGGAGACACTTTGGTGTAATTTCCTCAACAGGTGGTTTAGAAAAAGTCCTGTTTACGCCCTTCTTATGCACAAAAGCTATTAACCATTCAAAATCCATGTACGTGGGAGAAAAGTGACCAAAATATTGACCACATATAACGTCTACATTTTACTGAACTAAGGGACTAACCCAGAAACCCTGGCATTAGAACTCATGAAAATAGACTACGGATTTAACAAACCACCAAGTTACCACATTGTACGAATGTCACAACGGCATAAAATAAGCTTCTGATGTCATCATCTGTGCTCCATTTCTTTTGAGAAAAGAGAAGACTAAAATTCAGTGAAACCAAAATTGGTTCTTCACAGGAGCATCAGGAACCAAGAAGACCCAACTGTTGTCAGGGTCAAACACCATTTGTGAGGACAGACATTTGCAGTGCGGACTTTTCAAAACCTGAACTGCGAGGAATTAAAACTGCAGCTGCGGTAAGGTAAATAACACGGCTGAGAAGAGGAAGTAGCAGACACTGCTTTCGTCATGTATTGCCTCAGTTCCACCTCTAGATTAAACTGGTCACATTATAGTGCATGTCATAAATTCCCCTTTACTAAGAATATTTTCAAATGAAGAGAAACAGAAGTTGCCATTTCACCAAGCATTGAATGCTGTGTTCCTAGAGCTTTTTACAGTGACATTTGAAATTGAGTCACTCCATTATAAACTAAAATGTATTTATTCAATAAGTTTTTATGCGCCTACAGAGTGCCAGGACTGCAAAAGTGACTTGTGGAACTAAGATCTCCACGTTCAGTGCGGGGATACATCTCCTGTGGGGACAGATATAAGTAAGTGGTTCAGTCGTAAAGAATCCGCCTGCCAATGCAGGAGACTAGAGTTCCATCCCTGAGTCAGGAGGATCCCCTGAAGAAGGAAATGGCAACCCATTCCAGTATTCTTGCCTCGGAAATCCCACGGGCAGAAGAGCCTGGCGGGCTATAGTCCCTGGGGTCGAGAAAGAGTCAGACATGACTTGGGGACTAAACAGCCACAGTATATTAAAAGTAGAAAAGTAGAAAATATCATTAAAACATATAAGGGAGGCATCTAACCTATCTTGGGATGAAGGAAGCTCCTTAGAACAAGCAGTAGGTGAGCTGAGATTGGAAGAGTGAATAGGAATAAAACCAGGGAGTCAAGAGGCAAGAGTGTTCTTCCAGGACAGAAAACAGCATGTGCAAAGGCCCAGAGACAAGAGGCAGCACGCATTCTTGAGCTGCTGAAACAGTTTTTGTGCAGTGGAAGAAGAGAGTGCTTAGAAAGAAAAGGTTACAGCAGGAAAATATGGGCATGACTTTGGGGTGTGAGTCTCAGAGAGAGTTTAAAAAGTTGACATATGAACTGAGCCAAAAAAGTAAAAGGCTAATAAAAGCAGATTTCTTACTGTCCAGTTATTTCTGATACCACCAAAAATGTATATACTATTGAGAGGTTTGCAAAATTTCTGTATTGGTCCTTTTCAAAAATACAAGATGGGGTAATTTGTTCTCTCTTAGGTCAGAGACCCCTTGCAAGGCCCACTGAAAGTATGAGGTTTTGTTTTTAACCAAAGAAGGCAGGAATTTCTTGCACCTCCAGCTATGCTGTGTTAATCAAAGATATGATGACATCATCAATTGTACTTAATGTTTTAAATAATTACTGTAGCACTCCAGTTAGAACGAAATGAAACTGGTATGCTCATATAGTTCAATTGGCCTTATAAGTTATTACCACACACAAAAAAGGGCAACTTGGAAATATCTATTAAACCACAAAAGGTAACACAGTCGTCATTTTTGAGAAGCGTTCTTATGAAAAGGTTCATATAATGGGAAAGCATTTAGAAACTCAGATTTTATTGAGGCATTTTTTAAAATAGATACAAATGGTAAATCAAGTGCCCAACAGTAAAGATTAAGTCAATTAGTGAAAGTTAAGATATTAGTACAAAAATCACATGTACACAGCATCAACCCACGTAAAAAACTATTTTAAAAAAATTACTAGAAAGAAATAGTCATCAGAGTAGTTACAAGAGAGTAATAAAATTTGTTTTCCATCTTCTGGATTTTATGTAATGTGGATACGTTATGCTTTAAAATTATTTTTTTTCATTAGTAACATTAATAATGATAACTAACACTTCTATAGCACATAACATGTGCCAGGCATTATTCTAGGTGCTTCATATAAATGAACTAAATCCTAACATGAACCAAATGAACTAAATCGTAACACTATAACTTTAGTACAATTAATCTCTCCATTCTATAGCTTAGGGAAAGAGACTCAGAGAGGTCATATAACTCACCTAAAATCGTATGATTGAACCAAGCAATCTGGCTCCAAAGTCACTTTGTCACTAAGCTATACTTCCCTCTCAACTATAGAGGGCAGAACACCAGATCCAAATTCAAGAAATTTTCCCTTTCCATGAATCTTAAGTATCACTAATGAGTCCTGCAGAATGCAAGAGCCTCAGTTTTCAGGATGTAAATTAAGATGCTACATGGCGTGGCACTTGGTGGTATTTAACAGATGGTCAGAAACTACATTTCAATTTCTTTTTATAGACCCCTTGTGAGTCTGCATATACAATCTGTACATTTTATTATCACCCTCCACAATCATACTTTCTAGTCCTATTTTCTCATCAAAAAATGTATACTATGTCTACAGGACATCTTGTAGTAACTATTTACTACAACTCTGCATCATGAATCAACCTTTGTCATGCCTAAGAATCATCTAGGGTGCTTATAAAAAAGTAGTGGGCCCAGTCCAACCCAGAGAGAGTGGACAGCAGAGTATCCTTTGGAAACTCATCTTCTACTTGTTACTTTGTAACATAAAACAGTTATCTCGGATACAAAAACACAGCATTTGCTTTTTTCTACCTCAATTGCTAGCATATTCAGTGGTTTTTCATACCTTATTTCGCATGATTAAGAAAGACCAGTTTTATGTACGATATTGCATACAGAATCAATCTCACTTTAGTCATACTTTCTGTAGGTGTCTCATAGGACCAGCTCACAGAGCTGTGCACATTGGAAAAGTGTCATCTCCTTTCTGCTGCCTGGTTAGCTTTTTAGAAAATATGTTGTTTCTAATTTTTTATCAGAGAAGTGTTAGAAGAGTCAAACCTGATTTCTTGTCCAGTAGTGATACTGATCGATGCTTGGAGTAATTTCTTCCATCAGTGATGTAGGATAGTGGAATATGCCACAGAGAGCTGTAATAAAAAGAAAACACTGGAAGATCATTAACTCTTTCCAATAGTTCAGTCAGTTACACATACTTTGTTGAGTGGTTTCTCTTTTGGCAGGAAGGTGACATTTTTCAAGCTATTCCCAGAAAGGTATAATCTTGTTAGGTTTTCTAAGAACTTATGATTACAAAACGTTTAAAAACACTCTAACCTGAGGGTGCAAAAGAGATTTGTTGCTGCTGTTCGGTCACTAGGCTGTGTCTGACTCTGTGACCCCACGGACGGCAGCACACCAGGCCTCCCTGTCCTTCACTGTCTCCTGGAGTCTGTTCATGTCCATTGAGTTAGTGATGATATCTAACCATCTCATCCTCTGTCATCCTCTTCTCCTTTTGCTTTCAATCCTTCCCAGCATCAGGGTCTTTTCCAATGAGTTGGCTCTTTGCTTTAGATGGCCAAAGTATTGGAACTTCAGTTTCAGTATTAGTCCTTCCAATGAATATTCAGGATGGACTGGTTTGATCTCCTGGCTGTCCAAGGGACTCTTAAGAGTCTTTTCCAACATCACAGTTCAAAAGCATAGATTTTTTGGTACTCAGCCTTCTTTATGGTCCAACTCTCACATCTGTACATGACTACTAGAAAAGCCAAAGCTTTGAGTATATAGGTCTTGGTCAACAAAGTAAATGTCTTTGCTTTTTAATATGCTATCTAGCATTGTCATAGCTTTGCCTCCAAGGAGTAAGTGTTTTTGTTTTGTTTTTTTTAATTTCATGGCTGCAGTCACCATCCACAGTGATTTTGGAGCCCAAGAAAATAAAATCTGTCACTGTTTCCACGTTTTCCTCATCTATTTGCCATGAAGTGATGGGAGCAGATGCCATGATCTTAATTTTTTGAATGTTGAGTTTTAAGCCAACTTTTTCACTCTCCTCTTTCACCTCCATCAAAAGGCTCTTCAGTTCTTCTCCACTATCTGCCATTAGAATGGTGTCATCTGCATATATAAAGTTGTTGATATTTCCCCCACTAATCTTGACTCCAGCTTGGGATTCATTTAGCCTGGCATTTCAGGCAATGTATTCTTCATATAAGTTAAATAAACAAGGTGACAATATATAGCCTTGTTGTACTCCTTTCCCAATTTTGAACCAGTCAGTTTTTCCATGTAAGGTTTTAACTGATGCTTCTTGACCTGTACACAGGTTTCTCAGGAGACAGAAAAGGTGGTCTGGTATTCCCATCTTTAAGAATTTTCAGTTTGTTGTGATCCACACAGTCAAAGGCTTTCACGTAGTCAATGAAGCAGAAGTAGATGTTTTTCTGGAATTCCCTTTTCTTCTCTATGATCCAACGAATATTGGCAATTTGATCTCTAGTTCTTCCGCGTTTTCTAAATGCAGCTTGTACATCTGGATGTTCTCGGTTCGTGTACTGCTGAAGCCTAGCTTGAGGGATTTTGAGCATCACCTTACTAGCATGTGAAATGAATGCAGCTGCACAGTAGTTTACACATTCTTTGGCACTGCCCTTTTTTGGGATTAAAGAGATAGTAGGAGAGACAGTGGGTTCTCACCTTGCATCTGAAGGCTGAATTTCAGGCTTAACATTTAAAGAGAATCTTTCCTGTTGTACAAGAATTTGCTTTCCTTTTCTCTGAACAGTCACTAGAGGAAATCCTTTCTGCAGGGTCCAGGTTTTCATCATTTTCTTTACATCTAGTGTTTTGTTTGTGACCTACAGAAAGAACAGATTATTTTTCTCAGAGATTAAGAGTCTAATTATAGTATCTTTCCCTCTTTCTCTACCATGATGCAGCAATGCTGAGTTGAGTTTACATTTCTACTCTAGATAAATGAGCAATTGCTAAAAAGAAAGTAACCTGGGCTAGAAATAAGAGAAAACTAAAGAGAGAGGCAGCACACGTTGAAAAAGGCAGCACAGATGCTATAAACTGACTACGGGTACATTAAAATCCCTCAGAAGGTACAAGCACTCCTTTAGGTCACAGAGCTACTGTTTAGAAGGTCTGACTAAGGACACACAGGCGAGAAATCAGAAACACTGCTACTCATTGCTGTTGGCCAGCTAGGTCCAGAGTTCTCTTTACTCCCCAGACCCGCTGCTTTTACAAAATGGTGTGAAAGTGAAAGTCGCTTAGTCCTGTCCGACTCTTCGCAACCCCATGGACTTCTCCAGGAAGTCAGTCCATGGAATTCTCCAGGCTAGAATCCTGGAGTGGGTAGCCTTTCCCTTCTCCAGGAGAATCTTCCCATGCCAGGGATCGAACCCAGGTATCCAGCATTGCAGGTGGATTCTTTACCAGCTGAGCCACAAGGGAAGCCCTTTACAAACGGTAAAGCTCATCTTTTTAAGAGCTCATCCTGTGGGAGGGCCTTAGAACGGGAGCAGCAGCCGCTGCAGAGGAGTGAAACATAAACAGGTCGGCTGCCTGGACTTTAGGTCTCTCCAGAAAACAGTGGTAAATGTTTTTCCTAGACACATAGCCCTTTACCCTCAAAATACATGAATTGATCTATAAAATCTAGAATCAGTGTCAAAGGTTCACAGGCCCTCTAAAGCTTACTGTCCCTAAGACATCTGGTATCAATGATTAAGAAGCAATTTTTGAAGCAGGTGAGTTAAATTTATGATTCAGATTATTTTTCGAGATTATACATGGATCTGAATTGCAAGCAAACTCAAATCATCAAGTACTTAAAATGGTATGATCATTTGGTAATATCACGCCACTATGACTGGCCTTACCTCAGTCGATGTACACCTACTTATTTAAAGCCAAAAAGGATGGAGCAAATCTTCTTAAATGCACTGTGATACTAACCTTACATGTTCAATGGCTCTGATCTATTTCTTTCGGGACAAGGGGTTGGGAAGAAAACAAAACTGCCCCAAAGAAAGGCACTTCTGGGTCTTTGAAACAGAATTGAAATGAAGAGGCCAGTGCATAATTGATGCTGGTGCTGAAACATGTGACGATGATATTAGGGGCTAGGTCAGGATAGGAAAGCACCATGATGCAAAAGCTGAAGTCAGCGAGGAAGGCAGAAATACATTCTAACTGGCAGGAGATAATACATTGAGTACAGAGTAAATAATGTGGCTTTCAGTTGAAATGCTGCTACATGATAAGAAGAAAAACGATGATTTAGAAGCAACTCTTAGGTGATAAGGACTGATCCTTCTTCTCAAAGAGAACTGACAGAGTAAGGAAGATACATCTTCTGGGAAAAGAGTTAACAACTAGAAGGTATCAAGTTTCAGATAAGGCAAGGAAGCAGAGTGTACGGAAAAGCTTCAGAGCAGGGGTTCTTCACCCAGAAACCATAAAACTTTGAAACTGTGTGTGACACTTTGCCTCTCTGTGGATTTTGGGGGGAATATGTCCATAACTTCCATCAAACGTTCGGATATGTCTGTGATCTTCCAAAGCATGAAAAACCATTGATCTAGATGAGGGGAACAAATTCAAAGGCTTATAAAGGCTACGCATCAGCATGTGTGCGTGTGACGCAAGCTGGCTTCAGGCACTGTTACGAAGCACAACTTGTAACTAATGACACTGTTTGTTAGAATCTGGAGGCACAAGCAAATGCCAGCAGCAAGAGGATCTGCGGGCAGAGCTCAGCTGTGGGCACCAGGCTGCGACATGTCATCTACCGCACTTCAGTGGCGTCGGGCCAGCAAAGACAGGAGGAATCACGGGGCAAAGCGTAGAGCAAAACATTCATGAATGGAAGGTAGAAAAACGGCAAAAACATCAGAGAGGAGAACTTTCCTACAAGGTAGGAAGAGAGATTAAGATCCAGACTAAAGGTGCTTACACAAGGCCTCACGCAATTTTTTGGGGGGGCAATTAAACCCAGTACTTCCATTTCATGACTTTTAATTATGTGGTCTTATTCATAAACATTTATATACTAAGTTCCATTCCTTTTTCTCTTAAAAACTGTCCTTGGTACCATGGCTTATTTACATAGCTGACAAAAATATTAAATACAAGAACCCCTCTCTTCTTACTTCAAGAGCTAAATAAAATATCCAGGTCACTTACCTCGTTAAAACTATCCCACAGGTCATCACTGTGAATGGATGTATAGCTATGATTATGCAGATAAAGAATAATGGCATGTTGAAATATATCTTCACTAAGGTAAGTTTTCAGCATCAACAATAGGGAAGCTCCCTATTCCAAAAAAAAAAAAAAAAAAGTGAAAAAGGGAAGAAAATAATAGAATACAATAGGTTTACAGAAATAAGAACCTAAAATTCAAAATACAATCATTCTAAGCACATACTTTAATAACCCAGTTATGATTCTCTGTTATCTTGTTTCAAGCAACCAGCTGTGGACTATGGTCAAATTGTCTTAAAAATTATTTTAAAGAATTTCAGAAAGAATTAATTCTTCAAAAATTATTTTAAAGTAGTTGAAAAATAAAAATGCCTATGTGCACTAATTCTTCTGTGGGCCATTTTGTGTAGTCTATCAATTACTCAATGTTTCAGTGTTAATGTTAAAAAGTTAAGGGCTTACACATATATTTTTAACTTTAGAAACTGCTGAATTTTCTGTGGCATCCCCACCCCTACCCCCTGGGCTTGAAGGCCCAGCTGACTTCATGGGCACATGGCTGGAGACAATAAAGGAGCTGAACTCTCAAACGTCTCTTTGCTAGAGAGTACATTAATTTCCAGTTTTAAGGTGTCATGTTTCTGAAGTAACCAAGATCTCTCTTCTTCTTGCAGAGTCACTTCAAATATGTTCGGAACATATGAAGGTGTATATACGTAGTAAGCACACACTAATAATTTATAATCAGACGTGGAACTATTAAGGCCACGCTATATTGTGATGCATGTCACCATCCCCAATTTTAAAACAGCAACCGCCTCCTCCACATTCAAAAGCAATTTATATCACACTTCCTGCACCTGCTATAGAGATGTATTTATTTCCTCTTCTAGACTGTAAGCTAATTTAGGGGAAAACTGAAGCTAGGAGCTCAACTCCTATGACTAAAATAATGCCTACTACATAGAAGGCACTCAAATGCAAAAAAATTCTGAATGAATGAATTTCTGATAAAAAATGCAGCAATGTTAAGTCATCAAGATTACAAGATACATATAACTGAACTTAATACCTATTACTCACTTATTTCTGTATCACACTTCAGTGGTATTTGTTCTATAAATTTAAATAGTCATTCTTGTTCCCAATAGTCCCCCTCTCTAGTGTAACACTGCAACACTCCATTAGGAAAAACAAAAAAACACCCAGCAGTTCTCATTTCAAACAAAAGATGTGCTTCCTTTCCTTAACCTCACGCCTCCTCCAGTTATCACCGTATTTCCTGTTCCTCCTTTGGGAAGTCAGTTCTTCAAAAGAGCTGTCTGCATTTGCCATGTTCATTTGCTCTGTTTCCATTTCCTCTTGAGCCATCTTCCAACCATCATCATTCCACTAGAAGTGCTTTTATGAAGGCCACTGGTGAACCTTACAGTGTCAAACCAATGTCACTTCTCAGGCTCACCCAACGAGTAGCATTTGATATGACTGATCACTCACTCCTCCGTGAAAGTCATCCTGCTCTTGGCTTTGGCACGTCACTCCTGATTCCTCCCCTGTGCACTGGGCATCCCTGTCTGTCTCTTCTGCTGCACCCTCCTTATCTTCTCAAGGACTAACTTTTCGTGTCCCTGACATTTAATCTTCAGACTTCTTTTCTTCTCTAAAGTCACTTCCTTGTTGATCTTCTCAACCACAGGGGTTTTACATAACCCCCAAATTATATATCTAATCAGACTTTGCTTCAATTCCAGACTCATATCCAATTACACGTCTACTATCTCCACTTATGCACCTTAAACTTACTCAAAAATTGACCTTTTTTTCCCCTTTCTTGTCCTAAATATACTCTTCCAATAATCTCATTTCAACAAATAAAAACTCCATTTTTCCAGCTGATCAGGCAAAAGTTTTGAAGTCATCCTCAACTCTTCTCTTAACTCAACATCTAATCCATTAGCAAATTCTACTGGACTAAACTTCACAATATATTTCAAAACCAAACATGGCTTATCATCTTCACTACTATCACCTTTGTCCATGCCACCATTTCCTTGCTACTGGTCTATTACAACAACCTCCTAACGAGTCACCTTGATTCCACGTGATGTTGAAGGCTGACTTATTCCAAAAATAAATAAATAAATCATACTAGTACTCCTCTCTTCAGATGGCCTTTATTCCACTGTGCATAAAATCAACGTCCTTACCAAATCTAATAAGATGATCTACAATGATCTGGCCCCTTATAATCCTTCTCACTTCATCTACTACTTTCCTTTGCATTTATTCCTCTGCAGACACCTTGGCTCCTTGCTGGAGCTTAAACGTGCCAACCAATCTTCATCTCAAGTCGTGTGGGTCCCCAAAACAAGTCCCAGATATGGTGACACGGTAGAAGGACTCACAGGACCAGGGCTGAGTATGCAGTCATATTCACCACCATGATTTATTACTGTGAGAGGACATGAAGCTAAATCAGCTAAGGGAAAAGTCTCATGGGGTGAACAAGTACAAGCTTCCAAAAGTCCTCTGCAGGATGCGCTTAATTCTCCAAGCGACAGCTTGTGACAACACATACGAAATATTGGCTATCAGGGGAGTTCCTCAGAGACTTGGTACCCATGATTTTTACTGGGGGCTAGACATGCAAATATCTTCTGCCTATCAAGGACCAAAATTCCAGACTCCCAGAAGGAAAGCAGATATTTACCATAAACCACACTGCTTGCACAAACAGTGTAGGCACAGTGAATCATTCTTATCAGGGAATAGTGAGAAAGTGAAAGTGAAGTCGCTCAGTCGTGTCCAACTCTTTGCGACCCCATGAACTGTAGCCTACCAGGTTCCTCTGTCCATGGGATTTTCCAGGCAAGAATACTGGAGTGGGTTGCCATTTCCTTCTCCAGGAGATCTTCCTGACCCAGGGATTGAACCCAGGTCTCCCGCATTGTAGGCAGACGCTTAATTTGCCAGAAATTAGCCAAGGTCGAGCCTCACAATAATGCCTTTCTAAGGATAGCGGTCTCAGGCCTACTACGCTAACTGATGTCTGCACACAAGCCCTGTGCACTGGTTACACCCTCTGCCTGGAACATTTCCCCCTAGAAGTCCACATGCCTCGTTCCCGCACGTCCTCCAGATGGTATTCAAATATCACCTTATCAGTGGTCTTCCCCAGCCATCTATACAAAGCAGCCTTTCCCTGTCATTCTCATTTTCCTTACTGTGCTTCATTTTCATATTCGCACTAACCACCAAACACAGTCTCTTTCATTCATTTGTATTATGTATGTCCCTATCTCTGACCCCTGAAATGCAAGCTCCATGGTACAAGCGACATAGTCCGCCTTCTTTCCTGATCTATTCCTGGTACCTAGGAAAACACCAGGGATGTGGTTGGTACTTGTATAATTTGATAAATGACTGAATTATCACAAGGAAACATGCATCAGAATTAGGCTTAAAGATTATGAAGATCAAACAGAATATGTCTGCAAACACATGACTTACTCTCAAACACTGGCACTTCTCACACACAATAATGGTCAATTATCCAGCAAACTATTTTACTCAATTCTGTGGATGGGACATTTGCCAGATTCCCAATTCTGAAATAAGTACCCACCACACTGACAGGCATAAGGTATATTATGGAAGCAACATGCTTAGAAGACAATGAATTCTAGGTTCGGAGGGTAGGGGGTCAGAAAAAGAAAGAGCTCTATAACAAGAGATCCTGAAATAACTGTTCTGTGTAAGAAAAGCACTGCAAGTTGTAACATTTCCTTTATTGGTAGGTCCAGTATGGGCTTTAAAAATCACAACACATGGCAGTAGCTCTAATTGGAACGTATTTCATATAGCTAACCGAACTCCTGATGTCCTCATTTAATAACAGCAGTACCATTCTCTCTGCCAGTCAGGCTTGAACCTGGAAAACACTTCTGCCTCCTTCTTCACCTGCTTTGACCTATCACTAAGTCCTTTAAGCATTTCCCTCCGCCCGGGGTTTTCTTCCACACCCATCAGTTTCCTTCCACTCTCACTCCTAATTTTAAACTTTTACCACTTCATGCTTCGACTTCAGCAGCAATTTCCTGATTTTAGGTCTCTCTCCATTTAAACTCTATTATGTAAACTGAAGCAAGTTAATTTTCCTAGTCACTTGAATCTCAAAGCCATTCCTCTATTTAAAAATCTCTTAAAGCTTCCCACTGATTATAGAAAAAGTCCAGATTCCTGATGGCATTCAGGACCTTCTACAACTGAGCCCCAACCTACCTTTCTCATCTCTCCCTACCCCACATGTGGCTTCCACTGCAAACATTTACTCCCTAAACAAAAATTCCCTGCCCGTTAGTATTACTGATTCTTTCTCCGCAAACCTCACTGTGCTGTTCTTGCCCTATTCTATTGTTCCCATTGCTCTTTATTTATATATTCTTCCTATTATTTAGTTTCCATGTTCTTCCAAGAAATTTCTCTCCATGATCCCAGGCAAAAATACTCTGTACCATTCCCTTAGCACATATTCTTTCTTACTGCTTCACAAGTACTCCTGACCTAAACTCTGAGTTTCTTGATGACATGAACTGTAACTCATATGCTTTGTATATCTTCTCCTCTGTTCAGGATGGTAATTCAATTTATTGATCTTGATCTGGTAGCCAGACTAAGGAGGCAAGCAAACTTAAAATTCAGCCCTCCTTCCCTACACAAATGTGATACCCCCCTCTTCTGTTCTCTGACTACGATGATCCTAATCAGGTGTTTAAATTTCTGTTTTTGCTTTACCTCCATACCTGCAGTCTGTGTTTCTAATTCTACAACAGAATCTTCAATTCTTAAAAATCTCCTTTTGCTTACCTGTTTTGGCAATTCTGACTTTGGAACACACTTCAGTCCTGAATAACATAGCCAAAGGTTTAGAGCCTCCCCTGGACATATTCTGCCTATAGATCTGGACAGTGATTCAACTTTAAAAGATGTATTACTATAAAGTCTGGTTAACTGGCCAGAATACTAGTTAGAGAACTTAAGAGACAGAGAAAGAAAGAAAAACATACATCAAGTTAAGATCAAGATTTAAATAGAAGCAAACACCTTAAAGTTTAACAGGAAATTGAAAATAATACTTTGTTTAATCTCTGAAATAATCTAAATCAGGCAGCTTGCTTACATATGAAATTAATTTGTAACCCATTCCAGGTACTTTTTGTGCATGGAAATACCTTAAAATAGGAAAGAAAATCAAACATTTCTTCAATCTGTTCTGAAGACTGAACAGACGATGATGATATTGGATGGGATGAATTCAAGGAATCTCTTTTCATGGTTTTAAATCGAGCATCTAAGAAATCTTCATACTACAAAAAATGAAACAGAATAAAGAAACTATGAACAGTATTAAAGACAGGCAAGTTTAGTAATTATTGATAGGAATTAGACTAATTACTGTTTAAGGTCTTTATAAAACAAAATCAACTAGTTTCAGTAAACTTTAGAAATAACCTGTTGAAGATGTAGGAACAATGTGACATTTATGCATATTCCTTTAATTAAAAAAAAATTACAACCTCCACAAAAAAGTGTTTCCTAAACAACAGCACAAGGATAAATTAAGAGTTTATTATTAAAGCAACCAAATGCTAAATCCAGATGTTCAAATGATTATTTAAAAATGGCTAGTGAATATTTATAAAATAAAATATGAAAAAAAAGGGAACTGCTCCTTAACTTGCTTTCTCATACATAATCCAGCTTTTCTATTGAGATAATATACATTTCCCTTAACTGAGGTTATTCTTAAGTAAAATATGTCTTAAACAGAAAGAAGTCTGAGAGTTCAACAGACGAGTTCCTCTAGAATATATACTAAAAGCTTTTAAACATTCTGGGCACCACCAAGTGGTGAAACTGTATATCTCTTTGTTTAATTAAGAACCATACCCAGATTTACATTACTTTGCTTATTAATAGTCTAACTTAAACCGAGTTCATTTTACCATTTGAAATCTTTGAATAGGCCCTAGGCAAAAATTTCAAACTGAAAGCTCTGAGTACTCGTCTTTTGAAGCAATGTTGGATCATATAATCAAGAAGCTTAATAGAAAGTCACAGAATTCTACAGTAGAAAGGGATCCTTATATTCTTCCATTTACTGCTTGAATTATTCGGCAATACCTGTCATATATGACCTGTGATGTGTGCTGAGTCGCTGAGTCGTGTCCGACTCATTGCAACCCCGTGGACTGTGGCCCACCAGGCTCCTCTGTCCATGGGGATTCTCCAGGCAAGAACTCTGGAGTGGGTTGCCATGCCCTCCTCCCACATACGACCTAGTATGTCCAAATCTCTCTAAGGAGAAGTGATAATAGACAGCATTGCCACAAAATGTCTTAATTTCTTCTCTATAAGTAGGATAAAAAGTTTTGCTTTGCAAAAAAAAAGAAAATGCTTTTCAACTCTATTTAAATTCCTTAAAGCACAAGGGCCACATTTATTAAACATAAAATTTAGCAAAGCAATTTAAAATGTTCATCTTAATAACAAAGTATAAGGTAGTTTCACATAATTTTCGCTTTCTGAAATACATCAGTAACTAAAAGCACAATTTTCACTGTCAAATCTCAAGAGGTATAGAGATCAGTAACATGGGTCAGTTTTATTGTATTTTTCTAGAAATATTTTCATTGCTCCAAATGCATGGAAAATACACGTTCAGTATGATTGGTTCTTCCTGGCATTCACAGTAGGCCTAACAAACAGTGTACTTACACTGGAGAGCTCTCCAAATATTTTTTCCAAAGAGAAATACTCCATGAATGTAGCAAAACCTTCATTTAGCCATACATCATTCCACCACTGCATTGTTACCAGATTACCAAACCACTGCGGGGAAAGAACAAACAACTAACCAACTTCACATTCTCAAGAATTTTCTAATAGTTGAATTGTCAGATTAATCACCTATAATCAGATTACAATTACTTAAAAGTATATTTATTGTAGTTAAAACAAACTATATTCAACTTTAAGTCTTACAAATAAATTGTATTTGTAATATAAATTTACTTTAAAAGTAAAACTGTATACATTGAATAAATTCACTTTTAAAGTAAAATTATAAATTTAACATTTTACCTTAAATAAAACAAACAGGACAACTGGCTTATTTATCAGTTTAACATACATGCTGCAAACTAGGAAGACAAAAATTGTCTTTAGTCACCTCATTAAAACATTTCCTAGATAAATTCCTCTACTTTCTAATATCAAGATAGTAATATTATTTTCCATCATGTCTACAATCATCATGACAACCAAAAAATGAACGTCTATATGAGGGATGTTCCTACAGTCAGAGAGTCTGGACTGCGTGTTTCTCTGCCGTCACCCACATTGAGTATCTACGTGATTCAGAACAGAATTTAAATAATATTCCCTAAGAAATTTGGCATGCATACAAATAAATAAAATCAGAAAGACTTCTAAATGGCTTTTTTCCACGAAGTAGTAAGAAAAAGGAAAAAGAAGACAAGCCACCCCTAAAAAAATGCATCTCAAAAATCCCTGAAATAAAGCATGGTCAATAAAGTGTGCAGTTCAGTCACTGCGTCCAAGGGCTCAGCTCAAACCATCAGCAAAATGAGAAACAAAGCACTGTGGAGAATCATAAAAGCATATTCTCAAAGATTAATATCCTAAAACCTCTTTCAGAAGAAGATGACTTCTAAGTCGTAAAGAAGTACAAGGGAATCACTCCTGCCGTGGTGATGGCCGGCCCCAGGAATAACAGACCTAGAGCAGATCCCCTAAAAAACAGTTTGTCTACATGCCTAACTGTAAGAGAAAATAAGCACGTGCTTCATATGCCAGCCTGCTGTGACTGAGGTAGACAGTCAATTGGCCAGAGCACGTCCCACTCTTGCCTACTTCCTCCCACCGTCGTGACACCCCAGACTGCACCCCACCCTGATGAACACCGCATCGAGGGCATGAGAGGGACCAGGTACTGGGGAAGAAAGAGCAAGGGTCATGTACCCATACAATTTTTCTTTTCTCTACATCATACAGAGTACCTTCCCGCTCCCAAATTAAGCACCCAGTTTTTAGCAGGAGACAAAATGATAAACCTAGTCCTGACTACTATATTCCAAGGAGAAAAGGCGTGCAACTCAGGGAAAGCTTTCTTCCCCACCAAGTTATGAAACATGAGAGAGATAAAGGAAGTCAAAATGCTTTATGATCTGTAAAGTCCTATAACGACTGTTAGATAACATTTTTATCCAAAACTTTGTTTGTGTTAAAAAAAAGCACCACTGTATTATAAAAGAAGGCAATACTCTAATATAAAGCTGAATTATTATTAGCATCTAAACGTATTCTAAAACTCCAGGACATGAAACAGACCACAGGTGTGAGATATAACAGTCTTAGTTGCCGATACCTGATGGGCCAGCTCGTGAGCGATGATTTTAGTAACCAGCTTTCTATCTGCCACTGAAGAAGTATTATCATCATACAGAAGTGTCTCTTCTCGGAAGGTGAGCAAACCCCAGTTTTCCATTGCTCCTGCTTCAAAGTCAGGGATAGCCACCAAGTCTGGATATAACAGGAAAGAAGTGGTTTAACTTTCCCCCATCTAAGGCACTCCCTAGTTAAATTCAAGTATTTTACCCACTGGTCTACCAGTAAGTTCACTGTATCAATAAGTTCATTTTACATACTCCTAGGGAAAGGAAACTTTCTGGCCCATATGCTCCTTACCAGCTGTCAGCTGAGAAGCCTTGATCAACCCCCTATAGAGTCCCTGTTGCTCTGTCCCTTAGCAAGAGAAGGGAGATCTAACTCCTTCACAGTGAAGAACCTCCCAGAACAAGGAGGACGGAAGGCAGGGCCAGCGCTCTCCCAGCTAAAACCAGCGCCCTGTAATGACACTGAAATACTCTTGCTCTCCTGAGCGCTCATTACTCCTATTATTATCTGAATTAGGAATTTCTTAGGAAATTGGAATTAGGCCAACTCCAGGTTAAGCCCTAAACAAATCCCCACTTACCCAGCACCTCTGAAATAGTCCCATAAACTTCTAAACGCTTTAAGCTACACATTCAGAGACATCCACGGAATCTAAATAATCTTAACAAATACAAACAATTCTTAAAGCAAACATAACCGAGTTTCTTGGTTTTCCCTTGAAATAACTTTGGCACGAGTTCTTTCTAAAGAAGCCTGCAACCTAAATCTAGGTTATATTGGTAATGAAATCGGAGGCACTGTTTGATTCTTACCCAATTTCTTTAGTGGGTATTGAATTTCAAAGTAGTTTTCATAAAAGTCAAGAAGCTTCACAGTCGTTTCCAAGGCATGGTGAACTTGACCAATCTTTTCTGGGACAGCATATATAGAAACCTGAAAGGGAACAGGTAGGATGTAAGGACAGGCACAATTAAACTGGAAGGATATCAAGTGAACACTGTCGAGATTAGCATACATGAGAACCACATAGAGGTATAAGAGATATTTCAGGCCAGAAATTCTTACATATAGTTCTTTTAACCCCTATAGGATTTAGGAAGTCATTTCCATACATACAACAATGTTCAAAAAAACCAGTTTACTGATTCCTTTTTTTTTTTTTTTAAGTAACATGATATCCAAACTATTTTGTCTCATATAGCAATTATAAACATCTGCCTGTTTAATTCCGTGATACTCTTCTCCCTATTACCTACAGTTGTCCTTCCTTGTCTGTGAATTATTTGAAGGGCAAAACTAAATTTTCATCTTTTTAGTACCTAACGTAGTGCCTGGCATCTCTCAGGCATTCAATACAGAGAAGTCACAGCTTACAAACGGCACGTTTGTTGAAGCTGCCCTGAGCCCGCCTCTGAGCGAGCAACACATCCTCTTTCAGGAAGCATGGTCCAGCCAGGTCTTCTTTCAGCCTTGGAACTGCTTGCTTTTTCCCCCACGTTGTTGGCTTGTACCCAGCAGAGTGAAAAGCACTTGGTGAGCGGCTCACAGGAACTAACACTGCTGTATTTAAAACGGATGGCCAACAAGGCTCTACTGTCGGCCCAGGGAACTCTGCTCAACGAGATGTGGCAGCCTGGACGGGAGGGGAGTTTGGTGGGGCGGGGACACGTGTATACACGTGTGGCTGAGTCCCTTAGCTGTCCACCTGGATCTACCACAGCACTGTTAATCAGCTACACGCCAGTACAAGAAAAAAACTTTAATTAAAAACATAAAGGTACACACTTAAAAAAAAAAACACAACCAAGTAAAAGGATAACAGGATTCATGCCCATGAATACAGGGCACATGCTCCAGGGAAGATGCAACTGCCCACATTACTTAAATTGTTACTCTTTCTTTGCTGATTAAATGTGTAAGTTACATATGTGTAAGTTACCCATTTGGTGTAACTGACTGTAACAGTCTTCTCAGTGAGCATCAAAAGGCAAAATTTAAGCAATTACATGAAAAGTAATAGGTTTTAAAAAGCAATATTTACTGTTTTCAATTTATTGAAAGAAAGAAGTCCTCTCTACTCAAGTTGGTAAAGCAGAATATAGACAAGACATAGCAGAAGATAAAAACCTCAAAAATATAAAGATCTTAGCAGGTGGGAAAAGGAGACCTACTGAATAACTAAGCATTTGGAAAAAATACATTGGTGAACTCTAACCACAAATTAAAATAAAGACTAAAAATAGTCTTTCATTAAACCACTGAAAAACAGTCAACAATTTCTAAGAGGTCATAATTTCAGCCACAGTTGTCTTTATGTGGGGCCTTAGTCTATAGAACATATGCATAAATTATAGAAACATGGAGAGTGAAGTAAGCCAGAAAGATAAAGACCCATACAGTATACTAACGCATATATATGCAATTTGAAAAGATGGTAACGATAACCCTATATGCAAAACAGAAAAAGAGACACAGATGTACAGAACAGACTTTGGGACTCTGTGGGAGAAGGTGAGGGTGGGATGTTCTGAGAGAACAGCGTTGAAACAAGTATACTATCAAGGGTGAAACAGACCACCAGCCCAGGCTGGATGCATGAGACAAGTGCTCAGGGCTGGTGCACTGGGAAGACCCAGAGGGATGGGATGGGGAGGGAGGCGGGAGGGGGGATCGGGATGGGGAACACATGTAAATCCATGGCTGATTCATGTCAGTGTATGGCACAAACCACTACAATATATTTAAAAAAAAAAAAGACAAAAAAAATAAAAGAAACATGGAGGTAACATGGCATAAAAATTAAAGAAAAAATTTTAAGTAAGCAAACAACAAAACTAAATGTACAGGCTCTGTAGTTAGACTGCCAGGTTCCAATCTCTGCTAGTTGTGTGAACTTGAGGAGGTTCGTTAACCTCAATCTCCTTATCTATAAAAGGGTGATAAAAGTAGCTCCCACCCCCACATTAAATGAACTAATACATATAGAACTTAGGATAGCGGCTGACAGAAAACAAGTATTCAATAAACAGTAGTTATTACCATTATTTAAAATAAAAGGAGTCCCACCAGAAGTGGCATAAAATACGTGTGAGCAGAGCATTTGCGGCAACAGTTACAGGAAGAATGAAGTGTTAGGACTGAAGTGAGCTCATTTAAAATATGTTTCTTTCTTAAGACAATTAAGAAGAAATTTAATCTCACACTATGTGGCCAAGTTTGTACTTCACCAGCCCAGCACTCAAACATCTGCATCCTTGGTACAGGGCTGTGACCACAGTTGATTGAATTCAGTCACCACCTGCCAAAGGAACACACACACTCCCTGCATCATTCCCCCTCTAAAGTCTTAGTGCTCACATGCACACACACACACACACACACGTCTGAAATAGTCTTTTTAAATCTAACTACCATGATAAATGACTGTACCAAGATCACTTGGAATCTGAGACTAGTCTTTATTACTTCTGCCTGTTCTTTCCAGGCATACATATTTTATGGAGTCAATGCAGTCATGTAGAAGATGCTGTTCTAATAGAAACACCAGCCACATACTCCAGATTCCTCCTCAAACATCCTTCTGCCACACACACCACTTGGCACTCCCATCTCTATGTGTGAAAGCACCTTTCATCAGAGGAAAAGTAAAGCCAGAAAAAAGCAAGTCCATATGAAACTGAAACCTGACCGGAGGATCCACTAAGTCCCATTTCTGGAATACAATGACTAGGAAAAAAAGGTAGTTTGGTATTTTCTCCTTCCTTCTGTTTCTCTCCCTTAAAAAAAAAAAAAAATGTGCTATGAATCCTCACTAGAGATAACTCATCAGGTCATTATAATTATTATCATGCTTGTTCTAAGAGCAATAGAAGTAGTAGAAATAAACCAAGAGAACAATCTAGTTCAACAAAGAAGTTTTGGTAGGATGCTTGGTAGAATGCACGTGTGCTAAGTCGTGTCTGACTCTTTGTGACCCCATGGACTGTAGCCCACCAGGTTCCTCTGTCCACAGGACTTCCCAGGCAAGAATACTGGAGAAGCTTGCCACTGCCTATTCCAGAGGATCTTCCTGACCCAAGGATCGAACCCACATCTGCATTGGTAGGCAGATTCTCTACCATGGCGCCATCTAGGAGTCCTCCACCCTTGGGAAGTCTACTCTAAATACTGATAAAGGCAAGTCAACCGGTGCTCAGGCTTTAAGACTTACATCTTCAAACTTTCTCTGCAAGATCTCTTGCTAAGAACTAGGAGATTTATAAAAGACACAAAAAATGTCCATAAAGTCTCATCAGCTCTTGGAGAAAAGGGTTAAGACTGAGGAATAACAGATTGTTAGGTTTCACTTACTCTGCTCCTTAATAAGAAGCAAAAACCAAATAAAAGTAAAACCAGAACCAAACGTCATCCTCTCAAAAGAATAATAACACGGCCTGTAAGATTCACAAAGATAGAAAATAGAGAATATTGGAATTTTCCAATACTAAGTTTCCTGAAAAATACCAGCTTTCCTAAACAGACAGCTGAATACACACACAAAAAGCATAAATGTCTTAAAAAGTAAAAACAATAACCAAAAAACCCACAAGAATGAAGTCTACCCAGAAAAACTGGTTAGATGGGACTTGGGACTTTGGGAGAATGATATAAATTATGTATAATGCCCTTAGTTGCTGGAAGGCTACTTGAGAAAATGTTTTTAGTGGAGATTTGGAATGAAGTCATGTTTCTGACTGAATAAGATAACTTCACAGGGATAATACTGTTGGAGGTTCTGTTTGAATGTTAAAGAGACATAGTGTCTACATCTGACTAACCACCAATGGATTCTGATTCTACAAATGAGACTGGTCTGTGGTAAAAACAAAATCAGGCAATGGCAAAAACAAAACAAAAACCTCAAGACAAACTGATACACTCAAGGCCGTGTATTTCAAAACTGGGCTAGAATTTTCTAGGTAATCCTGGCATTCCTGAAGGCCGACAGAGGGTTAAGGAACACTGACGAATGGAAAGAACTGATAAAACAAGTGTTCCTCTTTCTACAGGTCTTTAACAACATCGTAGTCTTTATCACTGAACAGGACACAATTCCGCAATTTCAGCTATTTGGGGAGGCTGACATTCGTCAATAAAGCTCTACTGCCCTATTCCAGAATCCCGTGAAATAGGCCTAATGTCAAATATTCCAAAATAGAACATAGCCTAGAGAGTGCAGCATTTTACTGGGGCAAAAATCCCTTATTAGACTCTAAGTCTGAATTTCTAATCACCATACCTACAGAAATTATTGATGTCATTTGGTGTAAGAAGAAGCACATTGTGGTAGACAGTAAATTCTGCCATTTATTTGAAGAGCTTCCCCTTTGGCTCAGTGATAAAGAATCTGCCTGCAATGCAGGAGCTTCAGGAGATGTGGGTTTGATCCCTGGGTCTGAAAGATCCCCCTGAGGAGGAAATGACTAGCCACTCCAGTATTCTTGCCTGGAAAACCCCATGGACAGAGGAGCCTAGCAGGCCACAGTCCATGGGGTCGCAAAGACTTGGACATGACTAAAATGACTTGGCATATGCACGCACATTCGCTATGTAATCTTAGGTCCATTACTTAACCTCTCTGGGACACTGTTTCCTCATCAGCAATATGAGGCTAATGCCTTCCCCTCATTTGGTTTATAAAATAAAAAGGTGTTTATAAATAAAAGCTCAAGACAACTTCCAGTACACAGTATAACTCTGCACATGCTAGATTCACCTCCGTTTCCTAATAAAAACAGAAAGTTAAGAAGACTGTTGATTATTTGTATAACAATTTCTTCAAAGCACATTTACTTCTGGGTGGCATTAAAAATTATAAAGATTATTTGTATTTACAGACATACAGAAGAGTTTACAATATATTTGCATACAGAAAAAGGAGAGGGGTACTTCCTCTGTGTATTACTATCTGCCAGGTACTGAAGATTTTATAGGAACTTAAAAGTTTTCGTCCTTGCGAGGGCAGGCTAATATAGACAATAAGGTATTAGAGTTGTGGAAGGTGAGGTTTAGAGAACTGCAGAGCAGTCTGCCCAAGGGCATACAGCTAGAAAGCTGTGGAGAGATCTGAGCTCAGGCAGATACCAGGGTCCATGTTTAACCAAGTTGCTTTCAAATGTATGTAAATAAAAAGCAAAAAAAGACACCTAAACTACTCTCTCTCTCTTTCCAGTTGACCCTTGAACAATAATGGGGTGAAGGGTAACAACCCTCCAGGTAGTTGAAAATCTGAGTATAACTCACAGTCTTCTGCAGCTAAGGTTCAAACAATGGGTTGTATAGTACTGTAGTATTTGCTATTAAAAAAACCTACAATAAGTGGACTTGTGCAGTTCAGACTCATGTTGTTCAAGATTCAACTGCTGCAGACAATACACACACACATACATATATATGTGTATATATAGGGATATGGGGCTTCCCAGGTGGTGCTAGTGGTAAAGAACCCACCTGCCAATTCAGGAGACATAAGAGATGTGGGTTTGATCCCTAGGTCCGGAAGATCCCCTGGAGGAGGGCGTGGCAACTCCAGTATTCTTGCCTGGAGAATCCCATTGACAGAGGAGCCTGGTGAGCTACGGTCTAAAGTGTCCCAAAGAGTTGGACATGACTGAAGCAACTTAAGCATACACGCACATATAGGTGTGTGTGTGTGTGTGTGTGTGTGTGTGTGTGTGTGTATGGTATCTATCTGAGCAATGAATAATTCAGCCTGGCTAGATGAAGGAATTCCACTGGAGCAGCTGGAAATATAACTGAATTTATAAGAGGGCCTTGAATAGCACAAAATGATGAGTTTGAATGTAATTCTACAGGCAGTAACATAACTGCCATTTATTTTTTGTGATGAGAAGACTTAAGATCAACTCTTTCAGCAACTTTCAAATATGTAACATGGGTATGGTTAACGATAGTCACCAAACTGTACCTTAGATCCCCAGCACTTATTCATCTTATAACTGGAAGTTTGAGCCTGTTGACCAACATTTCCCCATCTCCCCCAGCCCTCAGGCCTTGGCAACCACCAGTCTACTGTTTCCATGAGTTCAGTTTTAGATTCCACACATAAATGAGGTCATACAGTCTTTATCTCTGTCTGACTTATCTCACTTTGCATAATGTCCTCAAGGTCCATCCATGTTGTCCCAAAGGGCAAAACTTCCTTCTTTCTCATGGCTGAACAACATTCTATCATATATATTATAGATATATGCTCATCTTTATCCATCCATGCAGACACTTAGATTGTTATTATTGTGAATAACAGTATTACTGTTAGCAATGCTGCAACAAACAAGGAAGTGCAGACATCTCTTTAAGATCCTGTTTTGATATATATCCTGTGGATTGCTGTATCATATGGTGGTACTATTTTTTAATTTTTGGAGGAACCCTCACATATTGTTTTTCTTAGTAGCCGCACCAATTTACATTCCCATCAACACTGCACAAGGATTCCACTTCCTCTATATCCTTGTCAACACTTGTTACTTGTCATCTGGTTTTTTAAATTATTATTATTTATTTTAATTGGAGGCTAATTACTTTACAATATTGTGGTGGCTTTTGCCATACATTGACCTGAATCAGCCATGGGTGTACATGTGTCCCCATCCTGAACCCCCCTCCCACCTCCCTCCCCATCCCTCTGGGTCATCCCAGTGCACCAGCCCTGAGCGCCCTGTCTCATGCATCCAACCTGGACTGGCGATCTGTTTCACATATGATAATATACACGTTTCAATGCTATTCTCTCAAACCATCCCACCCTCGCCTTGTCCCACAGAGTCCAAAAGACTGTTCTATACATCAGTGTCTCTTTTGCTGTCTCGCATATAGGGTTATCGTTACCATCTTTCTAAATTCCATATATGTGTGTTAATATGCTATATTCGTGTTTTTCTTTCTGACTTACTTCACTCTGTATAATAGGCTCCAGTTTCATCCACCTCATTAGAACTGCCCCAAAAGCGTTCTTTTTAATAGCTGAGTAATATTCCATTGTGTATATGTACCACATCTTTCTTACCCATTCTCTGACAGTGGACATCTAAGGTGCTTCCATGTCCTGGCTATTATAAACAGTACTGCAATGAACATTGGGGTATATATGTCTCTTTCAATTCTGGTTTCCTTGGTGTGTATGCCCAGCAGTGGGACAACTGGGTCATAAGGCAGTTCTGTTTCCAGTTTTTTAAGGAATCTCCACACTGTTCTCCATAGCGGGTGCACTAGTTTGCATCCCCACCAACAGTATAAGAGGGTTCCCTTTTCTCCACACCCTCTCCAGCATTTATTGTTTGTAGACTTTTTGATAGCAGCCATTCTGATCAGCGTGACATGGTAGCTCATTGTGGTGTTGATTTGCATTTCTCTGATAATGAGCGATGTTGAACATTTTCTCATGTTTGTTAGCCATCTGTATGTCTTCTTTGGAGAAATGTCTGTCATCTGTTTTTGATGGCAGTCTTTCTAGCAGGTGTGAGGTGGTATCTCACTGGGGTTTTGATTTGCATTTTCCTTCCTATTAGTGATGCTGAGCACCTTTTCATGCATCTGTTGGTCATCTGTATGTCTTCTTTGGAAAACTCTGCTCATTTTTTAACCAGATCATTTGTATTTTTTCCACTGAGTTCTATGAGTTCCTTATATATTTTGAATATTACTCCCTTACCTGATATATTGAAAGTGTTGAAAGTGAAAGTCGCTCGGTCGTGTCTGACTTTTGTGACCCTACAGACTATACAGTCCATGGAATTCTCCAGGCCAGAATACTGGAGTGGGTAGCTGTTCCCTTCTTCAGGGGATCTTCCCAACCCAGGGGTTGAATCCAGGTCTCCGGTATTGCAGGTGGATTCTTTACCACCTGAGCCACTAGGAAAGCCCAAGAATAATGGGGTGGGTAGCCTATCCCTTTCTCCAGGGGATCTTCCCCACCCAGGAATAGAACTGGGGTCTCCTGTATTGCACGGATTCTTTACCAGCTGAGCAGATACATGCTATCTGATGTTTTCCTCCAATTCACAGGTTGCCTTTTTATTTTGCTGACTGTTTCTTTTGCAGTGAAGAAACTTTTCAGTTTAAGATATTCCCACTTGTTGATTTTGGCTTTTGTTGAACGTGCTTTGGTGTCATATACAAAAAAATTATTGCCAAGACCCATGTCATGGAGCATTTTCTCTGTTTTCTTCTAGGAGTTTTACACTTTCAGATCTACAGGTAAGTCTTTAATTCATTTCCAGTTCATTTTTGTGAGTGGTGAGAGATAAAGATTCACTTTCATTCTTCTGGCTGTGATGATCCAGTTTTCCCAGCACTATTTATTGAGGGGACTCCCATTTCCCCAGTGAGTATTTTTACTCTCTTGTCTAATATTAGTTGACCATATTTGCAGGAGTTTACTTTTGGCTTCTTGTTTCTCTTCTGTTGGTCTGTGTGTCTCATTTTATGCCAGTATCATACTCTTTTGAATACCATGCATAAGATTTTGGTTACTTTATTTTTGTAGTATATAGCTTGAAATCAGAAAGTGTGATACCTTTAAACTTTGTTCTTTTTTCTCAAAATTTCTCTAGCTATTTGAGGTCTCTGCAGTTCCAGAAAATTTTAGGATTTTTTCCTATTTCTGTGAAAAATTACATTGGAATTCTATTGCATTGAATCTACCGATTTTTAAAAAAATCATTTAGTAGAATTCACCAGAGAAACTGATTCGATCCTGGACTTTTCTTTGTTGGGATGTTTTTGATTATTAATTCAATCTCTCTTTACTAATCTATTGATTTTTTTTTAATGTCTTCATGATTTAGTCTTAGTAGACTATATATTCCTAGGAATGTGTCCATTTTTCCTAGATTATCCAATTTCTTGGCCTATAATTTTTCACAGTAGATTCTTATGATCCATTGTATTTCTCTATCAAGTGTAATGTCTCCTTTTCATTTCTGATTATGAAGCTTGTTTTTATTAGTTAGTCGAGCTAAAAGTTTGTCAATTTCATTTATTTTTCTAAAATCCAACTCTCAGTTTCACCTTTTCTCCTCTTTTTCTGGTATCTATTTCATTTATCTGCTCTGATCTTTATTTCCTTCCTTCTGCTAACTTTGGGCTTAGACTGTTATTCTTTTTTCTAGTTTCTTAAAGTGCAAAGTTAGGTTATTTATTTGAGATTTTTCTTTTTACTTGGTGAAGGCACTTATCAATCTAAATTCCTCTATTAGAATTGCTTTTGATACATACCATATAATACATATACCACCACATTACACTATTAGAGCATTCTGAATTTTACCATTTAATTACCTTTTCCAGTGTGTTCCACATTTTCATGTTTTCATGTTACTAAGTAGTGTCCATTCAATTCAGCTGGAAGCGCTCCTTTCAGCAGTTCTTGTAAGGCAGGTTAGTGGTGAGGGGCTCTCTCTGCCTTTTTTCCATATGGAAAAGTCTTTCTCACTCCACATTTCTGAAGGATAACTTTGCTGGACA
This sequence comes from Cervus canadensis, assembly GCF_019320065.1. Classification (NCBI taxonomy): domain Eukaryota; kingdom Metazoa; phylum Chordata; class Mammalia; order Artiodactyla; family Cervidae; genus Cervus; species Cervus canadensis. The sequence continues at coordinate 14,008,873 of NC_057389.1, forward strand.
GAGTATTTTTGGTTGGCAGTTTTTTTTCCTTCCCTTTCCTTTTTCAGAGGTTTTTGGTATGCTACAAGCACCACTGACTTGGATATCCAAATTTCTCTCCAGATTTGGTAAATTTTCAACAATTATTTTTTTATGTAACTTTCTGCCCACTGCTTGTTATGTTCTCCTTCTGAAACTCCAGTAATTCACAAATTGTTTCTTCTGATGGTTTCCCACAAATCATGCAGGCTTTCTTCACTCTTTTTCCTTTGTTCTGACCAGATAATAGAAAACTCCCTGTCTTCTAACTCACAAACTCTTTTTCTTGCTTGATCCATTCTGCTGTTGATGCTCAGTATTGCAATTTTCATTTCATTCATTGTATTTTTCATTGTATTTTTTTTAACGATTTCAATGTCTTTGTTAAACTTCTCATTTTGTTCATGTATTGTTTTTTGATTTAATCAAATTGCCTTTTTACTATTTTCCTGTAGTTCATAGTTTCCTTGGAATAGCTATTCTGAAGTCTTTATTGAGTAAATGGCAGATTTCCACATCTTTGGTATCGGTTACTGGAAGATTACTGTGATCCTTTGGTGGTACTGTGTTTCCTTAAATTGTCGCATTACTGTCTTCACATCTGAAATAGCAGTCACCTTCTCTGGTCTTTACTAATTGTTCTCTCCAATGCATCTGAACTCATATGCTTTGCTCCAAAAGTGTACTAGAACTTTTCTGCTAGAAATCTGGACTCCCACAAAGTCTCTATTATCCAAGCATGATTGTCTAAGACAGTGTTTTACCGAGCTCCCAGACCACAGCCAAAGGGACTACAGTAATAGTGTGGGCCACAACGGGGTCCACAGCCAGGACTGAGGTCTGTATGCTGAGACCTAATGCATGAGAGGGCAAGGCTCCTCCCAGGTTTTTAGGAAGAGAGTGCTGGACCCCACGTCTTCCACAAGGGCATTTTTGTCCACAGATAGATGCCCAATTGTTGTTCCTGGGGCGGGGGTGGAGGGGAGCAGACAGGGATGAATGAGGGACATCTTACCAAGCCAATATGTGTGTGTCTGTCACTCCGTCGTGTCCGATTCTTTGCAATCCCATAGACTGTAACAGGCCAGGCTCTTCTGTCCATGGACTCTTCCAGGCAAGAATACTGGAGAGGGTAGCCATTCCCTTCTCCAGGAGACCCTCCCGACCCAGTGATCAAACCCAGGTTTTCCACACTGCAGGCAATTCTTTACCATCTGAGCCACCAGGAAAGTCCCTACCCAGCCACAATGCTGTCACTTATCTTAAATCTAAATAGTCACATAAAACTAGTGACCACCATACCACCATACTGGACAGCACAGTTCTAGAGGCTTTATTGCCTTTGTATATTGCCTTACTGAAATTCTCTTAACAAAGTAAAATTCAAAGGGACTTAAAAATCATTGATTTTTTAGGTATTCAAATAGTAAATAACAATTAAGTAAAAGTAACAGTTCTGGTATAAAATGTCAGAGTGGTGAATCAAAATCTTGTTTTTCTTCATAAAGCAGTTGCCAGATATCATGAAAGGGCTCCTCTCAACCTCTTATAAACAGGTGTTTAAGACGACATACATACCAGGGTTCCATTTACATCCTGACTCAGGTTCTTCATCTCCCCCACAATGAAGGCAACCAGGTAAGTGCTCATCTTCACACTCTCATAAAACTCATCCTGAACAAGTCCATCTTCCATCACGATTGATGACTTCTACAAGCAAAGGGGAAAATGCCAGTTCTGTAACTATGGGAATATGTGACAGCAACATACAAACTGGGCAACTGAAAATTCAGATAGGAAGTAAGTAGTGAAGATGCTGGCCTATTTTAATTTCCCAGCACAAGTTCCTAAACAGCAGGGATCTCAGCCTCAGTCTCCTCTGCCATCCTTCATCTCGAGGACAGACTGAGTACAGTAAGACCCTTAAGAAGCTCTTAGTTTCAAACAATGACTTTAAATAAATGTAAGTTAGAGACAGTAACAGTGGCTCTGTCTCCCCTTTAAAACACCACCAAAGACAAAAATCCTTCCTTATGATCTGAGAATACCCCATTCTACTGCTACAAAAATAAGACATTCACACAAGGAGGAGCTACAGCTGGTTAACCCCTCCAAATGACATGAAATGGCTTCATAAAGGACTGTGCTGATGGCCACAAGAAGGCTACGGGATCATAGGTGAGGAGTCACTAGAGAAGGCTGCAGTAGACACAAGATGAGGGAACGTGTGCAGCCTTGCAGGATTTTCCAGCCATGAATTTAAAATGTTTTAGGTTCCTAGGTAAGTAAGTACTCAATCTCTCTTAAAGAAAGATTAAAGTGAAGAGTTAAGGTGAGGAGTAGAGCTGCTGAAGTGACATCCTCGTTGAAGGACAGACCATGTCCTCTTCTGGACTCAAGGGCTGACTCTACAATCAGTTAGATGTTGCTGCTCCTCCCCGCCCCCAGCCACGGGGGTTCTGAGAAGCTCCAACGTGGCTGCATACAGCTCTCGGGTATACCAAGCGTTAGCTGCTCAGTCAAGTCTGATTCGTTGCGACCCCATGGACTGTAGCCCACCAGGCTTCTCTGTCCATGGGATTTCCCAGGCAAGAATACTGAAGCGGGTTGCCACTCCCTTCTCCAGGGGATCCTCCAGACCCAGGGCTTGAACCCAGGTCTCCTGCATTGCAGTCAGATTCTTGCCACCTGAGCCACCAGGTAACAAAAGGACCCTCTGAGTTCTGTTCAGTGTAAAGACAATTCTGCCTGGTTTCACTCCCACTACCTCCCATGCGGAGCTCACAGACGAGAAAGACATCCATGTTCTTGTTGTTAAACCTCCACGTCACAATATCAACTTTTTCAATAACCAGTAAAACATCAAGGTCAATCGTGATTCAACACTTATCAAATATCACAGTTTAGAATAGCAAATTCACCATGTCTCCAAAATATCATTGTTTCTTTAGTAGTAGTTCATAGTATTAATATTTACAGAACTTTAGTATATAGCACACACTTCACATTTCCCGCCCATGCATCCCAGTCTTTCTCCTCCCTCAAGTGCTTCTCAGGCTGACTTCACAACTGATTCCAATACATATTTTACTTTTATTAAAGCATTTTAAGAAAGAGTAAGAAGGAATATGATTTTAATCATTCTCAGTGGGACGGCAAAGAAGCATCCAAGTATTCATAATAAAGAAAGAGATCCACTCAAAAAATTTTACATTCAAGGAACAGAACAGTACCTTAGGCATATTTGATAAAGCAGTGTATTGCTCATCTCTTTTGATCCTGATGACAAATGTGGCTTTAAATGCTGGTTCATCAAAACAAGGAAAAGCAGATCTTGCTGCCAAGGGTTCAAACTGAGTTGCCGCAAAGTACCTAAAACGAATGCAAATCCATCCAACAGTTATTGAGCACCTACTATTCAAGGCACCTTGCCAAGTTCTAGGGATACTAAGATAAATATCATACAAGTCCAGGCATTAAAGGATTTGCAATCAACTGGGAGAGGCAGAGGTTATATAATAGACGGAAAGTTCTCAGGCTGTAAATCATGTCCTAATGGTGAGAACAAAGTAGTGGAGACAAGGGTAGGAATTCTGCCTAGTGGTAGAGACACTGTAGGAAAACTGTTGAAGAAATATGAAGAGGGCCTTTAAAAATGAGGAGTGTTTGCAAAGGGAGAGAGGGAAGAGGGTATAGTCTAGAAAGAGCAGAAAGCACAAGGAAGGACAGAGCAGTGCATGTTGGGGACTGGGGGTGGATGTCCGATGTGGCTGGAGATGAAGCCACAGAGGAAGGTGACAGCTGGCCACTGAGGTCTTAAAAAGGTTTCTGAGCAAAGAACAGCATGAGAGATGTTCATCCATCGCCCTTATTCATCTGTACACACTATGACTACATAACACTAAACTTCAAACTCACAATCTGCACTAGAACAAAGACTGAAAAAAACTAGGCGTCTGACAGTATGCTGGTGTTTTTTACTCGCTTCAGAAGTGAATCAAAATTTTTCTTCCCCCTCCTACAACACAGCTACAACACTTGAGAATTTAACTGTAAGTCCTCTACTAAAGGTTGGTGGAAAAGTATAAATAGATGAGAAATGGAGATTTTTAATTTAGCAGAAGAATAAAGTAGATCTGCATTTGGGAAATCATCCAAACATGGCCCTAGAGCAATCAGCACAAATGTGGTGCTGGTGTGCACAAATCAATATAATCAATATAGTCAATATGGTACTTAGACAACCACCACTTTGGAGACGATGGCCTTGCTTCCTTAGGGCTTAGTTTCTACTGATACTTTTAAAAGGCAAGAGGAAAAGAGTGTAAGATTTAAAGGCAGAAGACCCAGACTCTGCAACTTACCAGCCATATGACTTAAGCAAATCAGTGACTTACATCCCATATCCTTATTTGTTAAACCAGGATTGAGGTAGGAACCCTTACCAAACATTTAGGGGTGTTGATTCTATTTTAATATTCTATTTTGATACATAATAACAACCACATTTATGCCATAAAGTCCTACACAGATGTCTGTTATAAATACTAGACAGTCATAACTCTTCCTTCATGCCCAAATAACTATTTCTTCTTAGAGCAAACTGCAAGAATGATGGCAATCAACGTATATGAAACAATTGCAACATGTTTCTAATATTCTCTCTCTCCACTCAACTCCCAAATTCTTACCCAGTTAACAGAAGGTTTTGGAAGAGGGCCACAAGAGACCAGGGGATAAAGTTTGATGACATTTGTACTACTCATATGAGAGTCTACTTGAACCATCATTTTGGATTAAAAACTGGATTATAATGTTCTGAGACCAAAAAGAGCTTAAAAGAGATGTTAAAGGAGATGCAATAACAACTCTCTTACATAGAAGTCCCTTTGAGAAGGCTGCTGGTTGATGATACTTACAATCTAAGCTGAATACCGCAAAGCTTGTTCTTTCATCAGTGACTGCATTTGCTGTCAGAAACACTAGCTGCAGTTTGAGCACCACCTCCAGCAGCACTGAAGACAGTTATGAATTAGCTGAGGGTCAGGTAAAAGAATTCTAAGCACTGGTGATAACAATGGGTAAAGAGGTGTGAATGGGTGAAGAAAGAGGCAGTGTACCACAGTGGTTAAGAATATGTGGTCTTTGATGACTGGATTCGAATTCCCCTCTGCTACTTGCTAGTCAAAAGATGCTGAATGAGTTCTTTCATGTGCCTCTGCTTCCTCATCTGAAAAGTGAATAAAATATAATTTTTACCCCTTCATGAGTTTGACAGGATAAAAAACTAAACATAGAGCATGCTTGCACCAGTTTCTAGCACTTCAGTTCTCAAGTAAATATGGGCTGCCACTATCAGTGGAATTCAGGAAAGTGCACATGAAGTTCGTGAAGGCAGGTGAAGGCTGTGAGAAAAAGCAAAAAATACCAACACTCCCAGATCTAGAAAGAAATTGAACTAAGTCATCTTGAAAATGAGGAACTGCTGAAGGATCGTAAACCAAAGACCAACATGGTCAGGTCTGTGCTTCTAGAACTAGTCTGGCAGCCCATGTGGAAGACGAGGGAAAGAGAAGAGGAGGGCTGTGGCTGGATTAGAGGTCAGAGGTCTGGTTAAGAAGATGGTCCAAGAGTTCAAGAAAATGACACTGGGAGACGGAAGGACAAAGAAATGAAACACATCCCCACCCTAAGTTTCTTTCCTAGTTTGTCTAGTATCAGTTTGTTCTCTAGAACCTTAAGTCTATTGTCAACAACTTGCAGATTTAACTGCAAGGTCACTGACCATCTCCACCTCACAGGTGACACAGGTCAAGTTCCTCTACCACAAGCAGTGTCAGGACATTCGACATCTACACACACTTTGATTTTCCAATCGATAAGGAATATATTCCTTAGTTACTTTGTTTTGAATGATAGTTTTCAGATCCCTTGAAAGATATACATAATCTTCGAAACTTTTATCTTGCATCAATATATACAATTAGGTGGGGTATTCATTTTATTGAACCAGGTAAGTAAATAAATTTATATATGTTTTCTGTAAGAGCAAGAGTTTGAGAAAATACTCTGTTTCTTAATTGTAAGAATCTGTCTTCCATTTCTCTAGCATTTTTCACCACTCAATCCAGCCAATAGCAAGAGTCAACAAGTGACGATACCCAAAACCACCACTCTTCCAGTTACATACAGGCAGGCCCAAGAGAACCCAATGGCAATAATCTGAATGGAAGAGATGACTAGGGGTTTATTCAAAGATTTGTCGCATACTAAGAACACTGTTTCTATATATCCTATAATGCCTAGAGGATGCTGGAGATTACAAAAGGAGAAGTAAAGCCAAGAAGCCCCCAAACTACCACTGCAATTTAAATTTGCTTTTCATGTCAGATCTCATGGTGAGAGCCAGTAGGCCATTTATTTTTAAAACATTAAGGGGAAAGAGAAAAATTACTTATCTGAATAGGAGTACAGATTTTGCTTATCTCTTTCTCTATTTAAGAAGGATCAAAACATTTTAGATTTAAAATATTCATCTATTCTTCTCAACATATCAACATACATTAGCCAAAATGGCCAGCATCAGTAATTCACTGGTTTGCAAAGGAATAGGAGAGAATGCGCCAAAGCATTAGGCAGATCTGACAAGGAATTTGGACATGTAAGAGAACTGACATTATTGCTACTGAAGACTAACCTGTATGCACCTGTGCACTGCATTCTTCCAGAAATTCAAGCTATATCTATGAATACTAAGGTTAAACAACAGAATGCTGTGGTTGTTCAGTCTCCCAGTCATGTCTGACTCTTTGTGACCCCATGGACTGCAGCATGCCAAAGAACAAAATATGTGGTCTAAATGGGGAGTCTAGGAATTTTATGTTTTAAGTCCCTTTTTTAAAATTAAAATCTCTCTAAAATTTCTTTTTTAAAATTTTCATCAGAAATCCAAAAGAGCAGCACTAAAAAAAATTAATAAACCAGCAAAAATTAAAGATGCTAAAAATTATATATATATATAAATATATGTAAGTTTACAGCACTTCTTCATGCTTCCTTTCTCTATCTCGGTAAGCACCTCCTACAAGTTCCATATAATAGCAAAATAAGTCTTAAGGGATAATCCATATTCTTCACTCTGCTTCACACAGAGACCTTATAAGGGGACAGAAACTAGATTCATAAGAAATGAAAAGCTCAAGATAATGTAAGTTCTTGTAATTGAGAATGTAACTGATATAATCTTTATCCATTTCCTTCCATCAGCTGGCCCCTACCTCCACCATGACATATGACATATATGTCATGATATATGCTCAGGGCTTTTACTGATAGAAAGAGGAGGAGGAGGAGTAGTGATAGTTGCTCAGTTGTGTCTGACTCTTTATGACCCCATGGACTATAACTCACCAGGCTCCTCTGTCCATGGGATTCTCCAGGCAAGAATACTGGAGTGGGTTGCCATTCCCTTCTCCAGACAACCTTCCCGACCCAGGGATCAAACCCGGGTCTCCTGCATTGCAGGCAGATTCTTTACCATCTGAGCTATAGTATATGCTTTCAAATCACCATTCTATTATTTTGCACCTAATCTTTTAAAAATAATAATAATAATAATTGCAGTCGATGTTGCTGATGTGGACAAAGAGACCCATATTGCAGAAGTCATCAGAGAGCAAAGAAGCAGAATCACTGAAGAGGGCTACGTACTTTTTCTCAGTACTTTCATCTGTGTAGGAGATGCCATAGAACCCATAGTAAGAACTAGATATGTTTGCCGAATACTCGATCTTCAAGGTATAGTTGTGGCCTTCAAGCAGGGCCTCGGGGGCAACAATGGCGATTTGTTCATGCAGTGGGTACTCCAGGACGTCAACTTCTTTTTCCTGGCTTGAAACTGCAGTCATAAAGGTCACTCTGGAAATGTTGTGGCCTGTGCTGTGAAGAATGATGTTCCACGTGGCCTGAAGGGCCTGGAGCAAAATCGTCACAGAACCCCTGAATGTCATCGAGGTGAGGTTTGGGTGGAGGTTCAGTTCATAGCGCACTGGCATGATGGCAGTGGGCAGCCTGATTTGGGCCCACGGAAACAACTTTCCATTCGTTGCGATTGGCTGAATCAGTTCCATGGATCGGTTTTTTTTATGGCAGCCTTCTTTGGTAAAGGTACACCTGGGCAGGAGGTAAATCACCATGATTACAGAAACAGCAACTAGGATGATCAAAGCACAGACCGCCATGGTCCTGGCAGAGGGCATGGAGCAAGGCCCATCCGCGTTCTGCCGGTAGCCGGCCGCGCTGTTTCGGAGGCCCGAGCTCCTGTTCATGAAGGACATGCCCAGCAGCTTTGCAGACGACTCATAGTCCTCTTCATCCTCATCCAGCTCATGCTCGCCAAGACCCCGAACCAGCAGTCGTGAACCCCGGGGCTCGTATTCCACCTCATCAGGCTCCAGAGGATGTAAACAGGGCTCTTTGGCTAAATCCACCACATCTGGTTCTTCCTCAAACATGCTGTTTTCAATCATATTCCTGGGGAGCTGAAGCCGATCTGGGAAAAAAAAAAAACACACATAAGGACCAGGCACAGAGTTAGGGGAGATAGGGCATGATAAAATGTCTACTAGCAAGACCACATTTAATCTAAGGATTTTTTTTTTTAATCACTAAGACTTATTTCTACTTCAGAGCTACTGAATTAGATGACGCTTATAATATTCTGGTATCATCCATTAAAAACTCAATTATAGGTAACAGCATATCACAGTAATGGAATAAGAAAGCTAAATACACGGGCTAGTATCCCAAAAAAAAAAAAAAAAGGCAGCTGAGATTAAATACTGATTTCCTTAATACACTCCTGCCCAACAACCTGGGCCCCTGTCCTGAGGGAACAGGGAAGCCTGGCGTGCTGCCGTCCACGGGGTCACAAAGAGTCAGACTCGACTTAGCGACTGAACGACAACAATAAGTTGACAACAGTAAGTTGCTCAACAATAAGTTGAGCATCTCTGGTCCGAGCCTTCTTCATGGTCATCCCGGCGTGTGCTCTGGCCATCCCAGACTGCTCACTAATCTGAGACAAGCCAGGCGGCTCTTCTGTTTCATCCTCCAGGTCTGTTTTCCTCTCAGGTCCCTTTGTCGGCAATGTCATCATGTCCCCCACCCCACTCCACCTAGTGAACACCTGTTATTCCACAACTCATCTTAACTTGCTTCAGTGTAAATCAAGAAAAAGTTATTTTCTTGGTTTTCCCCTTTCTCTTTATTACCTTTCAAAAATACATTTTCATTTCATCTTGCTCCTTTCACTTTTGGGGGGGCATAAAGACCCCCGTGAGGTCGCCTTTTCCTATCTCCTCTCCATCCCCGAATTTATAAAAGCTATGCTACTTTTAGTCAAGGCTATGGTTTTTTCAGTAGTCATGTATGGATGTGAGAGTTGGACTATAAAGAAAGCTGAGCACCAAAGAATCGATGCTTTTGAACTGTGGTGTTGGAGAAGACTCTTGAGAGTCCCTTGGACTGCAAGGAGATCCAACCAGTCCATCCTAAAGGATATCAGTCCTGGGTGTTCACTGGAAGGACTGACATTGAAGCTGAAACTCCAATACTTTGTTCACTTTATGAAGAGCTGACTCACTGGAAAAAGACCCTTATGCTGGGAAAGGTTGAAGGCAAGAGAAAAAGGGGATGACAGAGGATGAGATGGTTGGATGGCATCACCGACTCAATGGACATGAGTTTGAGTAAACTCCGGGAGCTGGTGATGGACAGGGAGGCCTGGCGTGCTGCAGTCCATGGGGTCACAAAGAGTCAGACACGACTGAGCGACTGAACTGACTGACTGATGCTACTTTTATAGTTTTCTTTGAATAAAACTTTTAATCACTTTCTAGGTATATGGGTTCAGCAATCTGCCATCCACCCATCTCATATGAATGATCTAGAAATGGAAAAAATGGTGACAGTTATAACATTCTGCTTTGGGAATTTAATCTCCTAAATATCCTTCAGTGTTCCAACTTCTTGTTGACATAATTATGTTTTGTTTTGATAGCTGATTGTGTTTGAGACTCACGGACTTCATTAACAGAGCAAATATAGATATAATGGAACTCAAAAACTTTTCTGTAAAACTTTTAATAAAATCTCAGTGGTTAGAAATTTTCTGTGGTAGTTTTTTTTTTTAATTTAATTAATTATTTCAATTGGAGGATAGTTACCTTACAATATTGTGGTGGCTTTTGCCATACATTGACATGAATCAGCCATGGGTGAACATGTGTCCTCCTATCCTGAACCCCACTCCCACCTCCTGTGGTCAGTTTAAGTACCTGGTACAGTGGTGCAGATCAGTAGCTTCATTTGCTTTTTCATTAAAAGGCCATTCTGACTTTTTTACCTCCTCTGGGCCGATTATGTTCTCTTAGGCATTTGCCCATGTGTTCTCTCAGACCTGACGTAGACAACCATGGGGTCTGAGCAGTACAGTTTAATTTAATAAATGTCTAAACCAACTGTAGGTGTAATCTCAGCTTAATAATTTAGAGCATTCCCATACCCGAATCCACCCCCTGAGAACTCTGTCTTTGTGTCTTTGATTCCTCAGCCACGCCCTGTTTAAAGCCAAGGGGTATCCTGCAGACTGACCGTTTTAGCATCTCCTGTCTGCGCTTCATTAACTTCCAATCTTTTGACTGGGGCTTAGTCAGATCCCTGCCAACATCCAGATAGCTTACTTTAATTATTTATCATCCAATCAGATTAATACGTATGTGGAATTTTAAACTTTCAGAAATAGAACACATCAACTCTTCTGCTATACTTTTACTGCATACTAGAAGCAAACTTTTGTATGCATGTACAATCATATCAAGTTAAATATATCAAACCAAGGAAAAATAGTTTTATTACAGGTAGCCCATGAAGACTGTACTTCCGAGTCTATTTAAGAAATCTTGCTTTGGGTTCTTAAGTGAGTACACTTTGATCTCAGCATTAAAATTTGAGTGTAACACATGACTACCCCTTGCTCTAAAGGGATCTTTTTTTTTTTTTTTGTATTTAAAGAAGGGATCCTAAAGAAACAGGAAATTTTCTAAAACTTCTTAAATCCACATATACAAGCTATCTATAAGCCCAAAGCACAGAAGGTCCTAGTTGAACTATTTCGGTTTCAAACAACATAGGCCCACATGGTTATGATCTAAGAAAACGGAAGACATTTCTTTTCATCAGATACGTGAACTGGTGCTCCTTGATGTTGTCTGTGGACCGGCACCAATCTGCAAACTGTTATCCATCTGTGATAGGCTACATGAAGAATATTGATATTTTAAAACTTTTTCAGCAGATTGACAGTAATGTCATATTTAACAAATTCAGTAATTAAAAAATGGAGCTTATATTTTGTTTTTCAATTTTCCAATGATTCATTTTTTATATGATACAAAATTTCCACAACAGATTAAAAATTAAAAACCACAAAACACAAGGAACCTTGGTTCTCCAGCTCAGGTAACATAAGAAGCAATGGGCTGGATTATCAGCATTACGGGCAACTCAGGAGGATACAAAGTTAACAACTAGGACAGAAGCAGTGGAAGTGAAAAGAGGGAAAGATGGATGACGAGTCATGTTAAAGAGTGAGAATACACAGGAACTGATGCTCTGTTGGGCTGGATGATGGAGACAGAAGGATGATGGAGCTAGGCCTGTAGGATGGAGACAGAAGGATGATGGAGCTAGGCCTGGAGGATGGAGACAGAAGGATGATGGAGCTAGGCCTGTAGGATGGAGACAGAAGGATGATGGAGCTAGGCCTGGAGGATGGAGACAGAAGGAAGTTTAAGTCAACTGCTTGTGCACATTCTGGCTTGGATAATGAAGAGGGAATGCCAGTCACTGAGATGAGAATACAGTGGTTTTGTGAGGGCCGGGGGGCGGGGCGGGAGCAGCGAGAATGGAATTATGAGATGGCATCTGGTTTGGGACACGACACCCCTATCTGACAGAGAGCCAGGTGCAGCTGTCTGAGTAATAGCGTATTATAGCAGTACACGGGCTTCCCAGGTGGCTCAGTGGGAAAGCACCCACCTGCCAACACAGGAGGCGCGGGGGTTTCGATCCCTGGTCGGGGAAGATCCCCTGGAGGAGGAAATGGCAACTCACTCCAGTATTCTTGCCTGGAGAATCCCATGGAGGACAGAGGAACCTGGTGGGCTGCAGTCCAGAGGGTCGCAGAGTCAGACACAACTGAGCACATACGCATGCAAAGCATTGAGAGCCTCACTTTGAGACAGAGCTTCAAATCCTGGCTCTCCTGACTGCTTGATCTCAAAACAGGTTACCAAACATCCCTGTAAATATGGAGAAGGAAATGGCAACCCACTCCAGTATTCTTGCCTAGAGAATCCTGTGGATGGAGGAGCCTGGTGGGCTGCTGTCCATGGGGTCGCACAGAGTCGGACATGACTAAAGCGACTTCACATAGCAAATATGGAAAACAGTACCTACTTTGTAAGTCTGTTACAAGGGTTATGTTATGTGGGCCTGGACTCAAAAGAAGGATCTGGGTGGAAGACTCAGGTTTCAGAATTAGCTGTGTTTATTTAAGTGAGGATTAAAAGCATGCAGATAGATGAGACTACGGGAGGGGAGTAAGTGTCAGGGAGCGTCACCATTTAAGAGGGGCCGCAGAGGACAAGACTGTACCAGAGGCAGGAAAATCAGGGCAGCAGAAAGCAAAGGAAGAGTTTCATGAGGAAGGAAGTGGCTGGTGTTAGGTGCCGTAGGAAGGTCACGTACAATGACGCCAGAGGCCACTAGATCAGGCAACCCACGAACCAGTGACTTTTTACAAGGTGACTTCAGAGGAGCTGGGCAAGAGGAAGCCTGACGTCAGTGGCCCAAAGAAGGAAAAGCTAACAAAGCCAGGCAGTAAGTGCTGCAGGGAGTTCTTCTGAGGCACACAGCTGTGCACCAAGAAAAAAAACAGAGGGTCAAGCTAAAAGAAAATGTGGCATACAGAAGGTTCAGTCCATTTGCTTTTGTTTGTTGGCCTGTGTCTGAGGTGGAAATAACCTAAGTGTGTATTTGCACGTTATGTGCATTTTACCATAATGAAAAATAAAAAGCAAATGAAAACTTTTTTTAAAAAAAGAAATGGAGAGCAGATGGTTAATCCAGGGTTAAACAGGTAGGGAGGATGTGGTGAGAGACAAAGGGGAAAATACACAGAGTAAGTGATTAACCGAGGTGTTCAATTTAGAAAACAGGACAGAAAGCAAAGCTACGGCATACGACATGGTCAAGATCCAAATAAATCCCTTTAAATTGCTATCACATTTTCTGAGAAAATGAAGTTAAAAAGGACATATTTTCAAATCAACAAGCCAAAACAACTTTAAAAGAATAAACCTAATCTAAATTAAGGCTTCTTGGGCAGATACAAGAATAGGTATATTCAATTAGGTACTATAGCAACTTGCGATATTCAAACTAGGCCCTAACAATAAAGGATTATTCTTCTTCTGAGGCCCTTATGACATATTTAAATAGAGGGAGAAGCTCCACGTGTGAGACAGCATTTATATCTACTAGATCATTTCTAAATGGAAACCATTCAATTTCTGAAAAGATGCCTAATTATCAACTAAAGTGACTATTTCTCTAATGAGAGGTCCTTTTCTATCAAAAAGAGGTTTTATTTTAAAGAAGTTTAAGGTGAAAAAGAAAATAGATTAGAATTTATAACCAAAAAAGTGATTCTTCTACACAAGTCTAATCTGGCAAAACATTACCCAACCCCCTGACCACCCTCAAAGAAAACCTCTTCCTATTAACCACAAGGCCCACTTTAAGTCACGAGTTGAGATATATCATTATCTCACCATTGAAGGGCAGTCAACAGCACTGTACGTAAGTTTGGAAGAAGTTTTAAGTAGTCCCCTTTTCTGGTAACATCCTGTTTGCTCATACCGGCGAGGTATAAGCAGTGTCATAAAACACACGCAGAGTCCGACATGCATCCCTACTTTTACCACTAATAACAGCGCATTTTCACAAACTGCACTTAACTCTTCAGTTGACAGGCCCAAGGTCACAGCCCAGGATGCAGGGTCCAAGTCAGGTCATTCTCTCTTCCGTTCCCCTCACTCTCCTTGTCTCCCGTGAGAAGACAGAAGACAAGTGAATGGATAATTAGGGGCGGGAGGTGGGAAGATCAGAGAGAAATGGTTCAGTTCATGAGCCCCGTAAGCTCACTTTACCTATTTTGGTTCCAAGAGTGACTAAGATTTATTTTGCTCTTTCATGCTACCCTAAAGTTCACTTCAATGCATGTAAAAAGGCCGTGGGAGACTTCCACTTCCAGTATGACAGAGTAATTGGTCCCAGACCTTTCCTCCTCTCATAAACAACCAGACGAAATGATGCAACTACTTTCAGGTACCAGCTAAGAGAGGGGGCAAGAATGTGACCTCTGAGAGAAGGCCACATCTGCTTGGTTCTCTGCCTCGGGGCATTTTCCTGACTATAGTATAGTCAGCTGCAGTCCAAGCAGAGCAGGGCTGGGAGGCAGAGATAGGGTCCTGGGAAGGAGGGACTATACAGAGGGGGGACCACAGAAGTTTGTGTAAGGCTTTCCTGAGAGTCTGTAACCAATGCCGGACATGTAACCACACAGGGCTTACAAAAGAGTGGCTGTATTAAGGTTAACAGAAATACAAGAGGTCAACCAACTTCAGGGAAAGACTGGTAGTCTAACCCAGTCCAAACAAAGCAAACTCATTAACACCCTGGGCATGAAACAGTAGGAAGGCTTCGCTTTAGGAGTAAAAACATACCCCAAGATGAGGCCTGCTCTAGACACACGCTAACAAAGCCTAAAACTAAGCCCTAACAGAATCCACAGCAGAAACAGAATTTGGAGGATGAGTCTTGCTAAGGTAAATGGGCCTGAGGAAAAACCGTGAGACTTCTACAGATCAGCCCTGGCAAAATATAAAGCTAAGCCTATACAAGAAGATCAGTCAGCAACTAAACTGCCTACTAAAACAAAAATCAACACCCTACAAAGCCATTTTTTAAAAATACAGTATCTAAAGCGGGTAAAAAATTTAGATCAGCTATTATAAATATGTCTCAAAAAGTCAAGGACATTGTGTTTAAAAACAACAACAGAAAAGAATATATGAACAGATGGGAATCTCAGAAAAATCAAAACTAGAAAAAAGAACCAAATGGGAGGGGAAAAATGGAAATTCTAGGACTGAAAGGTTCAATAACTAAAATGAAAAAAGTCATTGAATAGACATTTTTTTCAACTTTTTATTTTGTATCAGTATATCCAATTAACAATGCTGTGATAGTTTAAGGGTGAGCAGCGAAGCAACTTGGCCATATGTATACATGTATCCAGTCTCCCCCAAACTCCCCTCCCATCCAGGCTGCATATAACATTGAGTGGAATTGCATGTGCTAGTCGGTTGTCCGTTTCAAATATAGGTCACTGAATAGACTTAATAGTGGATTTGAGATAGCAGAAGAGAGAGTCTATGAACTTGACAGATCACTGCCAATTACAAATTTGAGGAATAAAGGAAAAAAAAAAAAAGAGTTGCAGAAAAATGAACCCAGCATCAGACATTTGTAGGACAGTGTCAGTCTAACACATATGTACTGGGAGCCACAAAAGAAGACCATGAGAATAAAAGCAGAAAAGATATCTGAAGAAATAATTGTTAAAATTGTATAGTTTGTTGAAAACACTATTTTATCATATCCAAAGAGCTCATCCAACTCCCCAGACAATAAATACAAAGAAAATCATGTCTAGTTTAATCATGGTTGAACTGCTGAAAATCAAAGATAAAGAGGAAATCATTAAAAGGACCCCAAAACAATATGTTAAATACAGGAGAAAAATAATGCAAAGATCACTAACTTCTCATCACAACAATGGGGACCAGGAGATGACAGAACAACATTTTTAAAGGGCTAGAAGAAAAAAAAAAAAAATTCCATTCAGAATTCTCTATCCAGTGAAAAATCCTTCAAAAACAAGATAAACATATTTTCAAATAAAATGAAAGCTGACAAAGTTCTTCTCAAGCAGATGTGTACTACAAGAAATTACAAAAAATGGTTCTTCAGGATGGAGGGAAACAATATGATATGGGAATTCAGGTCTTCAGGAAGGAAAGGAGGATACCAAAAAGGATGAATAAGTTACCAAAAAGTAAGTTTATATTTTTTATTTTTCTTAAAGTTTCCTTAAAAGACTCTTTTAAACAAGAATAACATGCAAGTAGTTTTGAACAGAAATAAAAGATATGACAACAAGAGCATGAAAAATGGAGAGGGTGAATAAGGAGAGTTATATTAAATTATATTTGTGAATTGAGAAGATGAAATGGATGTGTCAAGTGAGAGGCTGGAGGTGTGAAGTAGAAAGTGAGAAAAGTCAGGGGTAAAATGTGAAGTGATACAAATGCTGACTATAAACAGACTTAAAAAGTTAAGGTTGCATATTATTAGCCCTAGAATAATCAATGAAAAAATAACTTAAAACATGCAAAGAAACCAATAGAATAAATAAAATGAAGCATTAAAAAATAGCCAATTAACCCAAAAGAAGGCATTAGAAGAGAAAAACAAAAACAAAAGGGACAAATGAAAACAATGGCAAAATGGTAGACTTAAACCCACTTACATAAATAATTACATGAACTATTAATGGATTAAACATCCAACGAAAGGGTGGTGACTGTCATATTTAAAAAAGCAAGATTCAACTATACACTGTCTATAAGAGATGAATTAAAAATTTAAAGACAGGTTAACAAAATAAAATGAAATTTATAATGATAAAAAGAGAAATTTATCAGAATAAGACATCATTCTTAAATATGTATGTACATAATAATAAAGCTTCAAAACTCAGAAAATGGCAAAACTCAAGAGAAAAACAAAAACATTCACAACTCTAACAGGAGATTTTATCATTTCTCTTCATAATTGATAGAACAAGTAGACAACAATAAGTAAAGCAACAGGATATGTGAAAGATGCTATCAACCAATTTGGCCTAAGTGACATTTATAGAACATTATACCAGATAACTACAGAATACATGAGTCATTTACCAAGATGGATCACATGCTGGGCCATAAATCTCAATAAATTTCAAAAGACTGAAATCGTCTTTCTTTAAAGACTCTGTTCTCTGACCAAAAAACCAGTAATAGTAAATCCAGACAATCTCCAGATAGATATCTGGAAAATAGAAAATATACTTCTAAAGAATCCATGAGTCCAAGATAAACCACAAGGAATTTAGAAAACATTTAAAGTAAAAACACAAGATATCAAAAATTGAGAGAAATTTACTGCTGTATTAGAAAAAGGTTTTAAATCAATGATCTAAGTTTCTACCCTTAAGAAGTTGGGGGAAAAGAAGCAAATTAAACCTAAGGAGAAACCTAATGAAATATAAAACAGAGGAACAACAGAAAATCAAACAAAACATGCTAGCGGAGGGCAAGAAAGCAGTGTTATTGGCTGTAATTCATGTTCTCCCAGAAACTGGCCTAAAAAGGCATATGTATCAAGTCCTGCTGGATCTCCAAGAGCAGTTTCTGCTACTCAAAAGTCTATTTAGGCTCATCACAGAGACAGATCAGAACTGGGTCCTGAGCTAGAGACAGAG
This sequence comes from Cervus canadensis, assembly GCF_019320065.1. NCBI lineage: Eukaryota > Metazoa > Chordata > Mammalia > Artiodactyla > Cervidae > Cervus > Cervus canadensis. The sequence continues at coordinate 14,026,604 of NC_057389.1, forward strand.
GTGCCCTTTAACAAGTCCATAAGTCTTATGCGTGTCCCTCTTTCAAGAAGACCTGGAAAACACAGAAATACGTAGCCAGTGATAATGCTAGTTATACCCAAATTCAGAAAATACTTGTGTACTCCTCCTCTTAAATATAAACCTAGAGAAGGTTTTTTTGTGTATGTGGGGGCGGGGTGGTAAAACTAAGTATTTAAAATGGATAAGAGAGCTACTATTTAAAGAAAGGGACTTCCCAGGTGGTACAGTGATAAAGAGATGCGGGTTTGATCCTTGGGTCAGGAAGACCCCCTGGAGTAGGAAATGGCAACCCACTCCAATGGTCTTGCCTGGAGAATTCTATGGACAGAGGAGCCTGACAGGCTACAGTTCACAGGTTTGAAAAGAGTCGGACACGACTGAGCACTGAGCGTGCACACACACATTTAAAGGAAAACTCATGATTGCTTCAAAAGCAAAAAAAATAATAATAATAACTCTTAAGCAAAAAACTATACTTGAGTCATCTGTTTCTGTATTTAGATTTCTGTATATTTTTTTTCTTAAGAAGTGAACCCCCTTTTAAAGTTTCCATTTAAAATTTTAGCTGAGTACTTTCTCAATAGGAAAAATGCCACAGCGGGGTGGGGCGGGGAAAAGAGGCCTCATTTTTCAGCATTGGATTTAAAGTGCTGACTTCATTTAGGGTAATCACAACCTTGACTCTCACTATGCAGAAACGCAACCGTCTAGCAGTAGTTCAGGTTACAGTTCTGTGAAAGGACTCTCCATAGCTAGCAGCTTTGTTCTAAATCTCAGTGACCCGATGGCCACAACTATATATAAACTCAGTCGGTCCCTGGCGCTAAGCCACGCTTCCACAAATCCTGGAAGCACACACAGCCCCGTGCACCGTGCCTGCTCCACCTCTGACCCACAGTGAGACCATCGCATGTTGCAAACATCTCAGTTTCCCTCAGGCACGCGCGGCTGGTGTGGACACTTCATCTTGGTACCCGTACCCCACCCTCCTCACTCTCCTCGCCCACAAGCCTCTCTTCCCCCACCCCCCATCTTTAATACACTAGTCCAGTTTAATCTTTTCAAATCCCTAGGTTTTCAGCTTTTTTAAAATCAATTCAACTATTGCTGGAACAATTATCCTACTCTGACCCGTTCCACTACCCTCCCTAAAATAGTTTCGTTCTGTTCCGTTCAGTCGCTCAGTCAAATCTAACTCTTTGCGACCCCGTGGACTGCAGCACACCAGGCCTCCCGGTCCATCACCAACTCTCAGAGTTTACCCAAACTCATCTCCACTGAGTCAGTGATGCCATTCAACCATCTCATCCTCTGTCATCCCCTTTTCCTCCCACCTTCAATCTTTCCCAGCATCAGGGTCTTTTCCAATGAGTCAGCTCTTCGCATCAGGTGGCCAAAGTATTGTACACCATAAAAATTAAGATGCCTAACTCTTCTCTTAGGATGAAAAGGTTAGAAGGACTGCAATAATAACATGCTTAAATGAGCCCTGAAAAAGTGAAGCCAGTGAGTCTTCCACCAATATTACTTTCCCCCAGTACGGTAACTCCTTGGACAATCTAGGAAAAGCAACTTGATTTATAGCAAACTCGACATTATCCAGTCATCATTCTCAACCAATCCTGCCAACCTGAGGATGACCCAGGACACGCTTGCTTGGTGCACTGTCCATGGCGCTTTCTTTATAGACTGTGCAGTGTTAATTATGCTGGCTGCCCTGCCAATGTTCTACAGAGACTACAGGGAGAGATCAAAACAATCATTCCCGAATCATGAGTCACTGTACCGTCTCCAACTACACGCTGCTGCTGCTGCTGCTAAGTCACTTCAGTCATGTCCAACTCTGTGCGACCCCATAGACGGCAGCCCACCAGGCTCCCCCGTCCCTGGGATTCTCCAGGCAAGAACACTGGAGTGGGTTGCCATTTCCTTCTCCAATGCGTGAAAGTGAAAAGTGAAAGTGAAGTCGCTCAGTCGTGTCTGACTCTTCGGGACCCCATGGACTGCAGCCCACCAGGCTCCTCCGTCCATGGGATTTTCCAGGCAAGAGCACTGGAGTGGGCTGCCACTGCCTTCTCCGCTACACACTGCTGGAAGCCCTCAGACCTGGAAGGTGGGAGCTGTGCACCCTACTTGTGCACACGCATTGTGCACACATGCTTATCTAGCTCTCACATTTAGGATGCGTTCCAACACCTGTTACATATACTTTCTAAAATGCATTTTAATCCTGGCAACTTTTTGCCTATCAAAGGATTAGAGGTTGAGAAAGAGACGGTTTAGAAAACTTTCAAGGCCTGGTTTATCCCCTAGAGAAGAGAAATTCTGCGTCAGTAAACTATAATTTAAAATTTTGCTTCACACTTAGATAATCGCTCCAGGGAGGGGCTCTTTTCTCATTTACCTCGGTGTGCCTGCTGCCAACCAAGGTAGAAGCCTGCAATAAACTTGAAATTAAAGTAGCAATACCCAACACGTTAAAATGAAGTATTAATTAAAGAAAATTACATCCATTTTCACTCATAAAATCTTTGGGAGCTGAACCCAGGTTTGCTGAAGCTTGGAATAAAACAAGGTTAATATGCTAGCTATGAGGTTAAGAAAGTCCTTCTAACACCTGCTCTGAGGCTGGGTTTAGTACTATTTCAGTGATTATTAGCTCTGGGTCATTGCAATTCATTTTTACTGGACACTGATTCTTCAGACTACATTTCCTCAAAGCCACCATATAATTTAAATCAATTGTGGTTTAGGAGGCATAAAGTATAGTGAAGAGAAATTGGAGGTTCTAATTCTGGCTCCACCACTTGATGTGTGTTGGAAACTCAGTTTCCTCACTGTTAAAATGGGAATAATAACTGCTCTGTCTGCTTTATCATAGGGGTCAAATAAGGTAAGTGGGTCAACAACACTTTGCAAATTATTTAATGCTACATTAAATTGCTATTGCTAAGATACTACCTTGGAGAAGGAAATGGCAACCCAGTATTTTTGCCTGGGAAATCTCATGGACAGAGGAGCCTGACAGGCTACAGTCCAAGGGGTCGCAAAGAGTCAGACACAACTTAGCGACTGAACAACAACAATATTACCTAACTAGCGTAGGAATTTCAAAGTCATAAGCAAATAAATGTATCTTCCACCTTTCAGTCAAGCACATGAGTATTTCTAAGATCCACCAATATAATTTCCTGTCTCACATCTTTTATCATAAAATATGATGCTTAAATGTCATTACAGTATATATCAGTAAATAAATTCATAAAATAAGAAGAGTCTAGAAACCTCATGCTGACCTCTTGATGTCATTTAGGCTCAGCAACAGCAATGTCCATGGCAGACTTCAGCCAGTGTGGAACAGGATAACTTTAGATGACTATATCTGATTCTCAGAGATTTTAATACATAAACTTTACACTTTAAGTCATCTAGCTCCTAAAACATTTGTCAAATAGCTGCCTTGATTGTAAAGACACTACAACTCTTCCTAAAATATCCGTAGGGATTAAGTGTAGCTAAAGGCCACACTCATTTGCTATAATTGCACTTACACAATAAAACTCAAGATATCCAATGACTATTAAAATTTGTAAGAAGGCAATTTAAACTTATATACTGCCCAACATTTTCTGGCTGAAATAACCTAAAAGGCAGCATATAACGCAGACAATGATTTTACTTTATAAACTAAAACATTCAGTTAATAAATTTTCTACCATTTTCACATTCTACACTGCATTGTATCTACTGAGGCTAATCACAGCTGCTATTTTCTGCGCAGTTGAGTGGTCCAGTGAGCAAAAATCAACATTTCAGTGCTAGAGGGAAGGGAGCAAAGAAGAGGAACTACTTGCTAGTTTCACTGCAACTATGAAGCACATTATTTTAAATATCTATCAAGGAGAACATTTAAGAGGAAAAGGAGACATTCTGCCAGAGAATGCCAATGATGAAGGACAGTACGGAACAGAGACACAGTACATAAAGAATCCCACCATGAAATGCTTCAGACAGAGAATTTAATGCAAAGGATCAACAAGAGGAACAAATAAACACCTGTAGTTTAACAGAGGAATTGTAAAACAAGAACTAGGACTTCCCTGGTGGTCCAGTGGTTAAGAATTTGTCTTTTGATGTAGGGGATGCAGGTTCGATCCCTGGCTGGGCAAGATCCCACATGCCACAGGGCAACTAAGCCCGCACACTACATCGGAAGATGTGTGTCACAATTAAGACGCGACACAGCCAAATAAAAAAATATTTTTTAAAAAAATATTTTTTAAAAAAAGAAGAATTATAAAATCTGGGGGGAGTCATTTCCTTCAGGAAATAAAGGGCAGTTTCTACCTCAACAAACAACCTATGCCCACTCAGCAAAACTCCAAATTAAGCAACATTCTCTGTTCTCTCTGCAACATCTTCTAACACCATTGCTCACTGTCTCCAACTAAAGGGCTACTCTCTACAAGTTCAAGCACATATGCCCCCACCAAAGCAGCTGCATTCTTACCAAGAATTAGTGTCTGTTCACAAATCAGTTTATGCTAATTAACATTATAATTATGGTTATGGAATAATTAAGCATTAAATGAAAAAAAATTTTTAAATTATTTCTATGAAAACTGTGTTATGCATCAGGAAGACCCTACAAAGGTGACTCCCAAATAACACTGCTACCAAATTAAATATTAGCAGGAAAAACAAAAAAGACTGGGGGAGGGGTGTGTCCTAGAAAAATGTTTATACCCAGGCTGCAAAGTGTTAACCATTTGGAAAAACAAAAAAAGAACCTGGAAATGTCAGATGCACCATGGGTAGCACAGAGATATGGAAGAAGACAGAAGTAGAACTCTAATCAGTGGTCCCAGAGGCAAAATAAAATCTTTGGCCAGTAAGACATTATTAGCAACTAAGTTTACACACTTTGACGTGAAATGCGAAAGGAATGAAAAGTTTTCTTTATAGTTTCCATTGTTAACAAGGTTTTAAAGAGTATTCATTATGTTTGAGATCATGTTAAAGGCAATTGGCATAAGTCTAAGGCTCATACCTAAGAATTCATCTTGGCAGTCAAGAACACAAACATTTCCCCAAACACAAACCATAATGTATGCATTTACTTGTGAATGTCTAAAGAATAATTTTACTGTAACGCTTAAGAACCTAGCTCTGCAAAGCTACTACTTACTAATGAACCAGGTAATTTTAAAAATCATATCTCATCAATACATGTCAAAAGCCTAAAATACGTTCTTTTAACAAATAACTCCACAAGAGGAATTTCTCCTAAGAGTAACTGCACAGACACACATGTATAGTGTTTATAGCAGTCTTGTTCAGGTAGCAAGGAAAAGAAAACAACTAAAAAAAAAAAAGGAAAACAACTTACATACGTAACATCAAGGGATAGGTATATTCACATCCAATAAAATATCATGCATACATAAAAGTTATTTAAATCTAGTTTATACAAGAAAAGCTGTTCAAAATACAGTATTAAGAGGCAGGTTATAGAACTTGAACAAACAGTCATCTTGCTGGATACATTGTAAATAAAAATATTAGTGGTTATTTCTGGAAGGTGGAATTAAAGGTATGTTGGATGTTTTTATATTTATATTGTCTATGTTTTATATGTTAAAAAAAAAAACAGGAAAAGCCTCCCAACATGTACAGATCATGTTTTAACCTGTCAAGATCTAACAGTGATAAATTAATGAAAGTTATCAACGGTGTCTTAGAAATGGCCCTAGACAGTGAAATCAAGAAACCCGGATAGCAGGATAAAATTTGCTATTAATCTCTCATGCTGCTGCTGCTGCTGCTGCTAAGTCGCTTCAGTCGTGTCTGACTCTGTGCGACCCCATAGACGGCAGCCCACCAGGCTCCCCTGTCCCTGGGATTCTCCAGGCAAGAATACTGGAGTGGACTGTCATTTCCTTCTCCAATGCATGAAAGTGAAAAGTGAAATTGAAGTCGCTCAGTCATTTCTGACTCTTAGTGACCCCATGGTCTGCAGCATACCAGGCTCCTCCGTCCATGGGATTTTCCAGGCAAGAGTACTGGAGTGGGGTGCCATTGCCTTCTCCAAATCTCTCATGGGACCTCCTATTATGAATTGGAGACTTTATCTCCAATCCACAATGGCCTTGTAACTTGTTTTAAGCAATGGAATGCAGCAGAAGCAACACTATAAAATTTCCAATCCTAGGTTTTAAGAGGTATTACAGCATTCACCATTTCTCTTCTGTTGACCTGGAGAGCCCCGTGAGAAGAAATCTGAGCTAGCCTACTTGTGGACAAGGAACCAAATGGAAAAAAAAAAAAAAAGCCCAGCAAACAGACAGCACTCACTGCCAGATACGGGAGCGAAGCCATCCTAAATCTTCCAGCTCCCTCCCAATCAAGCTACCAGATGACAGCTGCTACAAGTGACCTCGGGCAAGAACGGTGGAAGAAACATCCAGCTGAGCCCAGAACAAACTGCTGACCTACAAAGCCATAAGGTACACAGTTGCCGTTTTAAGCCATTAAGTTCTATGATTTATTATGTAGCAATAGATGACTAACTTACCCATCATCCACACAGTATACCATTAATGTTTGGAATGTACTCTTCTTACAGACTAATTTATCCTCCTAAAGCAAAGGATTATACTGTACATACTAGTTCTTTGATTCTCTGACACCTTTGAAATGGGAACACATGCAGGGTCTCTTGGGTATTTTCGATTTCAACTCAGACACACAGGGAGAGAATGGAACATTTACATTCTTTATACAAAAATCCTGTGTGCAGCTGTGGGCTTTTCTTCCAAAGACCAAGGACCTGGATGCAGTTGACTTGAGGGAGGGTCTTGCTCCTTCATCAGTGGATGTGAGGATGCTCTGCCTCACAGGTGTCCCAGAGCAAGCCCAGGAGAGATACTGAAAAAAGTAAAACCAAGTTCATGACCACCACCCACCATTGTAACACCTCCACCAGTTAGTGGTGGTGATAAAAGTCAACATTCACTGAGGGGTTGAGCACATGCTCATAATGGGCTGGAAACAGCTGAGAAGTTAAGAATGTGCTGGAACCAGACACCTTGTCACTTCCTGTGTAACCTTGAGCTTTGTCTTTCCAAGCTCAGTTTTCTCAACTGTGAAATGGAGATAATAACAGTGATCTATCTCCTTGTGAGAAGTAAATGAGATACATGTAAATATTTAGAACAGAGCCTCGCACACAGCACGGGCTCAATAATTAGTAGTTTTCTGTACTAAGTAACCAACATTTTACAGGTGCCATCTCATTTAATTTAATCCCCACAACATTCTGTGGATGAAGAAGAGGCCGGGAGGTGAAAGAACGTGCTAGGAAGTGGCACAAGCGAGTTTCAAACTCACATTTTTCTCCACTGCAGTAGCTAAACCCTTGAGCACCATGAGGCATCACTTAAACCAGCCCTCTGTGCATGAACAGGCCCCGTATCTTCACAGCCTCTGATCACAGAGTCACCTCTAGATCAGAGCTGAAGACCTGAGGTTCAGGATGGCCTCAGAGATGAATGCAATGACCACAACGTGTCAGACACTCGTGCCGCGGTTCCCACAGTTCTCTGAGCCGTTACTTAGTAGATATTCTAACACTGCTTGATCTTGTCCAACTATATTCACTGTGTTACTATTCCGTCACAGGCAGTAAGGTGGACTCCCTCCTTCCCCTGATCATTCTGGTTATGAAGTTATCCAAATACAATACAGTGTACGATCATTTTACTATAACTGTATTGATCGCGATTTTAGAAAAGTAGAAGCTTTTGTGTTGTTCAGTCGCTAAGTCGTGTCTGAGTCTTTGCGACCCCCTGGCCTGCAGCACGCCAGGCATCCCTGTCCTTCACCATCTCCCTAGTTTGTGCAAATGCATGTCCAGTGAGTCAGTGATGCTCCCCAACCATCTCATCCTCTGCCGTCCTCTGCTCCTTTTGCCTTCAACCTTTCCCAGCATCAGGGTGTTTTCCGATAAGTCGGCTCTTTGCACAAGGTGGCCAAAGTATTGGAGCTTCAGCCTCAGCATCAGTCCTTCCAGTGAATATTCAGGGTTGATTTCCTCTAGGATGGACTGGTTTGATCTCCTTGCTGCCCAAGGGACTCTCAAGAGTCTTCTCCAACACCACAGTTCAAAAGCATCAATTCTTTGGCTCTCAGCCTTCTTTATGGTCCAACTCTCACATCTGGACATGACTACTGGAAAAACCATAGCTTTGATTATACAGACTTTGGTCAGCAAAGTGATATCTCTGTGTTTTAATATGCTGTCTAGGTTTGTCATAGCTTTTCTTCCAAGGAGCAAGCATCTTTTAATTTCATGGTCGCAGTCACTGTCAGCAGTGCTTTTGGAGGCCAGGAAAATAAAGTCTGACACTGTTTTCACTTTGTCCTCTTCTATTTACCGTGAAGTGATGCTTTTTTAGAGACCCTTTAAACCTATTATGTTTTACAGAGAAAATAATGAACTTTTGTCCAGTCAGCTGGCTAGTAAAAATGACTGGAACCAAAAAGGTTTTTTGTTTTTTTTTTTTAATTTTTAAACTTTAACTTCTCTACAGGAAGATGGAAGTGAAACAAAAAGTGAGTTTAACCCACAGAACTGCTCAGCTAAGTTTAGTTCTACCCAAATTCAGCTGGGTAATTTTGAAAACAACCACTTTCTCAGACTTAGAGGAAATGGTTAAGCAACCTCTGAGAAGTCATTTGTTCTTGCACTGTGGTACGTTTTTTTTTTTAAATGAGTCCTTTTTAGGTAATAGAACATCCTAACATTGTCCAAGCACTCATCAACTAAAATAAAAAGTCTACAAGATGCTACAAGTTATTATTCTAATCTAGATATCCTTTTCTCCCTTTAAAAAGCACAATGAGAACACGTTTCTTAAAAATGAGTTTTTACATTTTACAAGAAAATGAATTCTCAATACTTTAAGCCCAAAGAGGAATATAAAAGTCACTGAAAGAAAGGGACAAGCTAACAGTTTAAGACTGAGCCACATGGTTCCATCCTGATCTCAGACAAAACAGAGATCAGATATGACTGAAAAATTACATTTTTAGAGAAATTTCTTGTGTCATAATTGTAGTTGATTTCTTGAAAAAAATATATCTGCTATTTCTTTTTTCCCCTGTAGTACTAGTTGAATCCTGGTACAGTAAAACATGATAACTAGGGATGAGAGAATCTATAATTACTAACGCACACATTTTCTGGCTAAGTGATGAAACGTTACTAAAAATTTTTTTTTAATTTTTGATGCAAATATTTCTAATACATTTTGCTACTTTCTCGTCCTTTTACAAAGACCAGATGCAACATATGGTCATCCTGGGGGGAAAATGACTGCACTGAAGCTTGATGGGAAATAGAACTCAATGTCCTGGATGATAGAAGTGCCTTTATAGGAAATGATACCCGCATACCTCATCATTTGGCCAATTTGCTCAAAAACACATTTCAATTAACAACAGAGTTTACAAGAAATCATACTCCATAGGATTTTTTTTAAACTTATATTTTAGTTTTGTTCATTGAACCAAGTTTCACTGCAGCTGTTTACTCCAGCTATTTTTTAGGAGATTAAAAGTTCAGCTGAAGGTCAATATTAATTATGATTCTCATATCAGACAGTAAACATTTCTTAAAGGTAAACAGAAATCATTCAATCTGAAACAGAGAGAAGAACTGAGAAAAAAAGTGAGGAGTGCCTCAAAGGCACAAAAGAACTAACACACATGTAATTGGAGTCCCAGAATTACAGGGGGGAAAAAAAAAACCCAGGCAAAATAATTATCCAAAGAAACCACAGCCCAAAACTTTGTAAATATGGTGAAAGACATAAATTTACAGATTCAAGAAGTTCAATGAACATCAAAAAATATTTAATCCAAAGAAAACCAAGCGAAGAAATAAACTGCTAGAACCAAGTGAAGGAAAAGCTGAAACTAGCTGGAAAATAAAAAGTTACATATTACACACAGAGTAACAAAAATTCAAATACAATGGATTTCTTAACAATGAAGACCAGAAAATGATAGTCTTTAGTGTTTTTATATACATGGAACTATTATATATGTTTGTGCAATATATATGATACATATGTGGGCTGGAAGAAGTACAAGCTGGAATCAAGACTACCGGGAGAAATATCAATAACCTCAGATATGCAGAGGACACCACCCTTATGGCAGAAAGTGAAGAGGAACTAAAAAGCCTCTTGATGAAAGTGAAAGAGGAGAGTGAAAAAGTTGCCTTAAAGCTCAACATTCAGAAAACTAAGATTGTGGCATCTGGTCCCATCACTTCATGGGAAATAGATGGGGAGACAGTGGAAACAGTGTCAGACTTTATTTTTGGGGGCTCCAAAATCACTGCAGATGGTGACTGCAGCCATGAAATTAAAAGACGCTTACTCCTTGGAAGGAAAGTTATGATCAACCTAGAGAGCATATTAAAAAGCAGAGACATTACTTTGCCAACAAAGGTCTGTCTGGTCAAGGCTATGGTTTTTCCAGTGGTCATATATGGATGTGAGAGTTGGACTGTGAAGAAAGCTGAGTGCCCAAAAATTGATGCTTTTGAACTGTGGTGTTGGAGAAGACTCTTGAGAGTCCCTTGGACTGCAAGGAGATCCAACCAGTCCATTCTAAAAGAGATCAGTCCTGGGTGTTCATTGGAAGGACTGATGCTGAAGCTCCAATACTTTGGCCACCTGATGCGAAGAGTTGACTCGTTGGAAAAGACCCTGATGCTGGGAGGGATTGGGGGCAGGAGGAGAAGAGGACGACAGAAGATGAGATGGCTGGATGGCATCACTGACTTGATGGGCATGAGTGTGAGTAAACTCCAAGAGTTTGTGACGGACAGGGAGGCCTGGCGTGCTGCGATTCATGGGGTCGCAAAGAGTCGGACGCGACTGAGTGACTGAACTGAACTGAACTGATGTTACGTATATTACACAAATATATCTATATCTTTGCATAGATTAGTATCCAAAATACGTAAGAACTTTTACAATTCAAAATAGTGGGCAAAAGATCTGAACAGTCACTTCACAAAAGAAGATGAACTAATGTCCAAAAACAAAACAAAACATGCAAACATGCTCAACTACACGCCATCAGTAGTCACCAGGGAAGGCCAATTAAAACCACAGATATACCATTACATACTGATCGGATTGGCTAAATTTAAAAAGGTTAGTCACACTAAATTTTGGCAAGGATGTGAAAAATAAGCATTATCATACACTGCTGATGGAAATGTGAAGTGGTAAAACCTGTTTGGAAAATAGTTTGCAGCTTCTTAAAAAGCTTAAATGTACAGCAACCAGAAGACCCAACCAATCAAATCCTAAATATTTACCCGAGAGAAACAACAAATGTCTACATAAAGACTTGTGCTTCAGAAATCAAGGGAGACTTACACTAACCCCGAACTGGAAACAAATGTCCATTAAGACCTGAATGGATAAACAAGTTATAATATAATTCATAAAATGGAATAAAAAATGAATAAAAATAGGCCAAAAAGGCAAAAATAAATAAATAAAAGGGAACAACTGATATTACTTGGATGAGTCTCAAAATAATTATGCTGAGTGAAAGTACCCAGGCTAAAACAACAGTGCATGGTTTCATTTATGTAAAATCTGTATAGTTCCATTTATATAAAATTCTAGAAAATGTAAATCTATAGTGAGAGAAGATAGATCAGTGGTTGCCTAGGAAGGAGGGGAGTATTTTGTTTGGCTTTGACTCTAAATTTAAAAAATATAACAGCAAGTATCAGGAATATGCACCACTACAGTATTTTAATTATACAAAGACCAATCTGAGAGGCTATTCACTTGAACAATTACTGCACACTCCCATGCCACACTCTAAGCCTTTGTTCCACAATTATTTCTTGTCCACTTACCCAAAGGAATCATGAAGGTCTTCTGTTTAAAAATATTCTTGACACTATAAATACCAACACAGTGATGGACTAAATTCTCTATAATGTTAGTAAGTATTTCAACGTACTTTGAATGAGTGGGTGAGGGATCTTTTACAGAACACTAGTTCAGTTGGCTTAACTTCACATGTACATGCTTAACTTAACATGATACATGTTTACATCTCATCCCAGTTCACCATATGTCTTATTTGTGGAGTAAGGCAAGAGAAGACAGTCCCCCCTCCACCCGTGGGTTTTATTAAGAAATAATTGGCATACATCACTGTATAAATTTAAGGTGTACAGTATGATGTTTTGATTTACATATATTGTGAAATGATTACCACGACAGGTTTAGTTAACATCCATCATCTCATGTAGATACAATTTAAAAAAAAGAAAAAAATTTCTCCTCGTGATGAGAACTCGTAGGATCTACTCTCTCAACAACTTTCCAAATATCATATAGCAGTCTTAACTATAGTCATCACGTTGCACATTACATCCACAGCACTTATTTACCTTATAAGTGGAAGTTTGTATCTTTTGTCCACTTTCTTCAACTTCCCCTCCCCGAAACTCCCACCTCTGATAGCCACAAATCTGATCTCTTTGAGTTTGATGTGAGTTTGTGTACAGGGTTTTTTTTTTTTTTTAAGATTCCATATATAAGTGTGATCATACAAAATATGTCTTTCTCTGACTTCTTAGCCTCTAGGTCTATTCGTGTTGTTGCAAATTGTAGGATGTCCTCTTTTTATGGCTGAATAATATTCCATTGTGTGCGTGTATACACACATACATATAGGTACATATATTATATACATATATACATACATACATGTGAACACACACATACTCCACAACTTCTTTATCCATTCATCCACAGAAGAACATTTAGGTTGTTTTCACGTCTTCACAATTATAAATAATACTGCTATGAAGACAGGGGTGCAGATATTTTTTGAAGGGCAAGACAGTTTAAGTAGATCAATCCTAGTCATTCACAGCCCCAAAGAACCCAGAGGGAAAAAGAGTGTGGATTCTAGCTCTCTTAAAGGTCTAGATCATTTTCTGGCAGGACAGGCAGGGAACAAAAGCTTTTCTAACATGGAATAGATCAGGACAAGTAGGAAAAAAATAATTGAACTTACAAACTTACAGGCCTTTAATTCACCAAAATTAAAATAAGTCTAAGAATTCATCAAAGGACTGAGAAGATAAATGATATACCCACATTATTGTATGTTGGAGGCAGAAGGTTTTGGGAAAGAGACAGCTTGTTAAAAACCTGAGTGCCCATCAACAGACAACTAGTTTAAGAAGATGTGGTGGACACACACACATATACACACACACATACATACACACATATATATTACTTAGTCATAAAAAAGAATGAAATACTGCCATTTGCAGCAACATGAGTGGATCTGAAGAACATCATCCTGAGTGAAGTAAGTCAGACAGAGAAAGACAAGTATTACACATCACTTACATGTGGAATCTAAAAAATAATACAAATGAATCTATTTACAAACTGGAAACAGACCCACAGACATAGGAGATGAATTTACAGTTACTGAAAAGGAAGAGGGCGGCGGGGAGAGGGATAAATTAGGTGTATGGGATTAAGAGACGCACACGACTACATAATACAGATAAACTACAGGATTTACCGTACGGCACAGGGAATGACACGCGGTGTCTTATAATAAACTATGATAGAAAATGATCAGAAATGTGTATATATGTGTATGTATGTATACATATTAAAAGACGCCTGCTCCTTGGAGGAAAAGTTATGACCAACCTAGACAGCATATTAAAAAGCAGAGACATTACTTTGCCAACAAAGGTCCTTCTAGTCAAAGCTATGGTTTTTCCAGTGGTCATGTATGGATGTGAGAGTTGGACTATAAAGAAAGCTGAGCTCTGAACAATTGATGCTGTTGAACTGTGGTGTTGGAGAAGACTCTTGAGAGTCCCTTGGACTGCAAGGAGATCCAACCAGTCCATCCTAAAGGAAATCAGTCCTGAATATTCATTGGAAGGACTGATGCTGAAACTCCAATACTTTGGCCACCTGATGCGAAGAACTGACTCATTGAGAAAGACCCTGATGTTGGGAAAGATTGAGGGCAGGAGGAGAAGGGGATGACAGAGAATGAGACGGTTGGATGGCATCCCCAACTCGATGGACATGAGTTTGAGTAAACTCCGGGAGTTGGTGATGGACAGGGAGGCCTGGTGTGCTGCAGTCCATGGGGTCGCAAATAGTCAGACACAACTGAGCGACTGAACTGAACTGATCTATACATGTATAACGTAAATCACTTTGCTGCATACAATACTGTAAATCAACTATACTTCAATAAATAGGTCTGATAGGAACTAATATATGTAAAATGACTGCTGCAAGTAGAACATCAAAGTTTGGCAACCGTAAAAAAATAACGAAAAAGTCGTTTTTATTTTTTAACAATAAAGAAGAAAACCCTTCAGGTATACACACAAAAAAGATTTTAAAAATCAATGATTATTTTTAAAGCTAATTTAAGAATTTTAAATAATTCTGTGTCTTCCGAGCTTACAACCATCCAGAGATGAAATAAATGACTGTAGAATACTCAGGTAACAAAGGCATCTTGATGTGTGGTTTGTCGGATATGCCTGGCTAGGCCATTTCCTTCTCCTGTGACCTGGAGCTATCTTAAGAAACTCACCGCCCAATTCCAATAGCTCCACTTTCTACCTTCTGTGGGTTCCTAAGGTATTCCTCTCCAGTCTCTATAAAAGACAGGTTTCACATGTAGAGTAACAGTTCTCAAGATGTGGTACGGGTACAGCTGGGAATTTCTGATACCCTCTCAGCAGGTCTTCAGCGGCAAAACTATTTTCATAATAAAATGTTATTTCCATTTTCATACTCATTCTCTGATGAGTGTACAGTAGAGATTTCCCTAGCTTATATGACACTTTATATAACACACTGAACACAGAAGCCAATCTAAAAATACCGTTGTATTCTATTATGCCCGACATTAAAAAAAATTTGCAACAATGCAAAATAATGCCTCTCACTAATATTTCTGTTTTGGAAAATTAAAAATGTTGCTTATGTTAATATGTAAAAGCTTTTCATTGTCATTATGAAATACATTAATATTTTTTTAAAAATCTTTCAGTGTTAATCTCCAACACAGTGAGTATTGAGAGACTTAATCCACATCAACAAAAGCTCTTAGGGGTCCACAATGATTTTTTAGAGTATAAAAGGGGTCCTAGACCAAAAAGTTTAAGAAGAGTAACACTGCCTTCAAAGATAAAAAAAATCCCCAAACTCTTCAGACATCTTGCATCTTCAAGCATGCCAGTCTCAGTACACTGTTGGGAAAAGTACAAGGAGTAAACACATAAAGTAAGGAAAGTAAGTACAGAAGGTCTGAATCACTCCAAAGGAGGGCAGGAAGGGACATGGGGTTGTAGACCACCCTGGATTCCTAGGTCTCAAAAAAATAAAAATAAAAAAATCTTGAATTTAACTACATATGCTCATTTGAGCATCCACAGGCAGGAATGTAGCCTTTAATAATCTGTCCCTGTGAAAAAAACACAATCTTCTTCACCTGATGGTATACAAGATGATCCGAAGCAAAGGCGGCCCGTGATGGACTGAGTGATTCCTCCCCTCTGCCCCCAGCTTCATATACTAGAGCACAGATCCCCAGTGAGACGTGTTGGGAGATACGGCCTTTAAGGAGGGAATTCGAGTGAAATGAGGCCACGGGAGCAGGGCTGAAAGGACTGGCATTCTTATAAGGGGAAGGCACAGAGCTCGCTCTGTACGTGCAGAGGAGAGGCCACGCGAGGACACAGCAAGGAGCTGCCATCTGCAAGCCAGGAAGAGCCTCTCACCAGAAACCAACCAGGCCAGCACCTCCCTCTTGAACTCCTAACCTTCACACTCTCAGAACATTTCCGCTTAGCTGCCCAGTCCGTGGGATTTAAGACACCCCGTCTGTGGTGCCCTGCCTATAGATTCTGTTTCCATATAAGCACTCCATAAATATACTGAGTGAGAGGACGAAAATGGGAGTTGTTTTTTTTTTTTTAGGGGGGCAGGAGACACGGAATACATGTCTGCACAGTTCACACACCATACCTTATGTTATGTGGCCACTAAGGAGATGTTGAAGTGGTGTTCTTCTCAAGATGTCGCCTACTTTTTTTTTTTCTTTTTTCCTTTGATTATTATCAGGACAGAAACAGCCACATTTTTTCCTACTGGTTAGTGTCAGGTCTAAAATTCATGCTTTCATATCTCAGTTCATACTGTAACTTGCTCATACCGTTAGCTGTTATGTTAAGAGAGCCCCACCTCTCAACGGCTCTAAGACTGACAGCTACGACATGGTTTCACCTCCTTCACTCTTTCCAGAAGGGTCACAGGAAGGCTTCTGCAAGACCCTTCATGCCTCTTACCAATTCCAGGAAATTCTTCTTTTTTTTTCTTAAGTCAAATCTAACTGGCTTGGGAATTGTTTCCGTGGCTCTCTAACGAAGGGCAGGTCGGTCAGCAGGCCCTTTTCCCTGCAGGAAAAGAAACTGATTTAACTGAACCCCTGTGGTCTCCAATCCACAGCAGCTCTCCAGCTGCGAGAAAGGCCCAGCAGATGAAAAGGATGAGGGAGGCAAATGGTGGATCAGTCTTAAATTTTGATTTTGAAAATGCTTCAGAGTAAGAGACTCCCTCCCTCTCAGCATCGCCTTTCCTCAAACACAGAGACCATGTCTTATTCGGCACTATCTTCCCTGCACAAAGCAGGCATAAGTGCTGAAACACACCAAGTGCTCGAAATGCATTTCAGTGGAAAGGGAAGCTGAATGAACATTGATAAGAATATTCAAAAAAAGTGACTTGAAATTACTCTGCTATAGAGATATTTATAGAAAAAGGAGAGGCACTGAAATTCAACTTTACTTGAACAAAATTATTTTAAAAACCCTCTAAATTAAAAGAGCACAAAGCAAAGTTCTTATCTAAATGTTTTAGAGGTAGTCTAATGTAGTATTAGTTTCAGATTAACATTTACTGAACTAATACATATGAAACACTATATTAGGTGCAAACTCTAGTAGGAACCAAATACAAGGAAACTGTGTTTTTATCTGTTAAATGTAACTGATGGTTCCTGGCTGAACAAGCACGTGTGTTCTTTACACAGAATTTGAAATGTGGTTTGAACCATTGAGAATATGAATCTTAAACAAGCAGTACTTCTGCTTTCATAACACACCTTACACTTCTTTGAGCATCCCTGGGAATAAACGTGGACTCCAGTAACTTACTCCTGTGGGAAAACGCTATCTTCTTAACCCTGAGGCATCTCAGGGCAATTACAGCCCACAATGAGGAATACCTCCACTCTCTTCCCATGCAGTCCACTCACGGGGCCACCAAACTCTCTAACCACTATTCCTTACATCTTCACCTTGCTGTTTGATGAAAATCACTACTTTATTTGTTTCAGAAGTTCAAAATATTGTCCTTACGAGAAAAAACAAATAAAAACCAGATCTAGAGACTCCTGGCAGGGATGGAGTAAGGAGGTAACTGCCATAATTCAAAATAGATTCTCAGAGCCAAAAGCTGCTGCCAAGTTACATTTAGTTAGCAAAAAATAACAGTAAAATAAGTGTCACAGTCACTAGCAGAAATACAAATTCACTAGTAAAACCAGCTTCTTAGAACGCTTCCTGTGAGGATACATAACAACATAGGTATGAACTTAAATACATATTAAACTACAGACATCTTTGTTTGCATTCCTGATGTCTGTGATATATACCGGCCTCCCTGTCAGTAAATGAAGTTCCCTTATCCTATCATCCTAACACTACCCCTTTTGGTCTTTAATTCCTCACTATTTCAACTCCCACCTAATAGATTAAAAAAAAAATATATATATATATATATATATATATATGTATGTATGTATAAAACACCTAAGACTGAAACAAGTTCTACTTGTACGAATAATGAGGTGTTATGTATAACATTTGCCAGCAGGAACTGGAAAAACACACCTAAACCGGAATTAAACTGGATGTAGAAATGAACAGGTCTTCTACTCTTAGGCAACACTTCCCCAAAAGAGTCACAAATGCATAATAATTGTTAATAAATATGAATTGGAAAGAATCCTCTCCTGTAGTAGCCTCAAGCCTTTCATGTTACTAAAACAAGATGTAAGAAATACATGTTCCCCAATTTTCAAAATCTCACTCTGGCTAGAATATGCCAAGTGAAAGTGAAAGTTGCTCAGTCTTGTCCGACTCTGCGACCCCATGGGCTGTGTACTCCATGGAACTCTCCAGGCCAGAATACTGGAGTGGGTAGCCTTTCCCTTCTCCAGGGGATCTTCCCAACCCCAGGATTGAACACAGGTCTCCCGCATTGCAGGCGGATTCTTTACCAGCTGAGCCACCAGGCAAGCCCGGAATATGCCAAACCACCCCCCATATCTTAAACTTCAGTGAATATGAGAAAATGTTTTGAGTTACTATACATATTTTAGTGTTTTATCTAAAGATATTAAAACCTCTTGGTAACATCCTTAGATAAGAATCACAGAGCTAGTGAGTGAGAAGCCAGGATTTGAAAGGAGCGGTCTGACTGCTCTTCACTATTACAATATTCTACACAGTAGTCTTACAAAATGAGGTAGATTCACGGAGAGATCTCTAAAATGAAAAAATAAAAGTACAAAACCAAATGTACCTAAGGAAAGTGGTGTGGGATGGGACCTGGCCTTAAACTCTGAAAGTTTTTGAAGGGAGTATACTGATTTGTGCATCTGTATACCTTTAAAAAAAAAAAAATTAACTCTGCTAGACTAGAAGCTCCTCAAGGGCAGAGACCATTCTGCATTCATAGTTGTACTCCAGCTTTAAGAAAAAAGCTTGGAGAGGGAGGTGGGAGGGGGGATCGGGATGGGGAATACGTGTAAATCTATGGCTGATTCATATCAATGTATGACAAAAAAAATAAATAAATTAAATTTAAAAAAAAATTAAAAAAAAAGAAAAAAGCTTGGAACAAGTGAGCATACGGTGAAGGTAGGTGAAGGTATTCATTTCAATAGGGTTATCTTTTTAGAAAGAGAGAAGTAGGGGCATGTCAAACACAAATTTAAAAAATACTTGTTAATTGAGGCAGTTTAAGACAGTATGCAAGAAAATCTGTACTCAAACATTCACAGTCTTCTCTGACCCACTCCTAACTCCCCAGTAGAAGAATGCAGCAAGGAGACATGGAAAACTAATTTTGGTTTGTTATATTTTTAGTCTTGGGTGATAAAAATAAGAGATGAAGAAAAACTGTTAGCATGATGTAAACAGGAAAAAATCCAAAATGAAAAAAAAAAAAAGGAAAATAACAACAAAAAAGAGAAGACAATCATCAAGTAGCTTTGAACCCCATCACTACCTGGTTTCAATAAAACAGAATTAAGCTCAAAGCACTCATCTTCTACCAAGTTTTTGTACTATATATTTCTGCATTTATTTTCTCTGGTTGCTATCCACAGCAGCAATATAGAACCAAGAGAAAACAAAAAATTTATGATATTGTACAAGGTTATAATAATAACCATTTAGTTCTACTGAAAAGCCAGCACTCAAAAATGTTTGTCAATTCCACATTGGAAATAATCTAGTTAAACAACTCTGGCTAGAGGACACCGAAATGCATCAAGTTATCAGTGCAACATCATAGTCCATGGACTAAAAACACAAACAGTTCAGCATATGAAGAGTATTTAGTTCCTAATCCTTCTATTTATTATTACAACAATGATCAGATTCACATAAAGATATGCCATTTTGGTCACTTAAAAGTTAGCCAATATCCTTGTGGCAAAAAAATATTATTTTAGCTTAATTTTCAATTTTCCTTTCCTTTTCTAGGCTAACTTATTTTATCCTAATATTTATGCTTGTATCAAATTTGTTCTCCAATCAAACATAATCTTTATTTTACAAACTATTTCTAAAAATCCTTCCTCACAACAAAGTTCCCACAGTCCTGGACAATCCTCAGGGTACCTCTTTGACAGATTTAGCTAGAAAAAGTAATTGAAAATGTCAGTGATGACTAAATATTTATGCTCATTAATCTCTCAGGCAAAGTCACAAACCTTATAATATTTAAAGGTAAAAAGCTTGTTTTTAATTTCAACTACCCGGATATTGTTCAAAAAAATATTAACTGCATAATTCCTTATTTTAAAAATGGCATTAGGCATAAGAAACACCTCTGAGTGATTTAACAGAGAATGCATATTACTGCATGAGATCTGCAGAAGAAATTTATAAGAACTCTAATGTTCTTATAAACATTGCCTGTGAGTTAGAAAACACCTCAGTTGGTAAATAAATCTGCTAGACTTGATCTCAGACGGATCTGAACTAATACTTAATTTGTTGATATTTCTCTGAAATATTTTTCTATCAGACTGATAAAACACAAAATAAATGATAGTATCAAATCTATAGCAAAAACTTTGCCATAAAAATACAACTTACTGAGGATCAGTTTGATTATCATTAATCTATTTTTTAAAAAAAAATAGTGATTAACCATAAATCCGGGACTGAAACCACATTTTTTTCTACCAATAGTCACTGTCACTTGACTATCTGTCAAAAAAAGTTTCTATGCACGAGTTCTTCAAGTCTTTACCTCAATAGCATCCAACTGTAGTGAACAAGCACACTTAAGGCTAGCCACACTTTAGTGAACATTCAGTTCATTTCAGTTCAGCTCAGTCACTCAGTCATGTCCAACATGCGACTCCATGAATCGCAGCATGCCAGGCCTCCCTGTCCATCACCAACTCCTGGAGTCTACTCCAACTCATGTCCATCAAGTCAGTGATGCCATCCAACCATCTCATTCTCTGTCGTCCCCTTCTCCTCCTGCCCTCAATCTTTCCCAGCATCACGGTCTTTTCCAATGAGTCAGTTCTTCGCATCAGGTGGCCAAAGTATTGGAGTTTCAGCTTCAGCATCAGTCCTTCCAATGAACACCCAGGACTGATCTCCTTTAGGGTGGACTGGTTGCATCTCCTTGCTGTCCAAGGGACTCTCAAGAGTCTTCTCCAACACTACAGTTCAAAAGCATCAATTCTTCAGCGTTCAGCTTTCTTTATAGTCCAACTCTCACATCCATACATGACTACTGGAAAAACCAGAGCCTTGGCTAGACGGACCTTTGGTGGCAAAGTAATGTCTCTGCTTTTTAATATGCTGTCTAGGTTGGTCATAACTTTCCTTCCAAGGAGAACTTCCTTCCTACATAGACCTTCCTTCCTACATTGAATTATTCTTCTGTGTGCTTCCTCTAAACAAAAAGTTACTAAGCCTCTGGGAAGCCTGTATGAATGCTGATGGAAGTGAGGTTGCTGTTTTAACTGGCAGTGCATTTCTTATTGCCCCAAACTCAACCCTCTACGCTTAGTCTGAATTGTTTTCTTAATCTGGGCATCAAATCTACATATTAAAAGGACAGTATCAGTGGCCCAAAAGGTTTAGGTACTAAGCATTTAAAAAGCAGAGAAACTACTGCTAAAAGTATAAAGGGAAACCAGCCCAAACGTATGGGCATCAACTTGATATATCCAGGATACACTAGATCCTCCCACCAAGCCCCAGTGGCCTTACTTAACCCTTTTGACAATTATGGGAAACTAAGACAATTTATGGGGAAATCAAGAAGAAACTAGATAAATGTAATACTACTTCTGTCTTCAAATCACACTTAGGTCTCCTTAATCACTCCCACTAAACTCCATTTCTCCATCAAAGAGAACTCTGAAATGGTATAATGGTGTTGAGGTGATGAAAATTCTAATAACTAGTTTAAATCTTATAACAATTTCAACTGTGAGGAATATCATGAGCCAAATCCTTCCTGCCCACCAGAAATTTCCTTTATGGCACCAAATGACATCTGAGGCAGTTGTCTAGGAAACAGACAACTACAGACAACAGGGCTACCACACAGACCTGGTCATCATCTGCTTGTGAGATCCAGGGAGCAAAGACACATGCCCAACCCAAAGAGGTCCAGTTCTCTCACTGCATTTCCCATTCTCCCATCCTCCCAGCTTACCAAGCTCTCTCCCTTGTAGAAACATGGGAACGCCTCCTTAAACACCCTTCCTCCCAGATCCCTGGCTTTGGCCTCCCCAAATAGCACAGAGGCCTGGAGAAGACTCTTGACCATCTAATCCCGCCATCTACAGAAGTCCAGACAATTGGCTGGAGTTCTGTTTTGATGACCACACTCTTGAACTATGTGGCAGAAATGCCTGGGAGGACATTCATTAAGGAAAAGAACTTCAGAGAGTCTTTGACAGTTGAACTTGATTCTGCATCGTTTTCTCAAACTCCCTTGGAAGACTAAATTTTCTTTATTTGGAAGTGATTTCCTCCTAGTTTTTTTTAGATGCAAAGGTCAGAATTTTTTCTTTAATTGATTCATTGTTCTACCATAAACATCAGAACAAACGTGAGACAAAACCAGTCAATAAAGAACAGTGACTGCCACCATGATCATCCCATGGTGGGTCAATGAGTCAGTAGCTTTCTTTATAATTTTTCCTCCTTGAGATCTGAAACATTCAGGAAAGTGAACAGCACTAACTTACAAGCAGTTGTGACTTTTCTGACTAGGAAAGAAAAATACACAGTATGATTAAACTCATGGCAAATGTTTTCTATCTTCTTCCAGGGCCCTCAAGTGCCAGCCTTAACTCATTCATCCCCTCTCCCCTCGATTCCTTTTGTCCAACCAGACCACCTACTTCACCTCTCCAACCCCAACTCTTGTCTTTCAGCCTCACACAAGAGTGTTCTACTCTCCAAAAGAGATTCATTTCTAAGACAAAGACTTGCAAGGCTCAAGGTATTGACCATTTTGCCTTTTCGATTCCTCCTTACCTTAAATCTCCATATACCTCTCATCTTCATGACTAATTCTCCTACATCCCGATTTCCCCTTAAGATCTTTGGAGTCAGAGTCTTACAGGCGCTCCCAGGAATAATCACAAATAGATTACAACAGTGAATCAGGTTACAGGGGGATCCTGACTACTCTTTCATAGACACAGGAACCCGTATCTATTGCACAGAAATACCAGGGCGATGAGCAGCCTTCCCTATAAAGACCACTAGATAAAAATGGAGCTGAACTACCGTGGGCTCCAGAATTTTCCTCATTCTTCATTGCTAGTTTTCTGTGAATACTCTTAAAAGGTACAAATCCAGGAATTCAAATTAAAAAAACAAAAAACACTGTTTCTCAGGTCGAGCCAAAATTATGGAAAGGTGTAGTAGGATTAGCTCCAGCTCCAACCTCCTACAGTTTTCAAGACTTGCGGTAACTAATTAACAGAATATGACTGCACTATCATCCTCACTTACCTCAAGCGCCAAGAACTACAGGCCTGATCCAGCTCCAACCCAACTTCTGGGGTCATTCTGGCTCGACCTCTCTGTATTTCAACCTCCTAATTTTTTTACAGAGAGGGTCAGAATGCTGCTGTTTCCTAACAGGAGTGTTAATCAATAGAAATGTAAACTTACCGCTGACAAATGTTGTATCAACAGGTTATAAAGACAATCATACACAGAAAAATACGATCTTTAACAATGTGGTCACAATATTCTTTGGACTCCAGAGAAAGCGTGAAGAAAAAAAAAATGATCTCTTTAAGAATTCTTGCCTTGAGGAAGTTAACTTCTCCTATACCTCTAGACCAGAGCTCTCTGGATCACTTATCTAGACCATCTTTAATCCTGAAAGCAAG
This sequence comes from Cervus canadensis, assembly GCF_019320065.1. Lineage (NCBI taxonomy): Eukaryota > Metazoa > Chordata > Mammalia > Artiodactyla > Cervidae > Cervus > Cervus canadensis. The sequence goes on from NC_057389.1 coordinate 14,050,475, forward strand.
ATGGGTGGGGGGGGGGGGGGAACAAAGCCTTTTAAAATCTTATTCCAACCATTGTTTAAAACTAGTGAATTTTGTGAGCTTCCCTGGTGGCTCAGTTGGTAAAGAATCCGCCTGCAATGCAAGAGACCTCGGCCTGATTCCTGGGTCGGGAAGATCCCCTGAAGAAGGGAATTGCAACCCACTTCAGTATTCTGGACTGAAGAATTCCATAGACAGAGGACCCTGGTGGGCTACAGTCCATGGGGTCACAAAGAGTTGGACACTACTGAGCAACTTTCACTTTATTTATTTAATTAATACTTAGAAAACTGTCCCAAGTTTTATTGATTTTTTAACTTCTATGTTCTATTATTTTCATATTAGCATGAAAACAAAACTAGATTATTCCATTTCTTTTCTCTTATTGAGGTTCCGTTCAGTTTTGCAGTCATGTCCGACTCTTTGCCACCCCATGGACTGCAGCATGCCAGGTCTCCCTGTCCATCACCAACTCCCAGAGCTTGCTCAAACTCATGTCCATAGAGTCAAGGATGCCATCAAACCATATCATCCTGTCATCCCCTTCTCCTCCCACCTTCAATCTTTCCCAGTATCAGGGTCTTTTCAAATGAGTCAGTTCTTCGCATCAGGTGGCCAAAGTATTGGAGTTTCAGCTTCACCATCAGTCTTTCCAATGAATATTCAGGACTGATCTCCTTTAGGATGGACTGGTTGGGTCTCCTTGCAGTCCAAGGGACTCTCAAGAGTCTTCTCCAACACCACAGTTCAAAAACATCAATTCTTCAGCACTCAGCTTTCTTTAGAGTACAGATCTCACATCCATACATGATTACTGGAAAAACCATAGCCTTGACTAGATGGACCTTTGGTGGCAAAGTAATGTCTCTGCTTTTTAATATGCTATCTAGGTTGGTCATAGCTTTTCTTCCAAGAAACAAGTATCTTTTAATTTCACGGCTGTAGTCACCATCTGCAGTGATTTTGGAGCCCCAAAAAATAAAGTCTCTCACTGTTTCCATTGATTCCCTAACTATTTGCCATGAAGTGATGGAACTGGATGTCATGATCTTAGTTTTTTGAATGCTGAATTTTAAGTCAACTTTTTCACTCTCGTCTTTCACTTTCATCAGGAGGCTCTTTAGTTCCTCTTCACTCTCTGCCATAAGGGTGGTGTCATCTGCATATCTGAGGTTATTGATATTTCTCCTGGCAATCTTGATTCTAGCTCATGTTTCATCCAGCCCGGCATTTCACATGATGCATACAAGTTAAATAAGCAGGGTGAAAATATACAGCCTTGACGGACTCCTTTCCCAATTTGGAACCAGTCTGTTTTTCCATGTCCAATTCTAACTTTTGCTTCTTGACCTGCATACAGATTTCTCAGGAGACAGGTCTGGTGGTCTGGTATTCCCATCTCTTAAAGAATTTCCCACAGTTGGTGGTGATCCACACAGTCAAAGGCTTTGGTGTAGTCAATAAAGCAAAAGTAGATGTTTTTTCTGGAACTCTCTTGCTTTTTCAGTGATCCAGTGGATGTTGGCAATTTGATCTCTGGTTCCTCTGCCTTTTCTAAATCCAACTTAGAAAATCACAGCTAAAACCGTGAACATCTAAAGTTCATGGTTCATGTACTGTTGAAGTCTGGCTTGGAGAATTTTGAGCATTAGTTAGCTAGCATGTGAGATGAGTACAATTTTGCAGTAGTTTGAACATTCTTTGGCATTGCCTTTCTTTGGGATTGGAATGAAAACTGACCTTTTCCAGTCCTGTGGCCACAGCTGAGTTTTCCAGATTTGCTGGCATACTGAGTGCAGCACTTTCACAGCATCATCTTTTAGGATTTGAAATAGCTCAACTGGAATTCCATCACCTCTACTAGCTTTGTTCGTAGTGATGCTTCCTGAGGCCCACTTGACTTTGCATTCCAGGATGTCTGGCTCTAGGTGAGTGATCATACCATCGTGGTTATCTGGGTGGTAAAGATCTTTTTTGTAGAGTTCTGTGTATTCTTGCCACCTCTTCTTAATGTCTTCTGCTTCTGTTAAGTCCATACCATTTCTGTCCTTTATTATGCCAATCCTTGCATGGAACGTTCCCTTGGTATCTCTAATTTTCTTGAAGAGATCTCTAGTCTTTCCCATTCTATGCTTTTCCTTTATTTCTTTGCACTGATCACTGAGGAAGGCTTTCTTATCTCTCCTTGCTATTCTTTGGAACTCTGCATTCAGATGGGTATATCTTTCCTTTTCTCCTTTGCCTTTCACTTCTCTTCTTTTCTCGGCTATTTGTAAGGCCTCATCAGACAACCATTTTGCGTTTTTGCATTTTTTTTTCCTTGGGGATGATCTTGATCACTGCCCCCTGTACAATGTCCTGAACCTCTGTCCATAGTTCTTCAGGCACTCTATCAGATCTAATCCCCTGACTCTATTTGTCACTTCCACTGTATAATCGTAATAGGTCTCCCCATCCTATTCTTCCCCCATCTTGATTTAGGATCAGGTTACCATTAACTGATAGCACGTTTGTGGGGCTTCTGCTAACTGGGCCTAGCAGAAAATCTACTTGTAAACAGGCATTACAAAAATGGTGTCTGCCTGATTCCTGAGAAAGAAATCACCCTTCTCATTCTCTATATGATAATTTCCTTATAATCAATCTTTCTGGTTCTGTCTCTATCAAGTTGAGTTCTCAAGAATCATCTCCAGATAAATAATAATCACTGGTTCTAATAGTTTCTAAAATATGATACTGATGTTGTCTCAAGATACCTTTTTGGGGAAGTTGTTATGTACAGAACTTTTCCACCTCTGCTTTCCAGTTAACAGCTGGACTGGTTTCTAGTTACAGCCTTGACCTTATACTACTAAGTGATGTTAATATTCGAATCCTATATACTCCTATTTCCCTTAACTGAAATAAAGATTGAAGACAGAAAAGTAAAAGCAGAATTTAACTTATATTCTATCATGTGAACTATTATCTTCCATTGTAAACTATTGTAAACTATTATCTTCCGTTGTTTTTTTTTTTTTCTCAATATGGTAAGTTATTTCAGAACAAAAAAAACTACACATGAACACAATGCAGTAAGCTCACATAGATGAGCTTTGATAGATGCTAAAAAAAAAAAAAAATTTTTAAACAAATGCATACCTCTGTAGGTATGCACTGGAGTAGGAAATAGCAACCCACTCCAGTATTCCTGCCTGAGAAATCCCCTGGAGAGAAACCTGGCAGGCTATGAGGTCTAAAAGAGCTGGACATGACTGAGCACACACAGGCACATACCTAACAGGATAACTGCTATTTGTAAGATTAAAATGATGAAATCACAATTTTATACTGCCTTATAATTCATGAACATCTAATTTATTATCCACACTTCCCATTTTGGAAGTTGGGAAATACTTTCACTTGGAAGCCAATCTGAAAACAAAAATAGTTTTATAAAGATAGGGAAGTCCCCCTTGTTAGATTACACACGAGGATGTAGTATTAAAGTGATTCTTGGGGGCTTTGGGAAACATAAACGTGTTTAAATTGTTTTCAGTGCTGGGGCTTCAAAATATCAATGATTTTCCACCCTCTGGAAATTTACCTTGGGCCATACCACAAACTAGAAAGCATTTAAAAATAGACACACACACACACATATGAAATTTGCTTATCTAGTAAAGTTCTCAAAAGCTCCCTTCTGATGAATACTTTTAGCACGCTAAAAATGAAGTGTAGATTCCTAGACCCAACTTCAGACCTTCTGAATCAGATCCTGAGGATGAGGTCTGTATCTACATTCCTTAACATAAATTTATTCTAAAATGCCCTAATCTTATGTGCAAGTGAGGACAAATAAAACTAGGTAGTCATCAAATAATCACTTGCCCTAATCTAGTGAAAGTGATGTCGCTCAGTTGTGTCTGATTCTTTGCAACCCGGTGGACTGTAGCCTACCAGACTCCTCCGTCCATGGGATCTTCCAGGCAAGAATACTGGAGTGGGTTGCCATTTCCTTCTCCAGGGCATCTTCCCAACCCAGGGATCGAACCCGGGTCTCCCGCATTGCGGGCAGACGCTCTACCCTCTGAGCCACCAGAGAAGTCCCCGGACATTTATCAAAAGACCTACAGAGTTTCTATTTTTTGTTTGGTTGGTTTTTGGTAATACAGCAATCACTACTTCTGATTAGTTTCACTTCTGCTTAACAGAAGATAACAGCTCCTACCAAACCAACCTTGAGTACTAGTCCAGCACATTCCTCTCCCCATAAAAAAAAAAGGCACCAAATATCCAAAGCCAGACTGGATGTCCTGTCTTCAGCATAATAGTCAGCAGTCCCTACCAAGGGCAACACCAAAAATATCTCCTGAGCCAAATGGAAATTCTTGGCAATAACGTAAGCCCTTTCTGGAGATGTGCATATTAAATGGATTGCAGCAGTGACAGGTTAACATAGGCCGGTCATCAAATAAATCCATTATCAGGTAGAGAGCAGGGTCCAAGAAAAATGACCCATACCAGCAGCAAGTTTTGATAGAAAACATGGAAAGCAGAAAAGGCCTAACTGGAATAGATGAGTATTGGAAAGCAAATTAGCAAAACTAAATTTGTCTTCTTTACAAATTTACCTCTTTTCAGGGAGTGAAATCATTGACAAGAATTTTAACTGAAAGATACATGGCCCCGACTTATTGAAACTTTTCGATAAGTGCTCACACCTCTCTCCACATATAGAGATACATGACAAAGTGTAAGTGGTGACAATTTTATTAAAAGAGAATGAATGTGTAACAAAAGCCCAGGCCAAACTTGATAAACCCTCCAATGATAAATTCTATGGGTAATGAAATATTCTGCACCAGAACACTGAGACCTATGAGAGAATTAGATGTACATATTCTTTGCACTCAAAAGGATTAAGTACAAAGATAAGCGTACTTTCCACTATATCATGTCCTGTTTGAAGACACTAGAAAATTCTACAGCTATTCTTCAAAAGTTCCGAAATAATGAGTCTTTCTTAAACCCGAAAAGCACCTCAAAGTGTTAGGACCTAATTTCTTGTTGAGGCTACCCTGGTGGCTCAGTGATAAAGAATCCGCCTGCCATCTAGGAGACCGGGATTTGGTCCCTGGGTCGGGAAGATCCCCTGGACAAGGAAATGGCAACCCCTCTTGTATTCTTGCCTGGGAAATCTCGTGGACAGAGGAGCCTGGCAGGCTACAGTCCCCAAGGTCACAATAGAATCAGACGTGACTTAGTGACTAAACCAATCAACCAATTTCTTGTTGACTTAAATGTTAGTTTGTATCCCCCTTGCTAAAGGATGCTAGATAAGGTTCCAAGGAGTAATTACTACATTAACTAAAATGACATGCTGCTAAACTATCTCCAGCACAGACTGAAAATCTAGGAGACAGGAAAGGATTAGAAATCCAATTTCCTACATGAAAGTTGAAGCACTGCTTCTTTTTTATTCTCCTCTCTGGGACTTTTTCATTGCCCTCCCCAATATGACAATTTGCAAATATTCACATCCAGAGGAACATATTCTAAAACTATTCTAAGATGGGAGAAAAGGCTCCAATTTTAAGACTTGAGAATGTACTTTAATTCTGTAGGCACAGGTTCACCAAATCAGCTAGCAATAATCTTAACCAAATGGGTGACTCAGCCTTGTTGAGAGGAGTTTTTTGTTTTTGTTTTTTTAACTTAGAGAAAACTTCACATTTAAAATCCTACAAACACGGAAGCTCCAAGCTTTCTACCTAGAACACAGGCTAAGCCTTAGGATACCCACTGGAAAGGATTTAAGAAACTGTATTAAACATACTTTATACCAAAGTACTGGATGTTCTCTAAGCTTCCTTTTAGCTCAAATCGTCCTTATTTTTCTTTCCCAACTTTATCAGACTACTCTTAGAGCCTTAGTAATTACAAATAGAACCTGAATGAGAAAATTCAGAATTAAAGCTGTCATCACTAAACCTAATTAAACAGTACAGACAGGGATATGGCAGTAGAATAAAGCACTCTGAATTAGGGACAGGGAGAATATAATTAGTAGCTCGCAGTCGCAGGCATGAAAGAGCATACAACAAAGTCTGGCTCGGGTCTGGGGCATAGTGGACAATGTCTCTGTCTCCCGGGTGGCAAGAGAACCACCCTAACAGAGGCAGACTCTGCCTTCTATTAATGCGACAAACTCTCTACCTTAAGTAACCAACCACCCGCAGGAAAACACATGTCCACTAGGAGAGTGAACTCTCCCATTTCAGCGTGAATTCTCCCTTACTGGCAGTTTTCCTACTTTCTGTCCCCAAAAGGGAATCCATATACTCAACACCGCAAATTGAAAGGCATCTCACCCCTACATGGCACTTGTGGTCCAAACAAAAGCCATGGTTTTAAAAGAAGGGTGGGATGGATTCGCTCCCTTCGGTCAGTAAAGGGCTGTGGCTGTTAGCCGAACCTCCTGCAGGCTCCGGCTTTGGACTCTCGCCTCAAGTCACATTGTGATATCACCGTGACGGCCCCTTGATATTTAATGAGTCTCGACTGAAAAAAAAAAAAAAAACGATCTTACTGGGAGCCAGGGAGAGGAAGCTTGAACCTCCTGCGGAATGCCTCCGCAACAGACGGGGAGAGCGGCAATGCGGGCTGGAACCTCCCCGGCGCCCAGCCGGGGTGATCCAGCTTTTCTGCAAGTTTTTCTCTACCTTCCACTGAACTAACCTAGCAAGCCCCCACCCCCCACCCAGCCCTACCAGGAAAAGTCACACCGGCAACTCGCCGAAGGGCAGGGGGGGACAGCTCCGAGCGCGCCACCCAAGTTGAGGGTTTGACCGCCCTTTAACCCTTCCCGCCCCAAAGCCCACTCTGCACCCGGTGCAAACCCAAGCTCCGCCAACTTTCCCGGCCGCCCCCCTCCAATGCGCACCACAGCCCAAACTTTGCAGCTCGCCCACCTGGCTGCGCAGAGGAGCGAGGTGTCCGGGACACCGGGTGTCCCCACCCGGGACGGGCGGTGGCGCTGACCTTCACGCCAGCAACCCCGGCCCCCGACCCCCGAGCCTGGCGATCGCCGCCTCCCGCCCCCTCCCCCGAGCCTCCGACAGCCTGCCCCCGGGGCCCCTACACCAGCACCCCCCCACCACCACCTCACCGCAAAACCTCTCGCGGGAAACGCGCTGGAGGCGGCTGCAGCTCGCCCTCGGGTGTCACGACTCCCCACGACCCTCTGGGCCCCGGGAGAGCCCGGCTCCCAGCTTCGGCCTCCCTCCGGCGGCGCCTACTCACCATTGGTGAAAGGCTCCATTATTTGCGGCCCCCTCTGCCCCGGGCCGCGGCTCCTGAGAGCGGGAGCGCGCGAGCTTCCTCCTCCGAGAGCTCCGAGCGGCCCTGCGTACTGAGCATGCCCGGCGCGGCGCCCAGGGCTGCCAGGGAGGTGCCGCGAGGGGCGGCGCCGCTCCGCCCTCTCTGGGATCCGCCACTCCGGGTTTTCCAGACAGCTGCAGAGAGAGCCGGGGAATCTAGGGGGGCGGCTCCTGGGAGGGGGCGGGCCTGGGAGGGGCGTGTCCAGAACAAGCCCCGCCCCAGGCAGGAAGGCCGGCGGGCAGGCTGGCTCTCTAGTTCTCCCCGGTCCAGCGCTCCGAACCGCGCTCAGTCCCTTTAAAGCAAACAGGATGGTCTGTCGCGTCTGGCAGGTGTCCCGGCTCTAGACGCCGGTACCCCGGCACCACGCGCGTAACACATCGCCCCACGGAGTGGACATTCCAGAGATGGGACGAGAAACACAGGCCACAGAAGAGGCTGAAATACACGCCCCCCTGTTGAGCCTTCAGTTAGGGTGATGGGATGCAGACCCAGTGGGGTCGCTGGTTCGGATGGCTGGGTGAGGACAGAGACCTGAGTGGGAGGTGGCCGCGGGCGCCGAGATCTGAAGGCAGAGTAGGTAGCAGGCTGCGGGTGCAGGGCTCTCCGCTGACTGCCCAAGCTTCGAATTTCCCCCGGGGTGGGGGGTCCAGCTCCCTTCGGCAAGGCTCCAGGGAACAGGTACTCTGCGTCGTCTCCGTAGGCTGCTCGCTCGCCGCATAGTGAGCGATCGGTGGCGGAGACTGAAAGGGGGGCGACCGCCGGGGGCGGGCACCCGGGGTCCTGTCCCCGGAGGGCTAGCGGGTTTGGAGGCGCCGCCTCTACCTCCCGGTGCAGGCAGATGACAAAACGCGGCGCTGGATCTGCCGGGGCCAACTGGCCCCGCAGGATGTGGGCAGAAGGCCTGGCCCCGCGGAGCCTTAAATCAACACCTGGCGGGGCTCCGCACCACCACCACCACCACCCCCCAGGGTGTCGCCGCTGCGGCCGGGCTGGGAGGAGCTAGGCCCGAGAAACGGAAACTCCACCGGTCGCCACCGCTGCCCGACATCCAGCGCCCCAGCCGCCAGCAGCCCCCCAGCCATCATTGTTTCCGGCGTCAAACCCCGGGCAGGGCCGGCGAACCTTTGGACTGGAAACAAACCGGGGGGGTGGGGGCGCCGTGAGCCCCGGGGAAGCTCGTCTGGGCCCCCGGCTTCTTCATCCCTTGCTCAGACGGCGCATCGCCGCCACGGCGCGGAGATCGCAGCCCTCCCAGGGCGCGGCCACCGCCTCCCGTCCCTCCTCCCTCCTTCCCCCAGCGCAGCCCTGGCCCCAGCAGCAACTTGGCTCCCGCAACGCCTCCCGGCGCCTGCCAACTGTCACAGGCTCTCCTCCGAGGCTGTCAACAGCAGGGCGTCGCGTGCAAACAAGCTGGAAGAGAGCGCAAACAGCCTGGGCAGACGGGGACGGCCGCGGCGCTGTGTGACCCGAGTGGGAATTTAGAAATTAGGTTTCCAAGAAGTAAAAGCTGCGTGCAATTATTGTATTTTGCAAGGTTCATTTTAAAGTGTCGATCGTATTAAATCGCTCACTTTCGCTTTAAAACCTCCTGTGGATACCAAGGACACTTAGAATAAAAATTGAAACTCTTTGCCTGAACTCTGGGACCTCATCTCCCACCTGTGCCCACGATGCTTTGTCTACCGAGGCCCTTCTGGCTGTTCCTGAAAGTCGCCAAGTTACATCAAATCATTCCCATAACGCGTTCCTCGTGGATGAACTGTTCCTTCTGCCTTGTGCTTTTCCCTGCTTGTTCCTTCTTGTCTTTCAGTGCTCAACTCAAATGTCATCTCTTCAGAGCTCTTCCCTGGCCCCCCAACGGAAAATAGGTCCAAACATGATCTGCTGAGTAAAGACTGAGCCCTGCTTTACTATCTTCAGAGCACTGTCTAAAACAGTGTTTTTGTTCCTTCTTTCATTATTACCAATCTCTCTTTCCAGAATGCAAGCTCCAGGAAGACAGGGTCATTTCCTTCATAAAGGGCTGTATCCTAAATCCTAGGATTTGTGAATGGATGCCAAGGTTTTTAGAGTTCTAGTTCTCTTGCAATGTTGAAAACCCTTCCAGAGAACGTTTCTATATTGAGTGGTGTGTTTGTGATCAGTACAGAGAAGGTCTGTATCGTATGACACTTCAAAGTTGCTCTCTTCTCTTGACATTGTGTTAACGACAATCAGAGCCCTTAGGCTGCCTCCTCAGCAACCCCCCTCCCCCCACTCAACTTCAGAACCAAAAATAGGAAGTGAACCACAGGGGCTGGTACATAAGTGTTCAAATATCATATAGTATTTGTAGGGCTGGATTTTGTTAAAAGGACCCCAAAGGACTCCTATTGCTTAGATAGGAGGCTCTTACCTATATTTTCAGTTCAGTTCAGTAGCTCAGTCGTGTCTGACTCTTTGCGACCCCATGGTCTGCAGCAAACCAGGCCTCCCTTGTCCATCACCAACTCCTGGAGCTTGCTCAAACTCATGCCCATTGAACTGGGGATGCCACCCAACCATCTCATCCTCTGTCCTCCCCTTCTCCTCCCGCCTTCAATCTTTCCCAACATCAGGGTCTTTTCCAGTGAGTCAGGGTCCTGTCATGTTCCTTTGGAGTTATTTTTGCAGTCAAAGCACTTAGAGATATTTACAGCTCCACAGCTTGTTAAATCTCCTCACCTCACCTCACCTGTAAGCTGGAGTCTGTCATGCTTTTAAGTGTGAAACACATTACCTTGTGTTTCGTCTTAAATACGTCAATTCTTCAGAGACTTGTAAAAATGCTTCACCATTGCACTAACAAATATAGGTGGATGATCATATCTTATGTGATTTGTTTGGCATAAAGACAAATAACTTCTTTATCTTCCCTTTGCCAACTTCTTGCCTCCTGTTCCTACCCAGGCATGGGTATGCCCACCTGCATGCACACACGTGTGCACACACACACACACACAAATACATAAGGACCATTTAAAGAAGTGTGGGTTTGTATTGGAGATAGAAAGAGTAACAAAAATCAAAATGTTTCAGAATCCTATCTACCTTCAAAAGTATAAAGATGAATTTTGTTTTGTTTTAGTCTGGGTTTTTATTTTTTGGATCCTATTTTACATTTCACTTCATAAAGCCTTTCTGAGGGAACACTGTTTCACAGACTCATGCTGAAACCCATTATGCTTCAGTCTCTAACCTCCTCCTATCCTCCCACACAGAACTTCCTCTTTAGTGAAGGGCATAATACTTTAAATTATTATGAAGTAACTATTCGCTATCAGAGGAGATAGTGTGACATTATCTACTATACTCATTTAGTCTTTTTGGAATCCTTGATGTCTATTTAACATTTGAAAGCCAAAAATTTGGAGGGCTAATTATAATGTATAATAAATAGCATGAAAGGGAAATATGAGCTCCTTGAATAACAAACAGTGTTTGGTTATAAAGAAGCAGCAAACTTGTTAGTCAATGAAAATAGGAACTTTTTTTCATCAAAATAAAACGCTTCCTATTCCATGGACAGCTAATCCAAGCCTTATTGAACAGATGAGGGAATTGAAATCTAAGAGGTTAGAGGATTTACTCACAGGTGGCAGACAGGATGGAACTCAGGTGGTATGAGCTCTACACCATAACTCTGGAACTTTCTGTTTCTTCCCTTTTCCCACAGGGAAATTAAGGTCAATGACAATAATCCATGGAATGGATATGAATTAAAGAGAAATATAGCTACCCTCAGGCTACCACTGTTTAATTGATACTCCCATATAATTTATTGATAGTCCACATCAAATTTAGGTTTAGCATTATTAAGTAAGCTTTCTAACTTTGAAATAGACAATTAAAATACATTAATTCAGTGCACATATTTGAAAATGATATTTATCCACTTCTTGAATAAATGGTGGATGCAGCTTCCTGCCAGGACACAGATGACCACCATGAACTTTCCAGTCACTTCAAGGACTGGAGGAGTAGATATCTCATTACTCCAATAACCTATTTGCAGCACACATACCCTGCATCGATTATGATGCTTGACGTTATAGCAAGTTGAGAAATGTTTAGAGCACAGAGGAAAGCAGAATAATTATCCAACAGAATTCTTTTGTAACTTGTGTATGCGTGCTCAGTCATTCACTCATGTCCAGTTGACCCCACATACTGTAGCATGCCAGGTTACTCTGTCCATGGGATTTCCCAGGCAAGGATGCTGGAATGGGTTGCCATTTCCTTCTCCAGGGGATCTTCCTTAACCAGGGATTGAACCTGTGTCTCCTGCACTGGCAGGAAGATTCTTTACCACTGAGCCAGCTGGGAAGCCCTTGTATCGTGTGCGTGCTTAGTCGCTCAGTGGTGTCCAACTCTTTGTGACCCCATGAACTGCTCCTCTGTTCATGGAACTCTCCAGGCAAGAATACTAGAGTGGGTAGCCATTCTGTTCTCCAGGGATCTTCCCAGCCCAGGGATCAAACCCAGGTTTCCAGGCAGGAAAGTTTGCTGGCAGATTCTTTACCATCTACTCACCTGCGAAGTCCTTGTATAGCTTAGAGTTTAGTAAAAAGATTCAGCCAAATGAAGTAAAAGGTTATCAAGAAGGAGCAGTCATATACTAGTGCACATGCTTTGGACTACAAAAAAAATATGCTGAATCAAATTAGTTTGAAGAATAAGGACATTTACCATCCCATATACCAGGAGAAGAAATAAGGCAACCTCCAGTCAGAGCTCCCCAACCTTGTCAAAAACCCAATTTCTCACTCCGTGTACTCTCTGAGCAGTTTTCAGAGACTGAGGGCCATTTAGTCGACACGGTGGCTGTGGCGGAGGAAGAAGAAAGAACCTTTCTCTTGATGTCTCTTTCTCAAGAACAAAGAAACTTCTCTAAGAAATACCCTACTAGAATTCTTCCTAAGTTTCATTTGCCAAAACTGTATTATGTACATTTCTAAACCAGTCCCTGGAAATGAAAATAAAGTTCCTGTAATTGGTGTCTTAGACAAAGCAGGGTCTAGGATCACTTCCCTTATTTCATATGGGGACAAAGAGGGCACTCAGACAAACTCATTTTTCTTATTCAGAAAGGAAAAAGAGATTAAGTGAACCAAAAGTTAGGTAGGCAACCTAAATGTCTACCCAATGTTATGAATACTGATCTATTTTAACAACTTTTGGCATTTAATCTTGTATCTTTTTAATGTGCTATAGCTTAATAATAGCATCCCCACGCGCCCCCCTCCCCGCCCACTTCAAAACTACAAGCATAGATACAAACACAAATACCAGGACTTCAGTGTTCCTGAGTATCTTTATACCCAAAGGAATCTAAGTCATAATGTATGTGGGGTAACTGAGAAGTTCAGAAGGAGTTGTGATTTGCCCACAATCATATATCGATCGAGCTGCTCAATCAGAAAAGGAGACTCTTGTCTTTTCAAATCCAGTTCTAAGCTCCTTTCTCAATATTGTTCACCATTGTACCTACACTACTTGGCAAGATCCTTCTGACATTTGAATCAAGTTCCCTAATCTGTTTGCATTATATTTGCTTGATTGCATGTTTATCAAAACTAGCCACCTTATATTTATTTATATTTATATATTATAGTTATAATTTATATTTTATATTTATATATTAATTTATATAAAAAATAATTTATATTTATATATTATGTTTATAATCAGAAATAATTGAAAAACATTTAAAAATAAAATAGCTTGTTTCTAACAAGCAAGAAACAATAAGTTATAATCTAAGAAAATATTTAAAGGGTAATTTATTTTTAAAGAGATTAATTCACATACTTATGTTGTCATTAAGGCAAGAACTACAAAAAAGGGAGAAAATCTAAAAAAGAAATTAATATCTGTTATCCAATAACTTCTAACAGAGAAGAGAAATTTTAATTTTGTAGTGTTACCTTCTTGTTTTACTAAGCATCTTTATAATGTTTACCTTTGTTAAGCTTAAATCTAAAAAGCATAAGGTCTGCTTAGGTAGCTAAGAGCCAAATATTTTGATTTTTTTCAAAATCCTAAGATACTTGTATAAGAAATGTAAAGATAGAACCCAATTCAATGTAATTTTTCATATGATTGATCAATATAACTAAGATCTGAAACCTAAAAATGTTATCTTATTAAATCTTGAATTTTGACATGAAAGTAACTACCAAAATGGAAAAATGTCTTAGACATTGTATTAGCTTTCTAAGGCTGCTGTAAAAAAAAAAAAAGAAAGAAACCCCCCATAATCCAAGTGACTGGAATAACAGAAAATTATTGTCTCGTAGTTCTGGAGGCTGGAAGCCCAACATCGGGGTGTCTGTGGGTCCATGTTCCCTCTGAAGGCACCAGGGAAAGATATGTTCCAGGCCTCCCTTCTGGTTCCTAGTAGTTCCTTGACTTATGGCAGTAAAGCTCCAGGCTTCACAAGGCCTCCTCCCTGTTGCCTGTCTGTGTCCATTTCGCCCCCTTTAACAAGGACACTCCTCAGTTAGAAGCAGGAGTCCATCCTACTCCAATAGGACCTCATCTTAACTAATTACTTCCCTGGCTTCCCTGGTCAGGGAAGTAGGTAGGTGTCCCTACTGTCAGGCTCCCCTGACAGTAAAAGCATCTGCCCGTAATGCAGGAGACCCAGGTTGGATTGCTGGGTTGGGAAGATCCCCTGGAGAAGGATATGGCAACCCACTCCAGCACTCTTGCTTGGAAAATACCATAGATGGAGGAGCCAGGTGGGCTACACAAAGAGTCGGACACAACTGAGCAACTTCACGTTTTTTCTTTTCTAATTACATTTCTGACTCTATTTCTAAATAAAGTCAAATTCTGAGGTATTGAGGGGTATGATTCAGCATATGAATTTTGGGAGGACACAGTTCAACTCATCGTAACAGCATTTTTCTAATGGAAATAAGACAAGGGTGAAGACAAATTTGTCTTCCCAGGACAGCATCCCAAGAAGTGAAAAGACAACCCAAATAATGGAAGGCCATTTTTGCGAAGAATATACTTCACAAGGGACTTGCATCTAGAATATATAAACAGCTCTTACAACTAAGTAATAAAGGACAAAAAAACTAACTAAAAACAGGCTAAAGATCTGAAGATACACTCCTCCAAAGAGGATACACAAATGGCCAATAAACACATGAAAAATTTCAATATTATCAGCCATGAGAGAGATGCAAATACAAACCATAATGAGGTACCCCTTCATGCCTTGGCTAGACATAGGCAGAGGATGGCTAGAATCAAGGAGCCAGATACTAATAACTGTTGACAAGGATGTAGAGAAATTGGAAGCTCATATACTGCTGGTGGAAATAATGCAGCTGTGCTGAAAAACAGTCTGGCATTTCCTCCAAAGATTAAATATGGAGTTGATCCAGCAATTTCACTCCTGGTTATGTACCCAGAAGAACTGAAAATTTATGCTCATACAAAAACTGGTAAATGAATGGTCATAGGAAAGTGAAAGTCACTCAGTTGTGCCCGAATCTTTGCAACTCCATGGACTGTAGTCCATGGAATTCTCCAGGCCAGAATACTGGAGTGGGTAGCCTTTCCCTTCTCCAGTGGATCTTCCCAATCTAGGAATCGAACCCGGGTATCCTGCGTTGCAGGTGGGTTCTTTACCAACTGAGTTACCAGGGATGCCCATGGTCATAGGAGCATTATTCAAAATAGCCAAAAAGTGTGAACAACCCAAATGTCCATCAAAGAAGCCAAATACAGAACATCATATGTTGTATTATTTGATTTTTTGTTTTTAAATGTCCAGACTAGGCATGTCTATAGAGGAAAAAAAAAATAGATTAGTTGTTGCCTAAGAGTGAAGAGAGGAAGGAAGTGACTTCTAATGAGTACAGATTCCTCCTGGGGGTGATGAAAATGCTCTTAAAATTGACCATGTTGAGAAGTGCACAGTTCTGTAAATAAACTAAAAACCACTGCCTCTGACTGGGGCAAGCTGCTTAACCTCCTCGGGTTTCATTTTCTCCTTGCAAACTAAGGACAACTACCTTCCTCTTCAGGTTACTGTGAGGATAAGGTGAACTAACACACCAAAAATGCTTTCAGGCAGAGACTGGCAAAAAATAAGCACCAAAGAGGTATTTGCTATTATTATTAAATGTGAATTGTGAAACTTTAATTTCATGTACATGGTGTGAAAAAATGAAAGAGTAGACTCACAAAGTATACTGCAAGAGCAAACCAATTTTTCTAACACTGACATATTTTAACCTAATAATTTAAAATAACGGTATCCTGAGAAAACCAAGTTTTTGGTGTCGAGTTGATACAAGTCCGGCAACAGAAGAGGCCTCTCTGGGGCAGAGATGGTAGGCCCTGCTCCAGATGTGAAAAGCAAGCACAGGCCCTAAAAGTCAGAGGATATAAAAAAATCTTTTTAGAGAGGATCTCCAGCGGCAATTTTTGAATGACTTACTCTCTCTAGGGAGGTGTTTACACTTCTGAAGATACTGATTTTCATTCTCCGTTATTTCTTACAGCTGTGCTGAAACAGATGGGTGCCTCTGATTCATTCAAGTAGAATGTGTCCTTCAGGTTTTTGTTTGTTTTTGACCAGGAGAAAGGTCCTGTAATATTTATGCAGAAAATGACAGTTGGCCACAGTTCTTGGCTGACTCTAGGCTGACTCAGATGCCTCTTCCTCCCTCTGGCTGATGGTTGCCTGCACAGCCTGTTATTCAGTCAGCATTGCTTGTGGGATGCCCATGGTGTGCAGAGACCAAAGAGAGCCAAAAACAAAACAGGAGCTAAGGTTTTGCTTTTAAGGCTTTCCAATCAGGGCCAGCGCACGGGATTCATTCACAATGCATAATACATGATGCGCCATTATACAATCATGTACCAGCAGGAGCCTCTGAGGCAAAATTGCCAAGTGGTCTTGTCTCTGAGTTCTCTGAGGTCTCATTTTCTATTTTTTCTTCCTCACTTCTAGGTGCTGCTTCACATAGTCAATACATATGTATCAAATGCCGTCTGTATACAGTATCCATTAAAAAGAGTACCAGATACTGCCCTCCAGAGCTTTGTACCCAAACAGTCCTTTCTGGGGGTATTGCTTTCATTCCAGAATCCACTCCCCCAGTTCTCTTCTAGCTTGAGGGTCTTCTCTCCTTACAGCCCTTTTGCCAGTTAGCTATAAAGAAGTGAAGTGAAAGTGAAGTGAACTCGCTCAGTCGTGTCCAACCCTTTGCGACCCCATGGACTGTAGCCCACTAGGCTCCTCCGTCCATGGGATTCTCCAGGCAAGAATACTGGAGTGGGTTGCCATTTCCTTCTCCAGGGTATCTTCCTGACCCAGGGATCGAACTTGGGTCTCCCGCATTGCAGGCAGACGCTTTAACCTCTGAGCCACCAGGGAAGCCAGCTATAAAGAAATAAATATTAATCTAAAAAAACAAAATCAAGGGACTTCCTTGGTGGTCCAGTGGTTAAGACTTTACCTTCCAATGTACAGGTTGTGGGTTTGAACCCTAGTCAGGAAGCTAAGATCCCACATATCTCCCAGTGAAAAAATCAAGACATAGAACAGAAGCAATATTGTGACAAATTCAATAAAGACTTTAACAATGATCCATATAAAAAAATCTTTTGAGAAGTCACACTAAAGCATGATTAAGGAATTACAATTTAATATTTTAAGTTTCATTAACCGAAAGGGATGAATCTATAATTGTGGAATTATAGAAGAAGAGGCCACTAGATAAGGAGGGATGTATTTTTGGGGAAAAAAAAATCCATAAGTTTCCCTTTTTAGGCAGCACTTAGATTGGGCTTTGAAAGGTCAGTACTGAAGGTGTTTTTTCTTTCTAGGTCCTCAGTGAGGTGGTGGAGCCAACACTACCTCCCTTGGACTTAAAATCCAAATACTTTGGCTTCCCAGAGAAATAGTCAACTGAAAGTAGGTGATTAACATGTTTTTCCTACCTGGTAATGGCATTTCTAGAACATAGAGCATTATTTTTAAGACTGTGCTTTGATCAGTAGTATCAAAACTATTTTCTGGAAGAAGAACTGACTCATTTGAAAAGACCCTGATGCTGGGAAAGATTGAAGGTGGGAGGAGAAGGGGACAGCAGAGGATGAGATGGTCGGGTGGCATCACTGACTCAATGGACATGAGTTTGAGTAAACTCTGGGAGTTGGTGATGGACAGGGAGGCCTGGTGTGCTGCAGTCCACGGGCTCGCAAAGAGTCAGACATGACTGAGAGACTGAACTGAACTGAGAACAAGAATAAACAAATACAAACCTTCCATTGCTACCCAGCTTCTGTCGTTAACCAACAACTTATTCATTGCTGAATAAACAAATACAAACCTTTAATTGCTTCCCTGGTAGCTCAGATGGTAAAGAATCTGCCTGCAATACAGGAGACCCGGGTTCAATCCATGGGTTGGGAAGATCCCCTGGAAAAGGAAATGGCAACCCACTCCAGTATTCTTGCCTGGAGAATCCCTTGGACAAAGGATCTTGGTTGGCTACAGTCCATGGGGTTGCAAAGAGTCAGACATGACTGAGCAACTTTCACTTTCACTTTTATTCATTGCTGCTTAAGTGACCTAATTCAGTCCCTGAGTGTGACTTGAATTAACTCACTCAGGACATAGGGTCTGACTCTGATGGGTTCTAACTGTCTGGATCACACAGATTGTGTATACTTATTTCAGACCAGAGCTTTTCTTTAATCCTTATCAGCTGACATATCTCTACTTGTTTACCCTTTCCCAGCTAAAATAAACTCTACTTGTTCTTCTAAGATTTCTGCTTTTACTCTTTGACTCTACATCTGGAGATATGAATAGGAAGAAATAGGAAGAAAATAAAATTTCATATCTGCAGCCATGGAGACAACTATTTCTCTTTCAGAAAAAGTTCCCCTACCCCCTTTCCCCACCTTTTTCCATATTAAATTTTTAGAGTGTTCTATTTACACTTATTCCAACTCAAAATATTAGAAATGAGTCAGGCTTTCCTAACTTACTGGTTTACTAGAAAATAGTTTTTAAAAAAGAGTACTGTGATAAAGGGGCTCCCCAGGGGGCACTAACAGTCTGCCAATGCAGGAGACATGGGTTGGACCCCTGGGCCAGGAAGATCCCCTGGAAGAGGAAATGGTAATCCACTCCAGTATTATTGCCTGGAGAATTCCATGGACAGAAGAGCCTGGTGGGCTACAGTCCATGGGCTCTCAGAGAGTCACACATGACTGAGCGTCTGAGCACACAGCAGATTGCACGGTTCTAAAACTGAGAAATAATGTCCTTTGTATCTTTTAAGTCTTTTCATAGGCAATTTGCTCTGCCTACTTTAAAATGAGGCTTGTGATTATAATTGAAGACTGTTTGGATGACTAGAGGGACATGCCAGGTGGTATTAACATGGGAACTCCTTACAGAGGCATGAACCCAAAATATTGTATTGAAAACAAGAAATATGGTATAATTCAAAAGAGGAAGATATGAACTTTGAAGTGTGGGACGTCATGTGTGTAATACCTAAAGATGGGAATTAATGAGTCATGTACTGAGAATAGAAAACTGGTTATCCAAACTTATCTGGGAGTATGGGAGAAGAAAAGGACTTTGGGAGGAAGGAGAACAAATTAGCCAAAGATCTTGAAATTACAGTTGCAAAGTAAAGTTTGCAGAAGCGATTGAGACAGTAATGTTTTCCTATCTTGTTAAGTCTGCATTTCTCAGACTTTCTAACCATTTCTCTTTAATGAATATTGGAAAATTTTCCTGATTTAAATCCTGAACAAACAGTCTGTACTTAAGTTTGATACACGAATAGGCACCCCACAACATTATTTCTGAGAAATCGATATTATACAATCAATACCACAAACCAATTTCCACCCTAAGGAGTCTCTCATATAAGTGTTAGGCGTTAGCATATTGGAAAAAAGTTGTAATGGTTTCTGGGAATGTGCTAGACTTGGTACCCTGACTAACCTTCTTGCTACAAATAACTAAAACTGTAAAATGAAATATATTTTTTCAAATTATTTGAGTGCATTGGTCACCTGAAAAGTAGTGGAGAATAGTCGTATATAAAAAACGAAGTTAAAGCAGGAAACCTGGGTTAGCAGAAGGCTGAAGCCAGTGTTAACCTTGAGGGCTAAAGTTTCCG
This sequence comes from Cervus canadensis, assembly GCF_019320065.1. Classification (NCBI taxonomy): domain Eukaryota; kingdom Metazoa; phylum Chordata; class Mammalia; order Artiodactyla; family Cervidae; genus Cervus; species Cervus canadensis. The sequence goes on from NC_057389.1 coordinate 14,070,049, forward strand.
TTTTCAAGGCTTTGAGAATGGAAGGGATTGAGGTTGAAGCTAGAACCAGCCACACTTATGTTAGGGAACATAATAGAAAACAAAATTCAGGTGTAGGATGTTTACAAACGACTCATATGAAAGTAAAGCATATAGAAAAATTCAAACAGGGTTCAAGAAGATGCACAAAGCAAATACAAACCCAAAGAAACCAGTGGCATAACCATGTAAGTAGCTGGAGAAACTGTCCCTTACTGTGGAAAGGATTACTAGATACAAAAAAATTACCATTTGATACTGACAAGTAAGAATATAAGGGTAAGAAGAAAGCGAATTAACACCTCCTTTCAGGAAAATAATTTGGCATTACCTATTAAAATATTAGATTCTGTAAAATATACATACACTTCAAATCCAGCAAACCCACTGCTTTCATAATCCCTTTCACTCTTTTTTCTTTAGGACTTGGAGACATGACTGATAAGATTAAGGTTTTAGCAAGCGGACAACAGATGGTTGATTGAAAGTCTGTAAATGTAATTACGTGTAGAATGAAAAATAGTGACATAGTCAAATGGAAATAAGGTCATAATGAATTCAGATAAAGGGGTATTTTGTTGCAGAGTATAAATGTGGCCACTATAAACAATCTTGTATTTCATAGACATTAATGTTTAAGTAGAAAACTAGGTCCTGTGACTATATAGAGGCTCTCCTTATAGCTTGAAACGGAATAACCCCTTTCCCTGCCAAAAAAAATTCCAAAACATAAAACAAACCTAAGAACTTCCCTCAGAAAATCAGGATCTCTCCAGGAAGTTCCTTGCCAGGCTTGCTTTTCCAAAACTTCAAATAGACCCAGTAACATAGCAGAGTTAAATGCAGAAGTAGGTACATGAAGTAGGTAAAGAAATCATATCACGGTAGTGAGTTGGACCCTTGAGGGCTGAAAGACCTATTCTCTGGGACACAAACCCTGAAAGGGAACAAGCCATTGCTCTGGGCTCCCCTGACCTGGAAGGTTTTCAATCTGAGTGGGCTTTGGAAACCACAAAATTTTCCCTCTGCCTCTGTGGGGAGTCAGGGAAGCATGCTGAAGTTGGGTCTGGTCACTCCATCGTTATTCGTGATATTGTATATAGATTTTTTCTTGACTTGCTTGTTCATTCAAGGTGAAAGTGAAAATGAAGCCTCTCAGTCGTGTCTGGCTCTTTGCAACCCCATGGACTGTAGCCTACCAGGTTCCACCATCCTTGGGATTCTTCAGGCAAGAGTACTGGAGTGGGTTGCCATTTCCTTCTCCAGGGGATCTTCCCGATTGAACCCGAGTCTCCTGCATTGTAGGCAGACGCTTTACCCTCCGAGCCACCAGGAAAGGCCTCATTCAAGGTAAAAGAAACTAAAACTAACTTTAGCCAAGCCTTAGTTTGTTTTAGGGGTCTAGCATCCACCATAAAGGTTTTGAAATACCACACTAATAAATGTGTTTCTTTTTTTCAAAAAACTCTTTATTCATTAAAACATCACTGTCTCAGCACTTCTCATGTTCACTCTCATCAAATAACAAAATTTCCACTTTCTTTACTCAATTCTTGAGAATCTGAGAGATTAAAAATTGTAGTTAAATAAGGGACTAAAAGGAAGAGAATTAAAACCCTGGAAACTTACGGCAGATAAGTTATTACCCAAGAGAAAGAACTTTTCTTACTACCGGCAATATTAATGGCACAATTCAACCAAAGCTCATATATATTTTACTGCTTAATTTACATATTATTTTGGTGGAAAAAATAGAATTTTTTATTCTTTCAGTTTCTTTATGCAAAAACACATACACTTCTACAGGGACATCCCTTAGATGTTATATAAACATTGTAAGGCCATGAACAGGCCAACTCTAGAGTCCAAGATGCTTGAAAGACTCCAAGAAATTATTTAAAAACAAACTTAACAAAACATGTATTGGGTCACGCCCATGTCCATCCAAAATGTATCCTGTCTCTGACTGTGGCAGTAGAGAAAGTTCTACAGACCTTTATGACATTACTTTAAAAGGGATTGGATAACACCCCACCACCCTGCTCCCACCCAAATAATCCCAGCCTTCTTTGATCACCAAGATGAGACAGTAATCTGTGTATTGATTCAAATCTTTCAAGAACTTATTATAATTTATACTGACTTATATGTGGATCATGAATTTAATAAACATACTACCTTTATTTAGAGTGATGTTTTATTTCTAATACCTTAGTCAAACAATTAAGTCAAACAATTTCAAAGATGGAGATTCCCTTAAAATGTGAAGAAATGCCAAAACTGGTTTACAAAATATAGTGATACATTTAAATATTTACATCAAACTAAGCCAAAATGTATACAGAATATATTGAAGCCAAAATAGATCCAATAGTATCATCTAACTCTGCAATTTTCAAAAGATTTATTACAAATGCAATAGTGCGTCGGTTAAAGTGGAGTGGTATCATCTTTCTCTCCTGAACCACTGTGACTCCAGATTTAACTTCATTTAGAGATGACCTCAGAAGTCTTTCGAGGCTCTTCATGAATGTGAGACTCAAGCCAAAAGGCCTTCCTCGCTTCCTTGACAAACCCTGACGTCTAGTTTGTAATAACCTGAGATTTGGCGATGTCTGTTTTCCTGATCCATATGCTTCATAATTTGATTGAGATTTTACATGAATGATAAAAAATAAATAAACTATTTAGGCTGAGCTGAGAGAGCAGAAGGGTGAGGAGATGGAAAGATGTGAAAGAAAGATTTTTTTTTTTTGCAGACTAGTTATGTTTCCTTGGAAGTAACCTGGTTGGGAAAACTCCAGGATACTATGCAAGGCTTAAAAAGCATCAGAGAAGCAAAATAGTAGTTGCCTAAAGTGGGGCAGTGTAGACAGTCTGTGTTGCGGCAGCTATTTCTATCTACATCCCCACATATCTCCATTATTCAGGAGGTTTACTTTAAAATAGGCTACTGGGGCTCCAGCCCAGCATCATATGTCCGTCAGCAAGAAGTGATAGCTGAGCCCAGGCAGCTGTGTAGGCTGACTTCTCGAGGCTTCTTTCTTGTTAAACTGTCTGGAACATTGGCTTGAGCTTTGCCCACTTCACGCAGACACATCTGATGTGCTGTTTTTATCGACCATTTAAATACTAATCAGTAGCCATTTCCTCAGGGTGGGAAGGTTCTTCTCCAGCCACTTAATATTTTTGGATATCGCTTCCAGAATAGTTTGAAATATATCTAGATGTGATCCTTGGGCCTTAAGATATTCAAAGAACAGTTTCACCTGAAAAAAAACCAAGAAAAGAATTACTGCTATGGTTCATAAAACACTTTCTCTTTCAAAGGGTTTCAAAACAGCTTGCAGATTATACAAACACAGGTGCAAGCATTTCTCTGACAACCTCTGAAAAGTTATTTTCTTCATCTCTTTTTGGGGCATAATTATTTCACTTTATCTTCAAACAATAGGTAAAGTAAGACAGGAATGACAAATGTTACAAGTAAGCACACTGTAGGTAAAAAAGGTAAGAGATTGAGTCAAGTTCTTAGAGTAAACAGTGATTTGGCATTTAAGTTCTGAATTTGCTTTAAAAGTAAATAAATTCAAGATTTATTGTGGAAAGAAACGTAAAACACAAGAATGCTTTTTAAAAAGAGGTTAGTAGAACTACCATAAAGAGTAATATTGTTAAAAAGACCTTCAAGCACTGTTTAAAACTTCAGTATAATCACTCAAGTGATTGTGATGATATAATGCAAACTAAAGAATACAAAAGGACTCATCCCTCAAGTGTAATTTTCATTTTGAATGAAATAATAATTTGAATGAAATAATTTGAATGAAATAATAATTTCATTAGTTCTGTCTCTTCCGTTTATTTGCTAGCTGACACTGGACAAATAGCTTATTTTCTTTTAATAAAATAACAACTTAAAACCAGATTGCATCTAAATTTACTTTCAATTCTGTAACTTGAACATTTATTTTTAAACTGTTGGCAATGGAGAGTCACAAACCTCCCGCAACTCATCCTTGGAAGAAAAATGAGATGTTGTGCCGGAGACGATCGTTCTCATGGGGAAGGAGCCCAACTCAAATCTGAAAATAAAAGGAATTTCATAGATGTAAGCAATAGGAACAATGACCTTATGTTTATAACATGCTATATATATTTAAACTATGTAACATTAGTAACTATATGATAAACCTGTACATTACAATGGATACTATCAATTACCACAAGAATAGCTCATATGCACCTGGTAAAATCTGAAAGCTATGAAATTTATCAAATTTGACCATAAAATTAAAATTTAGATAAAGCTTTTTTAGGAAATGTGACAAATGTTTATGTCTAAATTTAAGTTCATATTTAAAGCAGCAGCCTACAGTTTTCGAATGTGCATTCCATCAACAAAATTTTTTGACCAAGAATTTCCCAATATACATATTTTTATTTATGAATTATATGCACATACTAACTTAAAGGTAAAAAGAAAAACTTAAGAGTATAAGGTAAGAAATAATACATGTAGTAATGTTTTCTTCTTGCACTCTAAAGCATTGTCTTGCAGATTTCCCTAACTCATTTTGGACACCCCTGTGTTTAAACATCATATTTATTGTGGAATTGTCAGTGGAACTCTTGTTCAAAGCCACAGATGGCCTCCTTTACCCCCGTGTCTTAGAGAATTTGGCCACAGGTCAAAGGGCTTCATACTGTAAAGCAGAGCACAGATACATCTCAGACATGCTCCCAAGTCTGGGCTCTGCACATGGTTGGAAAGGAGACTAATTTCCACTTACAAAATAAATCTACATCATTGCAGAGAAATCTGATCATTCCAGGAGGGAACGGAGAGTCACGCAAAAAACAAAACCAATGGTTCCAGCAGGGTGTTTAAGGAAAGTGTTTTTTGTTTTGTTTTGTTTTTAGAACAGTCTCTAACTAATTTGGTCTCATGTGGATGTCAGCCCCTTTAAGGTCTTGAAGTGGGTAGAGATGTGCTTTTTGCTCACAAAAAGCTACCAGTGAGAACTCTGACTCCTTTATGACTAAGAAATGAGAGGGATGAGGAACTGAGGATGACTGACATCAGACATGCTAAATGACACAAAAATACAGAGCAAACTGCCAGCTCTTTCATTTAGGGTATTTTCCATAGAGTTAATAAGTGACATTTTGGAATTGGATGAGGAATGGTTGAGCACCTTTGCAGGGGTGTCTGTTGTGAGAGAAAGCAATGCCATCCTGTACATTCCAAGGAAATCTAGTCATTATTGCTTTTTTCCGGGACTATTTTAGGGCCAGGAGCATATTGCAGTGAGCTATAGGTCGTCCAAAAGTTGAAACCCCAGAAAAGACTCATAACCTATCTAGTTTTGGAAGGGAGCTCCCCAGACACTTCTGATTAATTTCTTCTATTGCCTCCAAGCTCTCCACTATGTTTGTTACCTCTCCAAGGGAACTGGAGGAAGGGATTAGTTATCTTCAAACTTTCTGAAGTTTTTTTCCCCCAGAACAAAACTGTATTAACAAAGTAAGTGAAATATTTTGCTGTACTATATATGGCTTCATTGCATTCTTCTGGGCTAGGGAGAGAGCCAGAAGGGAAAAGGGGATGGGGTTGATGACTGGATTTAACTCAGCTCTTACTTGTTCCCAGCAATTCTTCATTGCCTAAGTAACAGAAATCTGTTTCCCATCCCCTTTTCATTCCTCTCCCTCATACCTGGACAGAGGGCTAGTGAGTTTTAAAATCAACACACTTCATCAAACCATTTGAGTAAAAATAATGTCATTCATATGATTTAGGGAACATCTGATTAAACTTGGTTTTAGGCAACTGAAATATCTGGGTGGAAAAATACACATTGTGAAAGTCACTCAGTCGTGTCTGACTCTGCAACCCCGTGGAATTCGCCAGGCCAGAATACTGGAGTGGGTAGCCTTTCCCCTCTCCAGGGGATCCTCCCAGTCCAGGGATTGAACCTGGGTCTCTGCATTGCAGGCAGATTATTTACAAACTGAACTATTAGGATACAAACAAATACCAACTTTTTAAGGAGATGGGTCCAATTTTCTTTTACAAAGTTCCAGGCTAGTTGCTGCCCCTTTGGATTTCTGGCAATCGCAAAAAGAAGAGCTGCCAAGTCCTGCGTCTTGATAACCTTCCCTTCCATTCCTAGTTCAATTAACCTGAAGAAACAAAGATCACTTAATTTTTCACGGCATGTGTTCTATAATGGAAATTAACTCAGGCTATCAGCGTATTAAAAGAATCAGAGAGAAAAGGCACAACAAAAGTGTAATGAACCAAAAACAGTAGTAACCTCTCTACTGGCTAACATTTTTAATATTCCAGTTAAATGTTTGCTTTTCTCTAGAAGTAATTTTATCCACTTATTTCAGTAAAATTCAATTGGCATCTTATACACAAAAATTTATTTTTTAATAATAATAATTTTCCTCTAAGGTTCTGGCTGTAAAACATAGCTGTTTGCTTAGTATCAATCACATGATTAAGGAACATCTGTTTTCACTATGTGCATTTTGTCAATACATGGTTTTTGGAAAAAATTCAAAATGGTTCGAATCCTGATTTAATTATTATTATATGGCTCTGAAATTGATGGCTGGATTTTAGTAACTTTCCTGAATATGTGTAAGTTTACTTTTAACAATTTAAATTCACTTACTTCATTAACTTTTCCTGTTGTCTGCTGGTTGACAACGCATACAGAATTTTGTTTTTTTCAGCACCGGACAATGACAGCTCATATTGCTCTAAAAGGTAGTTCCATCCTGATGTTGTTTGAGCCCCCACGGAATACACGATCTTTAAAACATCTGTTGGGATACTGTAATATTAAGCGCAAAAGTGAAAAAAAATTCTATGAAAGAAAAAATTAGTTTTTCTTATTATGATTTTAAATTCTAAAACAGAATCACCCTTGAGTTATTTCCTGCTGTCGTTCAGTCACTAAGCCATGTCTGACTCTTTTCGACCCCATGGACCGCAGCACACCAGGCTTCCCTGTCCTTCTCTATCTCCCTGAGTTTGCTCAAACTCATGTCCATTGATTCAGAGATGCCATCCAACCATCTCATCCTCTGTTGCCCACTTCTCCTCTGCCCTCAGTCTTTCCCAGCACCAGGGTCTTTTCCAATGAGTCAGTTTTTCGTATCAGGTGGCCAAAGTATAGGAGTTTCAGCTTCCAGTGAATATCCGGGGTTGCCTTCCTTTCGGATTGACTGGTTTGATCTTCTTGCTGTCCAAGGGACTCTCAAATCTCCAACACCACAATTCAAAAGCATCAATTCTTTGGTGTTCAGCCTTCTTTATGGAAGAATTTTATGTACTATTACTTCACAAATCATTTGTGTTTTTTCCTACTGATGATAAAATGTTTAAAGAATAATAATCAAAAATTTAAACTACATGGAGAATCATGATGAGAAGCTGATAAAATTAATAAAAGAGGTGATTTCTGAAATAAAAATGCACTGGTTTGTATAGAATTCTGTCACTAAATTGTGTATATTGGTACTATATGATTTTTTTTTAAATTATTACTTGTTGCTTTAATGTCGCTTTAGGAGTATTTTCTAGTAGGCCCGTTTGAGGGCTATCTGACTCTCTAGGTATAAAAAATTGTAATTTAGCACAGTTGTTTAGAGTTCAGTCATTTATATTATAATTCTGTAAAATGATAGGATGCAATATTATTATTTTCTGTCCCCCTAAAGAGGACACCATGGTTTTCAAGTTTTATTGTCCTAAAGGATACTAACTAGTCTTTATTTTAATTTAGTTATGATTTTTAATTCCAAATATAATTGATCAGTAATAACTAATATACATATTGATGGCTTGGAAAACCCACAATACAGAGAAGCAGGGATGGGACAGGGAATTTGAATTTATCATACAGGGTCCATAACATTGTACTAGTCTCTATATAACTTACTTAACTGCCAAAGCTACCCAGTGAGATGGAAGAGTTACCCTAATTTTTTAAAAGTGGAAATAAAGTTCAGAAAGCTTAAGTAACTTGCACCAAGGTGACATATTAGCCTTTTTCGAGATGGGATTTAGACCTATGATTCTAAAACTGTACTATTTCCACTGTACTATATAAACATAAATACCCAAGAGCCTTTGAATCATGAAACAAAAAGTAACCAAATTATAATCCACATTATTTTTATTTTAGTTTATTTTACTAAAGGAAATCGGTCCTGGGTATTCATTGGAAGGACTGATGTTAAAGCTGAAACTCCAATATTTTGGCTACCTGACTCAAAGAGCTGACTCATTTGAAAAGACCCTGATGTTGGGAAAGATTGAGGGCAGGAGGAGAAGGGGACGACAGACGGTGAGATGGTTGGATGGCATCACCGACTCAATGGACATGAGTTTGGGTAAACTCCGGGAGTTGGTGATGGACAGGGAGGCCTGGCGAGCTGCGGTTCATGGGGTTGCAAAGAGTCGGACATGACTGAGCGATTGAACTGAACTGAACTGTACAAATTTATAAAAATTGGTAACAAATGAATTGTAAGTTCTTGAAAGGTAGGACACCTGGTTGTTTCTTTCACTAGCTTATTAGCACTAACTACTGTGCCTGGCACAAATGCAACAGGCAAAACATTATATTCTGAATTCATGAACGAATGAAGTAATCTATAAAGGATTAATACTGATGGTCTTAAGCTTTAAAAAAATAAACCTACAATATTTGATTATGTACTCTTGATTACAAGCTTAAATGAGATTTTCCTAGAATTTTTTCATAGGTATAGCATCCTATTCAACGTGTTGAACCATCACATCTACTGGACTTAAGTTACTCTAGGTACGATCATTCCTCTTGTAAGTAGCATAAAGACAGAATATATTCTGATGTGCTATAGGGCAGCAGAATGTTTATATTTTAGCCTCATTCATACAGTTTATTCAAACATGAACAAAAAGAAGAGAAAAATACAGCTAAAAGATTTTTTTTCCCCTAAAACTAATTTAGGCCTAAATCCTAAAGAGTGAAAAAGTCCAAAAAGAAGAAAACAAATTACTTTTTTAAAAAATAAGAAGTTAAGAAAAGATTTCAAAAAGCTCATGGAGATTTAGTTATATGGAGATAAATTGTGATAGCATTTCATAACAATTTGGCAGAGGAAAAATTGACACTGTTGCTTTACCTGGTACTAAAGCTGTGAATTTTTTTTCTATTCTAAAAAATGAATTTTCCTTAATTCACATACAGATTTGATTTCTCAAAACATCCAGCTTGAAAGTCAGGGTTTTAATAGCAACAGTATAAAATCATGTGTTGGACAGAAATCAAGGCTTACATTGAAAAGATTGTGGTGTCTTTTAGTACTACGGGTTGCAGCTGCTAGACTGAACTGCAACAGAATCCATTGATCACTGGGCATCGAGCTAATTACAACCACCACTGGAATCAATTTTGCCACCTTACACATCCTTTAGATGGCCCAAGTCATCAGTTTCCTATCAAAGCTGAAACTTGAGGCTAAGACGTGGTATGTGGGGTATGCGGTATGGTATTGGTTAATGAGGAAGTAAATATATTGAACAAAGCTCCCTCCCCACCACCTGGTTTTTTGTTTCATCAATTGATCATTGGTGTTTCGATTGCATGTACATTTCACATTGCTTTTTATCTTTAAAAGGCATTACTCTTGGAGATCGGGCACCACTCTAGACTACCCCACTTTCACCCTGTCTTTCTGAAACCATGCTAATGTTTATTAGCTTTTCCCTACAGGGAACTAAACCTCACTTCCCACAAAAATCTATTGAGCACTTACTATGTGGGAGCATGAAACAAGGGTATGTAATTCCCAACATGTTTTTTTTTTTTTTTCTATCCTCACTAAAAGGTTTTAGATTTAATGTCTTGCATGATCAAAGACTTTTACATCAAAAGGAAAGGAACAAAGAACAGAAGTCCAGATTTACTTTAATTTTCCACTGGATTCCATCCACTGAGAGAAGAGTTCAGTTGCTTTCTGGATGCAAGGAGCATGGTTCAGGTAACAGGCCAGCTTCAAGACAGTGGAGCGAAGCATTCTGTCCCAGACGGAGCCCTCGTCAACCCAGCTTTGCGTGTCAATCACTGGCTTAAAATACTGGAGAAGGTAATGCTGCAGAAAGCAGAGGATGGTTTACAGAGAGGCTAAATTTAGTTCTTCACACAGCTCTCGCTCACCCATCTAATGGGTTCAGCTCTAAACAGTCTGCATGAAACCTGTCCCGAAGCATAGAACTACTAATTTCTACATTTTGCTTCTCTTTTTCTGTTGTGTGGTCTCCACCCACCACAGTTCGTGTCTCCATTAGAAGTACAGTTTAATTTCTTATCTGAGAGGGGACTGTCAATTGATGTAAGATAAAATCCCCTTAGGAAGCATGCTTTGCTTATGACCCTGGTACCCAGGTCTTAGGGTGATGATGACAAGGACCAGGGGATATCCAACCATTAGGTGCTTAAGTGTTGACTGTGCTCCCAGCCAATTTCCTCAGATTCTCCAAGATTTAACCCCAAGAGTTCACACAAAATAGAACAAATCTCAGTGATCGTCCAGCTACTGTGTCTTTTACTTAATGAATCTTCTGAAAGGAACACAAACCTTGAGATTTTCAGTGACATCTGAAATGTTCCTTCTTTCCACCATGCGGTAAAACAATTCTAGGTATTCCAGACCTTTGAGAAGCGCGGGGATGCTTGTTTCATGTTGGAGGTAGCGAGTCAGGTCAAGAGCTTTGTCTAGGGTCAGCCTTCCTGCACTGAGGTATAAAACAAATGTCGGTGGTTTGTGCATATCTTACAGTTCTCAATATTTTAAGTAGTAAGATGATACAGAGAGCAATAACAGAAGCAGCTCATTATATTCAAACCACTTGGTTTAAATCCTGCCTCTTCACTGATGTGGGCAAATTAACCTCTGAGCTCCACCTGCCTCCTCTATATAATGGGAATAATATCAGAATCTACTTTAAATCTCTGTTGTGAGGATTAAATGAGTTAATATAGGTAAAGTGCTTAGAATAATGCCTAAACATAAATAAGAGCTTTCTAAATGAAATAAACAGCTAATATTAATATCTAGTACCAATAATATCAAACTTTTCATGTACTTGTTATTCTCTAATTGATTAATTTGTGGTTTTGAATTGTTCCTCCAAGTGTATTTGGAAATTTTGAGGACAGGTGCCATATCTTTTTTTTTTGACGTCCCTTCCTAGAGCCTAACAGAGAAGCTGCAGTTATTCTGAGTAGGCCGAAACAAGGACTTTCTTTGTTTTTAAAGAATCTATTTAGATTCTAAAGTGATATGTCTTCTCTATATTTTCCTTTACTGCAAACAAACAACAAAACTATTATTCTGAGTACTAAAACTTTAGTGCCTCTTCTATAGAGGAAGTAAATTATTATATTGTCACCTTCATAAAGTGGTTGCTCACTCATATTTCTGAGAAGACCTATGTCCCTGCAGTGTCTATAACCCATTCTTGCCAGCATCCAACTCTCAAATCAAGCATATTAGTTTGATATGGAAACAGACTCCAGAACAAAGATATCTGTGTTGGATTTTTCATTAATATAATGCCCTACCTCCTTTGGGTTTTTTAAAATTTTAAATGCTCATCTGAAACATGGGAACTGAAACTAGAAAGAAGTGGCATTAAAAAGAACCAACTTTTGTTGTGACTATACTCTTCTCAGTCACAATGACATACTGCTTTAAAACAGACCTACAGTACATTTTCTAAAAATTTCATCTGAAGACAGAGGGCTGGACCATATGCGCTACGATTTTATAGTCTGCTGTATTTTTAAAAATACAAATCCACAAAATGTCACTATTCCTTCCCACACGTGTAAGTGTCATAATATATGGTGCACTAGCTAAGTACAAATATAGTCACAACCTTTACAATTTTAAATGTTAAATCTAGTACACAATCCATTCATTACATTGCTCACACTGGGGAAATCAACATGAAACTGGTAGAGAAATTAAGGAGGAATTGACTGCTTACGTTTAGATTTTCCTGGAAAGACAAGCTGTTTTCTTTCTTCTATTTATCATCAACAGAATAATATGTAAAATAAATCAGGTCACAAGGTCACCAACAGAAACAATATTAAGGACCAGGTGGAGTATTATGCGTTGGAAACATTTCCTATTCTGGGAATTACTGCAGAGTACCCACTTTATTCATCGTGACACATTATTTCTTTACCGGTACTATGAAGTATACTCTACTTAGAGGAGAAGCAACTGGACAAAACTAGGTACTATATTCTAGGGTCAAAAAGCTACCTACTTAAAACACTTTCATCTTAATACTCATCAAAGAGGGAATCATTTTCATATAGTTATTATTTAATAAAAATCCAGCCCTTCACCACCTGCCTTCTGCTTCAATTAATGCACAAAATGTTATCTGAATGTCTGTTTACCTTAAAGACTAAATCTATGTATAAGCATACATTTTAGCCCAACAAAAAAATCTATATCTATTTATTTGTATAAGGTTTCAGCTAAATGGTACCTTTGTGAAATAAACTGTATTCCTGAGGAAACAATCTGGGACTTCTCTCTAGGGTATTGGAATAAAAAAATAAATAGTTTACCAGTAAGGAAATTATGGTTGTCATCTTAATTCCACTCAACTCAGAGGAGATCCAAGTATTAAATATTTAATAACAAGTATGAAAACTCAGTTAAAATGAATATGCATTCCTGGGTCAATTTTGTCTCTAAACTCAGTGTGATCACAGACTATATACTTAAACTCTTAAGTAGATATTTCACAAAGCAGGGAAGAAAAAAATACATATCACCAAAGCAGAGGAATAAGAAAAAAAATTTAGACCTATTATGAGACTTTAGAATTGTTTTCTTATACAATTACGTTTATTATAAAAGTAATATAAACAAATTACAAGACAGTTGGAAATTAAAGAAGGAGAAAAACACAAAATTTCATTACCCCTACATATTCATTAATAGCACTTTGTAATATTTCTTTCTGCTTTTGTTTTTTTTCACCATTAGCTCTTTTTTTTTTTCCATGTAGTTGCTAACCTAAGCTTACATTCTGCTTTTTCTTTTCAGTTTCACATGATTTGAAATGCATTTTTCTATGTTGTCACCTCATCTTCCTATTCAATGCATGATCTTTTAAACAGTTTATATTAGGTCAGATTACTCATGCTCACAGCTGCCATTTATTGGGCATTTATTACTGTATTCAGTGCTGGATCTACATTACCTTGTGCAACCCTCAAAACAACCTCCTATGAGAGACACTATTATTATTGGAGTTTTAAAGACTAAAAAAGTTTTGAAGACTAGAAAATTTAGGTTTAAAAAGGTTACATAGCTTGTCCAAGGTCAAACAATAAGAGGTAGCGCATATTGGTAGGTGACCTGTTTTAAGCCAAAATTTGTACTCAGGACTTCACTAACCTATCTAGTTGGTACCAGAAATGATGATTGCTTTTCCTCTGATACATCAATAACTACAGGGTTCCTGCTGCTAAATTGAGAGTACCCATAAATTTATAGGCTAGAAACAGCATAAAAAGACTTTCAGCTGCTGGAAAGATTGGCTTTTGTATTCTGAGTTGTCAATATTCTTCATTCTGCCTAGTTTTAAATTTTTAATCTATTTTCTTTGCAATCATCTCAGAGTTTCTCCTTTGAGCAAACAAACCTCCCTCAACTAGCCATAGTCCGCTTCTCAGTTGGTCTCGCATGCATCAGGTCAGAAGTAGGATAGCTCATGATACTCCTGAGACCTTTGGGGCTGGGGGTTAAGCTCCCAATCCTCTTCCTTTTCTAACTAGGGAATTCTGTTGTACAGAGAAGCTCTGCTTGAGAGATGTTTTGCTGGTTACTTTTGCTTAATTTGACCTAAAAAAGCATGTGAAAGAAAAGAATGTCACACTGAATCAAATGAGTGCATTAAAGTAATTCTCAGAATAGGAAAAGCTTACAGAGCATATATGTCACCGGATCCCCAACTTTTTTCCACCAATGACCTGGTGACTTGACTTATTCTACCTATTATTCCGTTGATGACAAGTAGGAAAAAGGAAAGAAAATATTGTATTGTAAAGTCTAAAGAGGAATAAACAGAAGTAGCCAATTCTTCCTTAATTTTTCTACCCATTTCACATTGATTTCCTTGATGTGAGCAAAGTAAGGAATGGCTTGTGCACCAGATTTTAAGATTACAAAGATTATAACCATATTTATACCTTTTGTCTAACAGATTATGTCAGTATTTGGTGAAACAGCAAGCTTCTAGCATAAACAATTTAAAACCTGAGGTCAAAAGCGTAAATGCCTGGAGGCGACCATAAGGGAGTGAAGGACACCCTCACGCGTATCATTTAGGACTTGGGTACCGAGGTGAATGCAGACCTGGCTTAAGGAAGATCTGCCCACTGCATCCTCCGCTATGGCTGCCCTGTGGGAACGAAGACCCACAGTTGCCAAATCTTCTCATTATTGAAGGGATTCCAGAAGTCAGGGTTTTTACATACGTTTCTCCACATTTTGAAATGTTGAATTAAACTTTTAAACATTAGGTGAGTGAAAATATTTCATCAGTGGGTAGGCTTTGACCCCATGGCCAGTATTTGACCTCCATTCAAATCCATATCATATGAATGATCAACACTGAACATTTGATTTGAAATCTAACATATCTGGTTAGGGAGCAGTGATTTCCTGTGAAATCAGTTGAAGTTTTGCATTACCTTACTAGCTGAAATGCGTCGTGAATCAGGCCTATTCTGTCCTTCGGTCTGAGAAGTGTGTGGTTCTGATTCAACAACGTAATGAGCTCGTCCCATCCTTGTCCTTCATAATGAACGATGTAGTAGCCATTGGAGTCCACATTGAATTTCACCCAGTTGGTCTTCTCAGATAAATCCAGAGTATCTAGGAGAAAATTGGTATAGGTATTTCCTCATCAAAGAACACATCATGAATATCGCCAGAAGTATTCTTCATATCATTAGTAATAAATCAATGGGAAGACAAAGTTCTGGAAGACTCATGGTGATACTTATTTTCAGAGTCTGCTGGATGGCTTATTTTGGGAATGGTGATCTTATTAAATTAATAAGTAAAGTAATTCCTAGGAAAAGGACTGATGAATCTGTTCTCAAAAGCAGCGTATGCAGGTCTAAAAGGCATGCAGGAGCCCAGTGAGCCAGATGATGAGCACAACTGGAGTTTGGTTTGATTTACTGGTAGTCTTGTCTCAAGGTTTAGGTGCTGCATGTTAAAATATGTGTATGTAAGTAGGTGATCCACTTGTCCAGTTCTTATCCAGGGCAAAATAAGGACTGCAGGTTGAACGTGAGATTATGAGGGAAACGTTCTGAAATTTCAGTGATGTGTTTAAAGGAGAAAATAAAATTACATTATTTTTAATATTTTAGACATTGTAGTAGGTGGCAAAATAACTTTACTATATACTCTCAAAAACTCTGAGGCTTAGTCCTCATTCAAAATAAATGAGAAGATTGAAGCTCAGGAGTTAAAAAATTTTCTTAAGGCCAAACATCCAATAGGTGACAGAATCAGGATTTGAATCCAGGGCCAATCAGTTCTAAAGTGAACACCTTTTCCCACTGAATTAGTAGACATTAAAAGACATAAGATCAGACGCCATCAATTCTTGAAACCCATCTCTAAGTGCTAAAAACACAAGAGAACTTTCTCATGAATTAAAAACCCAGAGTTTCTAGCTAAAGGGTTCTTTTAGTAACACATAGGTATAGATAAATGAGAATTTCCTCAAACATATACCTTTCATGGTCAGATTGATCTACAGTAACTGTCCTCCCTATAGCTCAGAACACATTTAATTTCAGAATTAAAAGATTTTTTTGGCTAATTAGTTCATATTACCTGTCTTCAATTTCAGAATGTGTCTGTGAATCTCATTAGAGGAACTCGTGGAGTAGGTCACTGGGATATGCCAAAGGTACCTATGTTAGAAAGTAAAGACTGTTACAGACTAAATCAATGGCCATTTCAATGTCCACATTGTCAGATTCAGAGAGGCTATAAAAGACACCTAATCACCCATCCTTTCAACATCAGTGGCCTTATAAATTTTACAGGCTAAGACTAACGGTTCCTTGGGTGTGCAAAAATTCTTTAATGATTATGAAGGAGCAGAAATATATACCTAGTTGAGCCTTGTCACAATTACCTGTGACATTTACTGTCTAGATTTTATACCACCATAATTCCTGCTAATTGTTTTCTTCTAAGTAAAAGAAAAAAAAGATCAATCTTCCTTTCACATTTCTAAAAATTCTCACAGTCTGATAGTAATTCAAATAACTAAATCTAAGCTGTAGAAAGAAACCCAAGAAGGTAAAGATCTTATTCTAGCATGATTCTTCCACTTATCCTTCTGTTCAGTGAAGCTATCCACATTCAACCCCCGCCTGCTAAGTGGTCAGCTAGCAGCAATGAGTCAGGAGCTGCTCATCGGCCAAGTGCAGAGAGCAGAGAAGCAGAACAGATTGAAGGAAAAGGCCTCAGTTACTTTTCAACGGCCTTTCCATGGTAAATAACTGAAATTAGCCATTTTTTCCTGACTAATTTCTAGCTGCCTCTAGAGGTCATTTCCTCTAATGTAGTAAGCCATATTAGCTATAGTAACCCTATAAAATCAAATGCTTGAAAATACCAGTAGGTATAAAACAGAAAGAATAGTACTGAGGATATGCCCATTAATCCTCAGAAAAACCTAAAATAGTAAAAGAGAGACAACAGACACAGACTCGATTTAATAAAAGGTCAGAAGAAATAATCTACCTGCCAATCCAGAGAACCGATAATCAACAAAGCAGTTGAAATATTTACACAAAAAGGTAAAAAGAGACACACAGATATCACTAAGATGTAATGGATCAAGATTCATGAATAGATTTTGGCTCTAGAAGGACAGAGATTTTTCCAGATAAACCCACCTGGGAGTAAAGAGAGAAAGAGTAGCAATTCATAAGTTTGGATAAGCATGGATCAGAGGGCAATAATTTTATAAGAGAAATCCAAATCCTGCTTCAGATAGAGGAAAAATACAGATCACTGCATAGATACTTGTTTATTCTGAGCCATTCACACTATTGAACTCTCTCGTGACATTTTGATAAGTTGCAGAATTGTGAGTCCTGCTTTCCCAATAATAAATCAAACATTGAATTTTCCAGCCTGTGTTGCCAAGCTTCAAATTGTTTAAGTTCTCTGAGGTTTGGACTTCAAAAGGGCATACAGAGAAATGGAAGGATGTGTACATAGATAAATGGCATAAGGGCTGCTGTTGGATGGAAATAGACATCTGATGAGATCAAACTGGAAAATGGCATATTCTACGTGTTAAAGGCCTTGAGTTTGCTTCTGACTCTCAGAAAAATTCTATGACTGTTTTTAGACAGCTAGATTTTAGAAAAAAAATAATAATCATAAGAGCCAGCACTGATTCACTTGGATTATTTCTTTTCAAATTAATCTCATTCTTCTTATTGAATGAGATCAGAGGAATGTGGACAGTGTTGAATTTCTTGATTTTAGTAAAACCTTTAACAAATTTTCTTAGAACAGGCTTGTGAGCAAGGTAACAGAGTGGGTAATTGGATTTGCTTTTATTGTTACCAAGAACATCATGTTTTAAGACATTACATTTATAGTCTCTTACCAAAAAAGAAAAGGGAGCTGAAGGTCTTATCTAATTTAACACATGTGTGTGTGCTCAGTCATGTCTGACTTTTTGCGACCCCATGGACTGTAGCTTGTCGGGCTCTTCTGTGCCATCCCATGGACTGTAACTCACCAGGCTCTTCTGTCCATGAAATTTTCCAGGTAAGAATATCAGAGCAAATTGCCATTTCCTACTCCAGGGGATCTTCCCAACCCAGGGATCGAACCTTCATCTCTTGCATTGGCAGGCAGATTATTTACCACTGTGCCACCTGGGAAGTCCATGACTTAACACATAGGAAATGCCTTTTCTGATAAGATGTATAGCTATCATACATCTTATTTTCCTAGGTATGGGTCAGTCTCAACTTTTTAGGGCCCAGTATTCTTGCCTGGAAAATTCCATGGACAGAGAAGCCTGGAGGGCTACAATCCAAGGGGTTTTGAAGAGTTGGACACAACTGGGCAATTAAGCACACACAGCGCAAAGAAGGCTAGTAGACAGTCAGGGAATATTATATTAGAGATGTAACTAATGGCCTTCTGCATCAGAACTGAAGTCCTAAGGGTGGCTGCAGGATTAGCAAGCATATGCTGTTCACCAAAGCAGTCTGGCTCACCTGAAGCTCTTTAAGGCTGTTAGCAAGGCTAGGTCAGTCTATTAAGTCCCATGTAGAAATAGCATCCCAAAAAATTGCCAGAGAAGCTGAAAGAAAGCTGATGCAATTGTGAGTAAACTGAGATGAGGTAAACTAGACCGACAAACAAAAAGCAAGCACCTTTCCTGCAGGGTCCCCCATTCAGGGTCCTCCTTGGAAACCCCGGACAAGAAGCGCTCTTGCTCCAGTCTGAGGGAACGCCCTTCTCGTTTAACCACCACGAGGGGGATGCCTTTCTGCAGAGTCCATGTAGCCATCATCTCCTTGAGCTCTACATTTTCCCGCAGAAACGCGAGCTGAAACGACAAGTGACTTTGGTAACCCGAGGCACAGGAGAGAAGCCAGAGAGAGATCAGGTACTTAGACCTCTTCGGATGTTAGGGACACGGCTTGGGCAGGAAGAGCGGACTCCGACTGCAGGCTCCCAGCGGCGCCATGTAGAACCTGGGCTGGACCTGCCCCTTCCCTTCCCATCCAGCACTGCTCCTGGAAAGTTACCTGAAGCGGGGACGTGTCTGGGAGCTTGAGGGTTAATACAGGGCAAGAAAGGCCAAGAGGAAGGGTTTGAGACTGGGGCCCCTCTCTGCTCCCTTTCAAAACAGAAGAATAAAAGAACCCACCAAAACAAAACAAAAACTACCCTCCATTTCATTAACGATGGAATCCAGAGGTTTAGGAAGAAATGTCTCTTTTAAAAATTCCAATAGAACGATATTATATCAATAGAGGTATATGGAGTGGAGGACAAAACCTCTAGCTTTTTATTAACAGCTTCTAGGATGGGTTTCTGATCACTGCATGATGCCAAATCTGCCTTTAGAAACCATAACTTGGGATTACCATGACGCTTTTTAAAGTTTGCCTTTTCTTTCTTTTTTTTTTTCCATGATGACTGATTTTTTTTTCTCTCTCCTAAAATGTTCCAATAACTTCCCAGAAGTAAACAAAAAGATGGGGCCTCAAGAAAGCCATTCATACTATTTCCAAACCTAACATATTTGGTTTGGCATTTTGCAGAGCCCTGAGGATACCAGTGCAGCAATAACCACTCAGAGAAATTTTGAGCTGAGATATTTTTAGCCGTTGGTGGGATTGTGGGAAAGCTGAATTATAACAACAAAAATATAGTAGTAAGAGCATCACCCTCCCCTTAATGGCCTGAGCATTCCTTCTTCAGTCAGCTTTGTTTCAAGGAAAATTGTGGAGTTTTTCCTTCTCTCCAGTTATTTAAAGGGGCAGCTGGACAACTTTACAGACTCACTCCAGGTCTGGAGATGAGCCAAATCTCTTCCACCCTCCAAGTCTCTCTCTACTTACTGTGTTGCTTGTCTTCTTGGAATCAGAATAACAAAATCCACTCGATGTAGAATCACTTTCTAAACAATTCTAGAAAGCAAAAATAAAAGAGCACTGCCATTTGGCCTCTGAGAATTCGCTTAAAAAGAACATTTGACATGAATGCAAACATTTATTAGCATAAATGTATGAAAATGTAATTCATCTAGATGTGATGAGCATAGCAATTCATAAAAAATACATACAAGTTACCCTTTTAAATATTTAATTGATATTATGTGACACCGTGCTGATTTAGGTATTTTGGAAAATTTATCATTTTTGTGCCACAGTTTCATTTAACATCAGAAAGGGGTCAGCTAAGAATTTAGGACCTTTAGGGGAAGGTTAGATGGGAGACCTCTCCAGTAACTAGGAAGAAGTTGTGATGTCATTGAGAGAATGAACACTGGACTGAGTCAGGAGACAGATTTTAAGTAACGACTCCATCACTCACTTGTATAAGATCTTGAACAAATCTCTTCATTAGCATTAGTTTTCCCATTTTTGGGAAAACCCATTTTAAAAAATGGGTTAAGATTGCCTACCTTTCCTTCTTGAGATGGTAATAAGCAGGATGTGACAAAATTAGTAAAGAAGTGTTCACACAGTTGGCCTAAAAGAGTTCTGTAATTCTTGGCCAAATCTCTCCTTTAAATCCCCTTCCCACTCACTAACCACACAAAAGACGGATTCTTCCTCTTTGAAAAAAAAGGGCTCAGGCAAGGTCTACACACACACACACACACACACACATCCTTGTAAAGGAGGAGGGAAGCAGATGGGTGGGAGAGAAAAGCAATGAAAAGAAAAGCTTGTTGAGAACCTGGGAGAGAGTCGGGATGAGATCATCTGGATCACCTGTAGGAGGTGATGGAGAAAGAGCATTTTCTTGAGACTTCTTTGAAAATTTACTTTTGTTTTTTGGCTGCCCTGGGTCTGCATTGCTGTGTGGGCTTTTCCCTGGCTGCGGTGAACAGGGGCTACTCTGGAGTTGCAGTGAGCGGGCTGCTTGCTGCGGAGGCTTCTCTTGCTTCAGGGCACAGGCTCTAGGGACGTGGGCTTCGGTAGTTGCAGCTCCCGGGCTAGAGCACACACTCAGTAGTTGTGGTACGTGAGCTCAGTTGCTCCGCAGCTCATGGGATCTTCCTGGATCAGGGATCAAAGCTGTGTCTCCTGCATTGGCAGGTGTAGTCTTTTCCACTGAACCACCAGGGAAGCTGCGAGAAAGAGCCTTTTTATAAGTATTACAAAGGATGGTGTGGTTGATCCCTTTTAGGGTTTTCAAGAATGTCAGTAAAAGTTTTGAGCTACTGTGAAATTTTAATTACTTGCATTTGCTTCTTTGACCCCCAAATCACACATAAGTTAAACCTTAAGGATCCAGACTTAATGAGGGCACAGAGAAATCAAAGAAGATAATGTGTATGATTTTTTTTAAACTATGACGTGCTGTACAAATATTGAACAATATTATTATTACCCCTGGGACAAAAGTGCTTACAAAGAAGAGAGGACCTCTTCTGTGTACAATGGCTTAGGGTATTTCTACTTGCAGGCGCTCTGCCAGTTTATTATTTCTATTAAAAAGTACTGGCATTTGAAAATCTAAAAATATTTGAGTAATTATTAGAATCATCTGGGTTGACTGCATGGTTTCTCTTTCTCTTACCTACTATCCTACATGAATCCCAATGACAAAGAGACCATATTCTTTAATCAATCATTAGCCGTCTCTTAACCATGATTATAGGGTCAACAGAATACTAGGGGTCTGACATGATTCTTTCTCTTAAGCAGATTTTGTTTATTATTATCACTGTTATCATTAAATCAATGGAAACCAATAAAAGAGGACGTCACTGGCTGGAAGAGATTCATAAGTGCACTTCTAGGTATTCAGCAGAAAGGCAGTGAGTGCTGGAGCTGGCTATGAGAGGGAGGGGACCCTCAGCTGGATCTCAAAAGATGGACCGCACTTGAGTTGTTGCAAAGGAGCAAGTACACTTCGGGCAGCAAGAGCACCAGAAACAGAGGCGTGATGACAGGGATGAGCAGGATTTCTTGCATGAGGGAGCAGGTGGGTCTCACTCAACCGAATACTGGCTGGGACATCAAGTTGAACAAGTAGAGTTTAAGCTTACATTTGGGAAGAGAAGATGACGAGTCACATGAAGGAATTACAAAGTCATGAAAGGTTTGGAAACAGAAGACAAAATTAGGGTTAACCAGAAGAGGGAAACCAAAGAGAAGCAGGTCAAATACCGAACCCCCAGGGCTAAGCTAGTGTAGCATCTTGGTTTAGCAAGATGCCAAGGAAATCGACAGGTGTGGCCTGCTTAACCCGGGCAGTGTGGCAAGTGGAATAAACATCCGTTGCCTGACAATATAACTGTTTATAAGCCTTCATAATTAGCTTGTCACTGTTTAGGCTTACCAGCAGTCTCCTGTAACCCAACCAATGACTTACGTTTGACAGACTGTGCCACAAATCATCATTCTTAGCATTTCTATAGCTGAACTTCTTTAAGTAATGAATAATTCCTTTCCTGAATGTCTCCTCGCTCAGAAAATCCTTGAGCATATTCAAAATACAAGCTCCCTAGATAAAAACACAAAGAAAAAGAAGGTAAAGGGTAGCATATGTTCTTAAAGGAAGCTTACATGCCATGGAACATGTGTAATGTCTGATAAATGAGCAGCACGTGAGACAAAAAGCGACACAGAAGTAATCCGGCACCAACAACTGTTGATGTACTAGCATCATTATACTTCTCCCAGGGCAGGGCATTTATTTACTACCTGGCCCACATCATCTCCTACCTTGTTGTAGGAAACGGCATCAAACATTTCCTGTATTTGAGTAGGAGTTTTTGCTTGATTGGAGATAGGATGGGATGAATTTAGTGAATCTCTTTTAATGACTTCAAAACATGTGTTCGAAAAATTTTCATCCTAAACAGGAGAAAGCATTTGTTTCTTCAATTTCCATTTGACACTCAAAGCAGTAGTAAAGATGCTAGGTTTAGTAAGATATTCTCAGGAGTAAGTATGCAAACAATATTTCTTACAAAATGTTTCTTTCCCCTGATATAGTCCCCTTTCACCAATTCTCTATTTTGTTAAAGGTCTAAATGTGATATTTCCTCAGACACTGCCTGAATGTTTCCCATGAACAAAGTCCTTGGATACAGAAATGAAACAAAGGTTCCCATTTAGTGAGCATGTGCTTATGTGTCAGGCTCTTATATTCCTCATCTGCAGTCCTTTCAACACTCTGCAAGGAAGAGGCATTGTACACATTTTATAAGTGAGAATGCATGAAACTTTTGGATTAAACCACAGACTCAGCACATAGCAAAAAGAAATAAAAGGATGCTGACTTTGAATCCATGTCTATCTGTAACTGTACTGGACCAAATATTTACCCCAAAGAGCTAATTATCCATTACTAGTTAGCACTACCTTGTTATGTGTAGTTCAGACCCCCTTCGTGCTTGCTAAGTGGCTTCAGTTGGACACTTTTCGACCCTATGAACCGTAGCCCACCAGGCTCCCCTGTCCATGGGATTCTCCAGGCAAGAATACTGGAGTGGGTTGCTATACCCTTCTCCAGGGGATTTCCCCAACCCAGAGATTTTTCTCAACACTGGTCTCCTGCATTGCAGGCAGATTCTTTACCATTTGGACCATCAGGGAAGCACCATCTTAGAATTCATTATGTTAACAGACATATTGCTTACAGACTCTTGGATAAATATAGAATAATGCCTGAAATATTTTTTTTTTTTTTGCAATTTGGAGAATTTTGAAGCCAAACAACCTCCAGATCTGTGAGAAAATAAACTGGCTTAAGCCACCCAGTCTGTGGAATTTTGTCATGGCAGCCCTAGCAAACCAATACAATCTGTTTATACAAAAGAAAATACCACAGATTCAAAAACACAATGCCGTGTTCTCTATGGCACTTTCTAAAAATTATAATAGTAAATTAATGATTTCTTAGGACATATAGTATGATATACAAAGTTGCGACTTACAAACTGTAGCTCTGGATATGTGATGTTGAGAGAGATAAGTTCCATGTATGTTGCAAAACCTTCATTGAGCCAAATATCATTCCACCATTCCATTGTAACCAGGTTACCAAACCACTGGGAGATAAAAACTCAGTGTCAAACAAATATAAAAGATTATTAACTGTAGCAAAAAAATACAATGGGCGGTAACTTCTTTTTTACTAGTTGAGGCCTTTTCTCTGTCTTTACTACCCCTTTCTCTCTGCACAGCATCTTTCTCCTGGTTTCCCTGCCTTCTCCCCTCACCACCACATTTTTGCTTATTTCACTTACTTCTTTTGTGTCCATATTGCCTCCAATGCCCTACCTTCCATTATATCCTCCCTATATTTCCTAGATATTAGGCTCAATATTAAGGAAGAGAATTATTAAGGAAGAGACATTTTGCATGGTAAGTATAATCTCATCTTGTCATTGACTTACAGTGAGGGTCTAAGGAGAAATATAAGCCAAAATATTCTTGATGAAGTCATCTTTTTATATTAAGTAGCAGTTACTTAAAAGGATAAGAATTCATTTAGGACTTTCAGATCATTACATAATATTACTAATGAGCAAATGTAGTTGTTGACCTCTGTCCCAAGTTACTTCTGGAGATCAGTTTAGCCACTAGTGTGAATAAAAGTCTGAGATTTTACATACATATAAATTAAAAGGATGCAAAAAGATAAGCTAAATAGAAATTTATCCTTGACCTATATTTGATCTGTAACACATTTTAAATATTATTTTTTTTATATATTATTATATTTTACCTATTTGGCCTTTGTTGTTTTAGTGTGTCTCTAGTTTATCTATTTTAAGAGTGCTATCTCCAGATGGACTGGAAGCTTAAATAACAAGATTTTAAGATTCAGAAGAGCCTTGTTATAGTTATAGGACAGAAATCACTAGATCCATAGCTTCCAGAAACTGCTCAACCCCTATACCTTGTCTTACAACTTTCAGATCATATTGCAAATGCGCACCAATCTTCCGAAGGACATCTGTGAGGAGGAACGGTGGGTGTTTCCTCAGTTTGAGAAGTGATGAACACAAGAAGTTCAAGCTGGTTATGGTCATTTCACCAGTCAGGAAGAGTATTTTATTCATTCATTCATTCATTCAGTGAATATCTATTGAGAATCTACTATGTTCCTGGCACAATGCCATGGTAAAATCTCTTATTTTTAAATTTTTAACTTTACCCTTTATCATGACCATAGTAATAAGAGGGTTTTTTTTTCTTTTTTTTTTTAAGCAGCAAACGAAGAACCTGGTTATATAGGAGAAATACATAGATGTACGTAATAGAGCCACTACCTTAATACAGATGATGGAGGTCAACCAGTAGACACATATAGGCAATAAAATGTTATTGGCACTATGATTTATATCTGTACAAGAGGCAGCGAGGATTCCAGAAGGAAAAAGTCCGTTTTGCTGAGAGAGTGTGTAGGATAACTGGGAAATGATTCACTTCCTGAGTCTTAGAAGCGGGCCCCAGGAATGCTGGAAGTGGGGTGCGCTCTAAGCAGATCAGGTAGCAGGAAGAAAAGCACAGAGAAGTGATGCGACCTGGCCTGTCCAGGTAATGGCAGGTCGTCCGGGGTGGCTAATGCCAAGGCGTCGTTCAGAGATGAGACTGGAGAGGAGGCTGGGAGCTGGGTTATCTGGGCCTCATATGACACCCTGTGGATCCTTGACTAACCCGGCATTGAGAATATTTGCCAGGGCTTTATGCGGAGGACTGACATGGCCAGATGGAGACGGATGGGAAGACTAAACAGTCAAGGCAGAAACTCCAGTGGGGCCTGCTGCTTCAGCCCTGGACTCTGAGTCTTCAGGAAAGAGAAGCTTTCAAAGGAAGGCCTTAAGGCAGCATGGAGCCTCCAAAGGAGAGCTCTCTGCTTACTTCCCTATGAACTCTGGATAGAAAATTAGGAATCCCCAGACTCAGTTAAGTGCTTTAGAGCTCCCAGTGACTAATAATCCAAACCCCTAAGATGAGCCAGAGGGGAGATGCTAAACCAGAGGAAGCTGTTCATATGTTCTCAAAGTACAGCGCTGAGCATGGCTCTGCGCTTAAGCTTGCTGCTTAAAACAAACAAACAACCCCTCTTATTATGATGGTCATGATAAAGGGTAAAGTTAAAAATCAAAAAGTAAGAGATTTTACCAGTTTCTACAATATGTGCCTGTATGGTGAAAGAGAATTTCCGATGTCTTTAATAGTTCACTGCATAACAGGGAACTTGCAGAAATAAAACAGAATGAAAAAAGTCTCTGGTATCTGAAGAGCTAATTTTACTGTTTCGTAATTGTATGTAACGCTGGGTTGATAAGCAGGCCTTGGAAATCTTATTCTGTAAGAAATGGTGGCAGTGGTGGTCATTGTCTCTACTGTTACTAGCTAGCCCTTACTGAGTACCTAGTGTGTGACAGACAGACACTCATCTGCAATCCTCACAACAGATTCAAGAAGCAGGAGCTATTATGAACTTCATTTTATAGATGAGGACACTGAAGTTTAAAAAGGTAGGTAGTGTGTCCAGGGTCAGTAGCCTGGGAGTACATGGACTTGAAATACTTCATTATGGCCAAATAATCACAAATTCCAATTGCAGGGAGCTTGATTTTACCCTAGACTGGAATGTCACTGTATTAGAGAGTGTATGGGGAAATAATAAAAATCTCTATTTGTAGGGGTTTCTAATACTGTGCCCTATGTACCTCTGTGATCTTCACCCTTCTTTACTAAAAGACATTTGGAGGCTTTGTGCCTAGAAAAGTTTTAGAGGACATAGTGGCCAGTTCTCCTGTGATAAAATTCTGGTATGAGACCCATAGTCTAGAGGTTGAACATTCTGCTACTCGACATATAGTATTTAGTTTGATGATCCCTAAGGTGCCCCCTGGAAATAAAATGACATGATCTTACATTGTTTGGGGAATACTGGGGGTGTTCTGCATGATGCTCTTTGGAACCGACCCTGAGAGAATGCCGTGAGAGCCAGGTACCTGGTGTGCTAGTTCATGGGCTATCACCTTGGTGACCCATAGTTTATCAGAAGTAGAAGAGGTCTTGGGGTCAAAGAGCAGCGACGTCTCTCTGTACGTGATGAGGCCCCAGTTTTCCATGGCTCCACTTGCAAAGTCAGGAATGGCAATGAGATCTAAGAAATAAGAACAACCATACTTAATCATTACGGCTCCTACACCAGAAGTGGGATTTGCTTCCTTCTTAAATACGTTATGATCCTTTCAGTATATATAAGCAGACATTCTGAAAACACTGAGTATCTTTTACTCTTAACATTGATATTGTGTCTTGTAGTTGCTGAAAATAATCAGTATCCATCATCAAGCAGAATAAAATTTATTGATAAAGTTTTATTTGTAGGTGAAGTAGCCTAGTGACATAACCACTGTTTCCTAAAAACTAAACTGTGAAATTACCTTAGGTGCATTACTGCTGAGAAAATAATTCATTTTAAAACACTCATATTGTATTTTATATTAGTATTACAGAGACTTTGAAAATATAAGATATCAAATGATTTCTAAAATATTTGGATTCAACAAAACATATAATGAACTCATTTCTATAAAAAAGAGAAAATACGGGATTTTTAATTTCAGGAGAACACCATTTAGAAGCATCTCTGTAGTCAATATTTCAAGTACATACAGCCTCTAAGTGTCCTTCTAAGGCAGTAAAGGGAAAAAACTGTAGGCATCAATTCTTTCTGACCTCAATTTCCTTTTCACCGTTAATATTTCCTCTACTTCTTGACAAAAGTTTAGAGAAAAAATGTAAAATTTAATCATCTTTAAGCACCTCAGGTATAATGTATATTCAGTTCAGTTCAGTTGTTCAGTCATGTCCAGTTCTTTGCAGCCACATGGACTGCAGCACACCAGGCTTCCATGTCCATCACTGCCTCCTGGAGCTCAATTAATGTATATTAATTTATATCATGTCTGTGTGAGAGCATATATATACATATATATATGTATATATATACACCCTTTGCAATGATTTCATGTTGATTAGAAAACTTCTGGCTAATATTTAATTGTAGACTTCTTTTTATTCTGCCAGGTCATCCTGGAAAAAATACTGTTCTTTGGCTGAAAAGCCAGGTAATTAAAAAATAATAATAATAATTTGAAATAAATCAAGTCACTTGGCTTGAAATTTCATTGTCTGGAATTAGTATTGCTTAATTCTAGTGGATAAAAGCCAATATGTATAATGCAATCAAAAAGTAAACTAGCACTAATCAAGATTAGTATTCATTAGCACTTCAAATATGGGAATGATTCCTTTTCTAAACTGCATCAATGATTTTATATTAGTTACAGTATTTCCCACAGCCATTAGAAATGCTTATGTCTGCTCTACTTTTTCTTTTTTTTATTTATTTTTATTGAAGGAAAATTGCTTTACAGAATTTTGCTGTTTTCTGTCAAACTTCAATATGAATCAGCCATAGGTGCACATATAGCCCCTCCCTTTTGACCCTCCCTCTCCCCCTCCCTCCCCATCCCCCTCCCCACCCCCCCCCCCCAGGTTGATGCAGAACCCCTGTTTGAGTTTCCTGAGCCGTGCAGCAAATTCCCCTTGGCTATCTATTTTACATACGGTAGAGTAAGTTCCCATGTTACTCTTTCCATACGTCTCACCCTCTCCTCCCCCTCCCCATGTCCATAAGTCTATTCTCTATGTCTGTTTCTCCACTGTTGCCCTGTAAATAAGGTCTTTGGTATCATTTTTCTAGATTCCATATAAATGTGTTAGAATATGGTATTTCTCTTTCTCTTTCTGACTCACTTCACTCTGTATAATAGGTTCCAGGTTCATCCACCTCATTAGAACTGACTCAAATGTGTTCCTTTTTATGGCTGAGTAATATTCCATTGTGTATATGTACCACAACTTCTTTATCCATTCATCTGTTGATGGACATCTAGGTTGCTTCCATGTTCTAGCTATTTTAAATAGTGCTGCAATGAACAATGGAATACATGTGTTTTTTTTCAATTTTGGTTTCCTCAGGGTATATGCCTAGGAGTGGGATTGCTGGGTCATATGATGGTTTTAGTCCTAGTTTTTTAAGGAATCTCCATACTGTCTTCCACAGTGGCTGTATCAATTTACATTCCCACCAACAGTGCAAGAGTGTTCCCTTTTCTTCACACCCTTTCCAACATTAATTGTAGACTTTTTGATGAGGGCCATTCTGACCGGTGTGAGGTGATTTCTCATTCTAGTTGTGATTTGCATTTCTCTAATAATGAGCAATGTTGAGCATCTTTTCATGTGTTTGTTATCCATCTGTATGTCTTCTTTGGCGAAATGTCTGTTTAGGTCTTTTCCCCACTTTCTGATTGGGTTGTTTGTTTTTCTGGTATTGAGTTGTAAATGAGCTGCTTGTATATTTTGGAAATTAATCCTTTGTCAGTTATTTCATTTGCTACTAGTTTCTCCCATTCTGAAGGTTTTCTTTTCACCTTGCTTATAGTTTCCTTTGCTGTGCAAAAGCTTTTAAGTTCAATCAAGTCCCATTTGTTTACTTTTGTTTTTATTTCTGTTACTATAGGAGGCGGGTCATAGAGGATCTTGCTTTGATTTATGTCATTGAGTGTTCTGCCTATATTTTCTTCTAAGAGTTTTACAGTTTCTGGTCTTACACTTAGGTCTTTAATCCATTTTGAGTTTATCTTTGTGTATGGTGTTAAGAAGTGTTCTAACTTCATTCTTTTACTTGTAGCTGTCCAGTTTTCCCAGCACCATTTATTGAAGAGGCTGTCTTTGCCCCATTGTATATTCTTGCCTCCTTTGTCAAAAATAAGGTTCCCATAAGTGCATGGGTTTATTTCTGGGCTTCCTATCTTGTTCTGTTGGTCTATATCTCTGTTTTTGTGCCAGTACCATACTGTCTTGATGACTGTAGCTTTGTAGTATAATCTGAAGTCAGGAAGGTTGATTCCTCCAGATCCATTCTTCTTTCTCAATACTGCTTTGGCTATTGGGGGTCTTTTGAGTTTCCATATGAATTGTGAAATTTTTTGTTCTATTTCTGTGAAAAATGCCATTGGTAATTTGATAGGGATTGCTGTTGAATCTTTAATCTGGTAGTAAAGTCACTTTCACAATATTGATTCTTCCTACCCAGGAACATGGAACATCTCTCCATCTGTTTATGTCATCTTTGATTTCTTTCATTAGTGTCTTCTAATTTTCTGTGTACAGTTATTTCATCTTCTTAGGTAAGCTTATTCTTAGATATTTAATTCTTTTTGTTGCAATGGTGAGTGGAATTGATTCCTTAATTGTTCTTTCTGATTTTTCATTGTTAGTGTATAGAAATGCAAGTGATTTCTGTGTATTGATTTTGTATCCTGCTACTTTGCTAAATTCACTGATTAGCTCTAGTAATTTTCTGATACAATCTTTAGGGTTTTCTATGTACAGCATTATGTCATCTGCAAACAGTGAGAGCTTTACTTCTTCTTTTTTGATCTGGATTCCTTTAATTTCTTTTTCTTCTCTGATTGCTGTAGCCAGAACTTCCAGAACTATGTTGAATAATAGTGGTGAAAGTGGACACCCTTGTCTTGTTCCTGATCTTAGGGGGAGTGCTTTCAGTTTTTCACCATTGAGAATAATGTTTGTTGTAGGCTTATCATATATGGCCTTTACTATGTTGAGGTAGGTTCCTTCTATGCCCATTTTTTGAAGGGTTTTAACCATAAATAGGTGTTGAATTTTGTCAAAGGCCTTTTCTGCATCTATTGAGATGATCATATAGTTTTTTTTTTTTTTTGAGATGATCATATAGTTTTTAATCTCTCAATTTGTTAACATGGTGAATCATATTGATTGATCTGCATATATTGAAGAATCCTTGCATCCCTGGAATTAACCCAACTTGATCATGGTGTATGAGTTTTTTGATGTGTTGCTGAATTCTGTTTGCTAAATATATCTGCTCTACTTTTTCTTAAGCTGCATGCTTCCTTTCAGTTAACTTTATTTTAAATGCATTCATTTCATATGGTCTTCAAGGTCACATTTTTCAAGAACAGCTTAGGATTGTTGATGGCTATTATTTGATTTTTCCTTGATTTTTGACATAGAGGACAGCAATGGACTGTGGGTAACCTGATTTAGTATGTCTGTACTAAAGGGTATATAGAACCTGTACTATAATGATACCATGAGACTCGGGAACTATGGGAATAGCCCCTGGAAATGTCTTCTGATAGTCCTTTAATTCACTAAGAAAAACTACATGAAGTTGGTCAGAAAAGGGGAAGAAGGACATGATAAGGTGTGTGTTATAAAGTCCCAAAGGAAAACAGTTTTGTCACTGTCCGAAACTCTAAAAATTAATCTACATAAGTTATAAAATTTGTCAGTGTTTTTATACATTCTGAAATATCATAAAAATCACAATTTTTATTTTTTAAGATAGAAAATGGAAACCAACAAAGATAGGCTATTTGTATCCTCTCATATAAAGATCAACTACAGATCAACTACTATCACATTCAAATTATCTATTTCCTCCAAATCTCTCTCTCTTGCTCTTTTTTTTTTTTTTAAATGTCTGTGCCACAGTCTTATCTTTCAGCTTCAAACACTCTGTAGATAACAGATGGTAGGACAGTTTTCAGCTATTTACATAAACCTTTGGCAACTTTTATAAAAGATTGCTAGTCTTGTATGAATATGGTATAGAAGGAAATATATGCTCCAGAAAATTCATCCATTTAAATCTAATATAAAATGCAGATATTTTAATATTAAACCTGATAAAAGAATAGAAAAATGAACCCAAGTACTTAGGCTTCTCATAAATACTTTATTTTCTACACTCAAAGACATCTCTCAGGTATAAATTATTGCTTTCTGGGCTAACTGAAGTTCCTCAGTGCTCATTTTAATCACATATAAAGAGGGATGAAATCAAAGCAAGTTCTAAAAGTAAAGACAATGATCTAGAATTTGAACCTACCCAGTTTGGGGAGTGGATAGTGAATATCAAAGTAATTTTCATAGAAGTCCAGCAGCTTCAGTGACGCTTCCAGAGCGTAATGTGTTTGACTCCATTTGTCTGGGGATGCATAGATGGACACCTGGGAAATGTCGGTGAGAAGAATGATCTTTGAATGACAGCTCCTTGGCATGACCCCATTCCTAACAACCTTCACCCGAAAATGGAGACTGTATTTTTCAAGAAAGTATTGAGATACCGTTAAACATGTTGTCAACAGGGGGTAAGATGTTCTGTAAAGTATTAAAGAAGAAGTCCTTCTTGAAAACTATAAGCAATCCTGTGTTTTCTGTTACAGCGCATTCTGTAGGTGTCAATCTGTACATTTCAAGCTATATAAACCTATTACATCACGAGAACTCACTTCAGATCATCACTATCATGTATTCTAGCACTTGAGAATTAGCTTTCCAAAATGATGACCACCAAAATAGTTTCAATAAAACACAATTGTATTAGGTGGAAAAGCCTTCGTGAGCTTATTGAAACCACCCTCTGTTGTGTTTTCTTTAAACTCAAAAATGCCCAGATAGGTTCACTGACTCCCTACATGGTAACTACTAGCTAGTAAGTAGAAAAAATGAAGTTAGATTCCAGTTTTCTTGGGTTTCAAGTACAGTATTGCTTTCATTTCATAATCTGCTTTCATGCTCCAAATTAACTGAAATCCCTCAGAAATTTTATAAGAAAGACATATTAATGGCCACAGTACCTTACCAGGCACTGTGCTAAATGTACACTTGTCAAACTTGTAAAATCTAACTTAGTCCTTTCAACCACCTCCTGAAATAGAAGCTATTTCTTCATGTTAGGAATGAAGCAATGAAACCACATGGAGATTAAATAACTTGCTTCAAGTTACACAAATGGAAAATTGTAGAGATGGGGTGTGAATCCAAGGAAACTGACAGGACCCTGTCCCCTAAAGTAAAATACAATCTGACCTCACACACACCTATATCTATCTACATATATATCTGTGTGCAGCGATGTATGTAGACACATTGCTGATAATATATATCTGCGTATCCATACGTCTAGTATGTATGGAAATTATAATCGATGTTTTATTGCTATTTTTCATAAGCACTCTTTTATGGCTCTTTGAATATATTTTTGGGTCTGTAACAATTCCTCAGGGTAAGGGGTTCTTTTTTATTTTTCATGTATTCACTGATAGTCACAAAACTTTATCAGATACTTATTGTGTGTGTTTGTGCTCAGTGACTCAGTTCTGTCTGACTCTTTGCAGTCCCTGCCAGGCTCCCCTGTCCATGGAATTCTCCAGGCAAGAATACTGGAGTGGGTTGCCATTTCCTCCTCCAGGGGGTGTTGCCGGCCCAGGAGTTGAGCACGCTTCTCCTGCATTGGCAGGTGGCGTCTTTACTGCTGCACCACGTGGGAAGCCCCAATTATTGGGTATTGTAACTTTTTGTAAATAATGAACACTCTAAAAATGATGAAGACCTCCTTTTATTAAGGAAATAAAATTATAGAAAACAATTGGAAACAATGTAAATGTCCTAGAATAAGATGCTGATTAAAAAAATCCATATGGTACCTCTATGCATTAGAATACAATACTATGCAATCATTAATATTATAGAAAAATACTTAATGCCATTTAATTTTTATAGCATATTATGGTGAGATAAAATAATTGCATATAATTTGTAAAAAGTATATATAGATTTATACAGTATATATTGTTATTATATCCAGTCGTATACTGACGGACTTATAGAAAACACTTGGAATATACCAGGATATGCCCCTGTAGTGCTCACAGGTTATTTTGTTTTTTATCTCTCTCTGTTTTTGTAAATAAGCATGGTATTTTGATAATAAGGGGGGAAATTTTAAAGTACAGCTCATTGCCTTCAGGACGCTATTCTGCACTGTGTATGAAATGAGAACTCAAACTCACCTTGACCCCTGACGAGGTGGTACCACTCACAGAAGTGAAATCACAAACTATGTAGGCTACAAGGTAGGTACTCATTTTTACAGTAGTTTCAAAATGGTCTTCCAAGAGGCCTCCTTCAAGTTCAATCGTCTTAACCTACAGGAAGGGAAAGAATTGGTATTTGAGAACTGGAGTATTTTACAAGAATGCCTATGATGTAGGCTATGTAAGTTAGAGGTGAGCTTGATGCTCTGCGTGATGCCTATATAGATTAGAGGACTCTTCACAACATTCTGTGGCTTCGCCTCCCTCTATTTCTTTTATCTCTAGACTTCCTCGAAGACACGATGTGCTACTTTAGGAATCTGAAAATGATGCCTATTTTGTTGTTGAAAGCATAGAAATATCTTAGACGGTTCCACATTCTTGAAATGCAATCATCTCCAACACTGGCATCAATTCAACATTTGTACTTCTAAGCAAAAGTGCCAGAGAATAGTCCCCTTCCCTTTGTTATATAATAAATAAAATCTGTTGCAGAAGGAAATGAGAAGCAGAACTGTGCTGGATGGTTTGCATCATCTTTTAATCCTCCTATTATTTGTGTATGAGGTAGGTATAATTTCACAGGTGAAGAAACAGAGTCTCAGAAACATTAAATGATTGCCCAGGATCACACGGCTAGTTTCACGGTAGGACCAAGATGTCGATGTGGCTGTGTGACTCCAAAGATATTGCTCATCCTGGCACTTGCTGTGACAGCTTGAGTCATAGTCTTATTTTATCTTTGCTTCATTGATTCAGCCATGAAAGCAGTCAGGCCAAGGAGGTCATTAGTAATTTAAGCTTCTGCCTATCTACTGAGGAAGTAAGAAGTTTTAAGTCTATAGACTGGTCAGCTGCATCCATCAAATTCACTGAGTAATTACTGAATTCTATCTTTACTTGCTCAGGATAGCTGGTTCCAAAGATGGTCTTCACCATGGTACAATGCCCCTGAATTCTGAAAGGACACAGATCCTGTTATCTGAAAATACCACTTTCTTCAAACTGGTAACAAGTGTTCAATGGGCTTGTTGCTCACCCTCTCCAAACCCCTTTTAAGGCATCAGGGTTGTGGCAGTGCTAGCCATAGATTATTAAGCATATTTTGTGTGTTTGTATAAGACTGCAGTTTGCTTTGGTGAGAAAAAATAGCCTGAAGGATTATCACAAACTGCCTAGCCTATGTCAATGACAAATGTTTGTGCTATTAAATTCTACGGAATTTGATTCTACAGAATTCTATCAAAAATTCAATTCCTAAATTCCAATAAAGTAGAAAACACTGACCAAGTACCCTTGAAAAGGTAGTAGTATACATAGGGCTTTAAGTTTCACCTCTATCTGAAAGTTAATTTTTTCCAAAAACAGTCTCCTTTGTAAGGAGTCTGATTGAACCACAGTTCTACGGGTACATACCCCTAGCAGACGAGAGGTTATGGTAGGGGCTGAGGAGGGGACACTATTTTTGTGGTCCTCTGACCAAGCTCAGCAGCAAAACCATTTAGTCAAGCGTGTAGATGGGGGAGGAGAGGAAGAAGAAAGCTTGTGGGACCATGGAGAAATGGGTCTGTGACACTGGAGAGCTGGTGGCAGAGCTGGTGAGGAGACAGGTGGGCATTCCCTCTGATTTATCTCCTCCTCCCAGGTTAAGAAGTAGCCCATAGAGGCTGATTTGGTTCAGGAACCTGGAGCCACCCATGTAGATTAGCACTGCCTTAAATAGAAGTGTTTGCAGTGTTAGTGCAAGTTCTTCCAGGATGGTGATGTAAGCTCCAAGTATAAAACACTTGTTGCTAGAGAAGGATTTAGCTGTTTTCTCAATTTCAGCAGGATTCTGCTTACATAGCAAGTGTCACCAGCAGGCGTGTGTTCCTTTAAGAAATGAAGGGGACAAAGGAATGCCCCAAAGATATGCACTGCCTCTCCTAGCACTTGGCTGGCCGCCTCACTTTCTTGTATTCTTAACTTGTATTCTTTTCTTCTAAAATAAACCAACTGAGAACTTCTGTGTTGCTTCTCACCAGTCCACAACCCATCTTAAGGGCCATAGGTATTATCCAAAGAGTATGATCATAGCATTACTTCAGCTCTTTCTCTCTCTCCTTATTTTGAATAACCATGGAAGCCTGGCCATGTCAATATGGAGCAGAAAGCTAAGCCAGTGTTTGTTGAAAAAAGAATGATCCAGAGAACTGGCCCAGTCAACTGAAGCAATGCAAAGTTCAAGGATTATATAAAATATTTAAAATTTTTTTTCACTTATTTTTCTTACATGTGAGAAACTGACAATTCTGAACATTTCAGAAAGCTGAAATTCTAATATAACAAAATAACAATTTATGTTTGTATCACATTTTAATTAAAAGGCATTACTACTTGTATTTTTACTTTATCCTCCATGATGATTCATGTGAAAAAATATATTAATAAAAAGCTGCCAGGAAACAGACTGAATAGCCCTTAAATGAACATTCCACTAAAAAGAAGACTTGGAGTTAAGCAGCAAATCCTTTTTACCTGAAAGGGAGTAGGCTAATTAAATTGCTGTCTGCACAATCATGAAAAAAACGGCGGGATAAATGTCATGTGGAGTGTGTTACTTTCCCCCTTGATCTGCTCTGCAAGCATTTCAAAGCAAAAACTTTTCCAGCGTTAAACAGAAATCTGGGGGAAAGCTTATGGACTCATTTTCCCACTTTATCCACAGAAGACAATCACTGAAGAGGGCAGAGAGGAAAATGGGCTGGAGTCACTGGCTGGGTTATGATGATCCGGCTGCTTCTGAGCTCATCCTCCTCATGCACTGTCAGGAGGGCCTCTATTTTTATCCAACTTTCTAGGTAGCAATGGAGAAATATTTTACATTTCGTTCAACAGCAAAAAAAAGGCAAGTGCATCATTAGTGAGGAAATATCCAAAAAGGCTCAAGGGTCTACTGTGCCATTCAGAGTCTCTGCATTTTGAGCATAAATATGAGCCAAATAAAAGTGTTCAGAGGTCTCTTTCAATTAAAAAGTTTGTAACTTTTCATATGATTTTCAAATAATTTTCATAAATAATTTTAAGGACTACTCATGGAACTTAAAAAGATTTCTAAGTTCTATCACAGACTGCTAGATGTGAATTTTCAGGATGGGCCCATGGAGCATTCTCTAGATCCTTACTATTCCAAATGTGGTGCCTGGACCAGCAGCAGTGGTACCACCTGGGAGCTTGCTGTTAATAAAAAGGCAGAATTTTGAGCCTCACAGCAAGGCCAACTGAATCAGAACCTGAATTTTAACAAGATCTTCAGACGATCTCATTGAGACGGTCTTGAGACGATCTCAAACATTAAAGTTTGAGAAGTGCTGTTCTGGGTGATTCTGAATTTCATCGATGGCCAAATAACACCGATTTAAAAGAACACTGCTTCCATATAAACACAAGTAAAATATAAATCTCTTTAAAACAAAAAGTTTCTTATGTAAAAATGCCCAAACAGAATGATTTTAAAATATAGATGGATCGGAGTTATTATGCAACATGTAGATGGAGTGAGAACAAATTAATGGCTTAAGTCCTGCAAACAAAGCAAATATTAAAACACAACAAAGACTGAAGTTCATTTTGAGAACAATTTCCCAAAGTTTCTGAAAGTGGGACTACCTTTGGCATGTTGGAGAGGGCAATGTGTCTGCTCTCTCTTCTTATCTTGATGGAAAAGTTGGCTTTGAACAGTGGTTCATCAAAGCAAGGGAAAGCCATTCGTGCCTCGGTGGGCTCAAAATCCGTTACTGCAATCGTTCTATGAAAAGAAGTCCATTCCAGTCGGAATACACAAGTGAAATCATAAAAGAAAGGGAAAAGAATTTTATTTTCAGAACACAGCTTATTAAACCTGGAAGTGATATGTTTGATTTCTCAAACTATAATCTTAGTGACTCTTAGTTTTTGAAGAAAATGAAGGTAAAATTTGTTTAGCAGCTGCCAATCATAGTAATGCACTGTGCCAGGCACTCTATTTACATGATTGTCTTCATATTTATGGCAGATAAGGATATTGAGGCTCTGAGAACTTATGTGACTTTGCTAGGATCTTTACCTAGTATTGACACATTGCTGAGATAGTGAAAGGTTGTTGCTGAGCTGTGAAAGACGTAGGGATTCTTGGCCTCCAGAGGAGAGGAAGTCAAGCTGGGGCCTGTGACGAGGCTTGATTGCTCCGAGTTTTTGTGTAATAAAGTTTTATTTAAGTGTAAAAGAGATAGAGAAAGCTTCTGACATAGACATCAGAAGGGGGCAGAAAGACTGCCCCCCTACTAGTCTTTAGCTGGATGTTATATAGCTACTAGCAGGCTGCTAATTAGGGAAAGGAAATGTGTCACAATTCAGAGTGACACCAGGCCCCTCACCCACAACATGCATTTTGAGATAACATTGGCACAAAGGTGAGTCATTCCAGGCCATGAAATCTTGAAAGGCAGGTTTCTAAGCAAATACATGGTTTCATTGACATAGATTAGGAGAGCAATTGTATGAGTAAAACTTACTGGTTTGTCAAGTTGGTTCTGAGTCTTAGGTGGAACCAACTTGAAGACAGAGTCTAGGGTAAATGCATAGTTCATTAACACAGCTTAAGAAAAACAATTCCATAAGAAA
Organism: Cervus canadensis; assembly: GCF_019320065.1. Lineage (NCBI taxonomy): Eukaryota > Metazoa > Chordata > Mammalia > Artiodactyla > Cervidae > Cervus > Cervus canadensis. Next base: position 14,108,534 of record NC_057389.1, read on the forward strand.
AATGCATTGGTTAGCTCATGGTTTGAGAAAAGTTAAGTTCAGGTGGAACCAGGTGTCATTATGGCAACACAGAATTTTAAAAGAAACCTCTTTTTAAATTTGTATAGAGAAAGGAAAGAAAAAAATCTAACACTTGTAGTTTGTTTCCTCCTGCTGCTTAAGAGAGAGATTTAAAAAGAAAAAAAGTCTGACACTTGCAGCCTATTTCCTCGGTTTGGAGACCCCTGACCTTCCTGCCTATTACCCTCTCAACAGGTATGCCCCATTTGACTTCAAAATTGACTAGAAGTTAGTAGTTTAGTATCATCACTAAACCTGAGTGAATCTCAATCAGCCATTTGGATATTTGTGAGGTGAGTGATGTCTTAGGTTGTGTTCCCAAGAAGCAGACCCTGATTTATGAGAACATGCTGCCAAAGGGACAGGAAGTGGAGGAAGCAGGACAGGGAAGAGGAAGAAGTCAGGCCAGGTGCCAGCTTTAGCTTCATCCCTGGGCAGCTCTGAATGGAAACTACATCTTCAACTTTCCTCCTACTAGAGGCAGGAGCTGGGCTAAGGTTCTTCCTGGAGGACCCAAGCTCCCCTTAGACACTTCTAGCTCTCTCTACTTGCCAGCAAAGCAGCTCCAGTCTTCAGTCTGTAACAGGTAGGTAGATACCCTAGCAAGCCTCTATACTCCATCACCTTGAAGAAATTTGAAATGATATAATTACAAATTTATTCTTTGGACTTGAAGACTTTAATTAGGAAGCAAACCTAGAGAGCATCCTTCCACTGGAGGAGGAGGGCAGAATAGAAAATCTAAAGGGACAGAGAAAGGGTGAGAAGGACCAGGAGGGAAATAAAGAGGAGCTGCTAGGATAATTTTTGCCCCAGTTTAATTCTCTACTTCAGACCAGAAAAGTAAGCCTGGGGATCTAAATATTTTATCTGGGGCCTTGATGTTACTTGGATTTGGTAGCAGGTCCCACACATTTAAAGGAATCCCAAGTACCTGGAATAATTTTTATTAATGTGAAATTTTGGTTTAGAAAGTCTAACACTAGAAAAGTCAAAAGTTTAAGATTTTCTTTGCTATTTACACAATTAATTTTGGTGTTGCATGCAAAGTAGTGACTTCCCGCTTCTCAAAGAATTAGTGTTGACTGAATTATTTTTGCATTTTAAGTTGTGTGTGTCCACATGTGTGTGTAAATGAGAAAAAGAGAGACAGAGAGGTCATAAAATTCCATTGACATTGTCCTGCAAATCATCCTACATGTTAAAACCTACTAAGTAACTGAGTATGAAGAGAGCTGACAAGTTAATCGTAGGAAGAGTTGGAAATAGCCTTCAGTTAATTATGAGAGACACACTGGAAAGCAGTTATTTTTCAAGGTGCTACTCTAAAAATCTACCCTCTCTTCCAACAAAGGTCTGTCTGGTCAAAGTTATGGTTTTTCCAGTAGTCATGTATGGATGTGAGAGTAGGACTATAAAGAAAGCTGAGTGCCAAAGAATTGATGCTTTTGAACTGTGGTGCTGGAACAAACTCTTGAGAGACCCTTGGACTGCAAGGAGATCCAACCAGTCCATCCTAAAGGAAATCAGTCCTGGGTGTTCATTAGAAAGACTGATGCTGAAGCTGAAACTCTAATTCTTTTGCCACCTGATGGGACGAGCTGACTCATTGAGAAAGACCCTGATGCTGGGAAAGATTGAGGGCAGGAGGAGAAGGGGACGACAGAGGATGAAATGGTTGGATGGCATCACCAACTCAATGGACATGGGTTTGGGTAAACTCTGGGAGTTGGTGATGGACAGGGAGGCCTGGCGTGCTGTGGTTCATGGGGTCACAAAGAGTCGGACACGACTGAGTGACTGAACTGAATTAAACGGGTCTCACTCGTCTCCCTAAATGATATCCTTAAAATGTATTTCCTTTAAGTGAAGGTTTTGTCAGTTGAGAAAGTGAAATAAATCATCACTAGTCCTGTGGTGCCTCAGTGAGAAGTTGATAGTTTTCCTATCCAATACTGTGGCAGACCTGAGAACAGACCTCTGAGAACTGAGGATACAATGAGGGGAACGCATTTCCAAGGGAAGGGCAAGAGTGGGCTGGGGAAGGGCTGTCCTCGGTGGACTGCTGGGGGCTGTGGGATGCGTGCGTGAGTCCCAGAGGGCAGTGAGCACCTGGGGTGGGGAAGGGGAGAGGAGACACTGAGCTGCTAAAATCCCTACCAATGCCCATTCCCCTTCTTCAGTTTCAGTGGAATCCTAATTTTGTTCAGGAAGGTAATGTCTCTGGATAAAAGAATCATTTCTCCAGATTCTCTTGCAGCTTGGTGGGCACATGACCTGTTCTGATCTATTTGGAATTATTGGATGAGAAAGCTTGGGAAAAGGTGTCAGACTCGACTGGAATGTGTCTTTTAGCATTTTTCTCTTTCCCATTTCCCCGTTTTCCTGACTGGAATGTGAACTTGATGCCTAGAGGTGCAGGAATCATCTTGTATTAGGAGGAAAGTCATCTGCCAAAGATGGCTAAGCAGGGAGATAAAAGGAGTCTAGGTCTTGGATAACATTAGTGAGCTCTGGAGCAAACCTGGGAGGCCCTGCTTCTGGATTTCTTGTTGCATGAGAAAGACACCCCCTTCCCACTGTGTGCCAACGCCATCGTACTGGGGTTTCTCAAGTTGGCAATTGAAAGCAACTGATTAAAAGAGGAGAGCACCAAAACCAGATGCCTTTTACCCCTGAGATGGACCCTGGCCATGGAACAAGTCATCCTCCCTGTGAAGCATCCTTGATTCCTCTTGCCTTACATAACCAATGTCAGCAAATTCTGTTTTACCCTTCTTCGGAACAAATGCCGAATTCAATCATTTCATAAGAAGCACTACCAGCAAGTCCAAACCAACATCCTTTCTGACCTGAACAATTGCAATGACCTTCTGAAAGACCAGTTTGCTTCTACCTTTTCCTCTCTATAATCTACCATCAACATACACGTTATCTTTATAAAGCATACATCACATCAGAACTTTCCAATGACTTCCCATGGTCCCTGAGTCAAAGCCTAAAACAAGAGGCTCTAAGTGTCTGCATGATCTGACTTCTCTCTCCTCTACATCTCTCCCTCACTCACGCTGGCCTTCATCTCTCAATTACTCCTGCCTTACAGACTTGGCACTTGCTGATGCCTTTCCTGGGAACACTGTGCACTTAGGTGTCTTCAGGATTATCTCCTTTTAAAAAAAGTTCAGATCTCAGTTTAAATGTACTTCCTCCATAGCAAGAACTTCTCTGATCACTCAGCTAAATTATTCCAAACTCTTAGTCTATATCCCACTACTATACACTCAGTGCCTAGAATGGTGCCTGGCACATAATATATGCTCAGTATGAGCTGATGGAATAGACCATATTTCTCAGTTCTTCAACTGACTTGTTCCTGCCTCCTGGATCTGAGTTATGCTGTTTCCGGGCAAAGTACATGATCTCACTTCCTCCCTCCCAATCCAGATCTTACACACGTTTCCTTTTGGTCTCAGATCAAGGCTCACCTCCTTTGAGAAGCCTTCCATCCTTTAGCTCTCTCTGCACCCATCATCATTTCCCCTAGCAGATAAGCGTGTCAATCTTGTCATAGTCATAAACTGGCCTTTCCTCTTGGTTATTTTCCCTCTAGCAATTTATGCCTCTGCATTCTGTCTTTTCATCTTTATTGTGACTTACTTTTAGGAATGATAAAGCTTCTCCTTCTGAGTTTTCGGGTTTTTTTTTTTTTTGACTTTTCATAAATGACTACTGAAGCATGCTCCTGGTAGAGACATAACCCATGAGGAAAGTATTACAAAAGACTGTAAACAGCTAGAGCTTCCTCTTACCTTGTTTCACCACCAAGAGTTCTGTACGTGCTTTTATAAAAGCCTTCAAAACCATCAGCTAGCTTGGCCTGGAAGTCAATAGCCACGGAGTATCTCAGGTCAGCCCTAAGTTTCTCTGGAACCAGCAGGGCAATTTGCTGATGAGCAGGATAACTCAAAACAGTTAGCCTTTCCCCTGGTTTCCTGTATCTCACATCCTCCTCTGACTGAAGGGAGGCATTTATGATTTCAAGATCTTTGCTGTGCAAGACAATGAACTGGGTGTCATCTCGAACCAATACTTCGATCTTCTCAGATGCAACAAAGTCCAAGGAGGTGAGATTTGGGTGAATGAGAAGGTCATAGTGGAGGGGAATGACCACAGTGGGGAGCCTCAGCTCATGCCAAGGAAATATTTCCCCATTGGTGGCTACTGGAAAAGCCTCAGGGTCCTTATTGAACTCATCAATAGGTGAACTTGTGAACTGAGAACAAATACCTTTTTGGGGCATGATGACTGCTGAGCAGTAAAATCCTATGTAAATATTAAATACTAGTTTTCTGCATGAATTAGCCATGACAGAGGAATGGAATACTAAATCAATTTTCCGGAAGATGAACATTCAGGCTAAATCTCATAGTTCTCCCCAGCAAAGTGTTGGCTCCAATTAGGTCCCTCAGGATCCGAACAATATGTTTCAAGAAACAGATTTAATCTAGAAAGAAAAAAATAAACATGTATAGCATGAAAATAAAAACACTCCAATTCATAAATAAAACCTTAAAACAACAAAAGGCTATGTGTGAATGGGGAAAATCTACTTTGTCAGAGTGAGGCCAAATCTCCACAAAATAAAGTAGAAAGTGGGCTATCACCTGGTTATTACAAATAAAAATTTTTAGAACTCAAATGAAAGGACTCTGCCTTAAAATTGGATCTGCGGAATCCCCTCTGCATTCCTGTGCAATGAAGAGATGGTAGGTGCGTAAATTCATTGCATGAGGAACATTTTTAACATTTGCCCACATCATTTCATGAGTGTGTTTGGATATCTGAAAGTAAGCTGCACAGGTGTCTCTATTTTGTCTTAATAAGTCACGAAGAATATTCAATATTCTTGGGATACTAGCTATTACTATTGCTAATGGCATTGAATTTCACCTCTTTGGATAAATAAGGTTATGGCCCTTTTCTGAATGGCCCTATTTTATAGTTGCTGGCATACAGGATGCTGTTAAACCTAAGTTTTTATTTCAGTTTATTTCCAATATATCAAAAACCATGGAAATAAATTTTGATTTATAATATTCAAACTGAGAACATATTTAAGTTACTTTGGTCTTCATCACAGGCTACCTTTGAAAACACAAATCAAATTGAACTCACTGCCTCTATAAATAAAACTAAGACAATTTTTTATTGGAAGGGTAACGCTACAAAATATATAAAATAAGGACAAACAATATACATTGTAATTTAGGTATTCAGTTCTGACACCCACCCTGCCAGCTGCCTCTATTTACCTCCTCCTTGCTTCACCTTAAACCTATGAATGGCTCTCCATTTCCTTTTTTTTTTTAGATCAGTAACACATTCTCTTAAATTAATTGTCTAAAGAGTTGCTGCAATTTTCCAATTTGCAATATTAATGCAGATCAACAAATATTGTTAAAGAAATGAAGAAAATAATGGTTAAATATGGTTGAATAACAACACTCTCCCCTCTTTTTTATACAAGCATTACATTACTGCTACCAAATCCTAATGTTCCAAGGGCCTCTGATACATAAAGCCATAACTGGTCAATTAGCTTGAATTTCTGATGATTTGAAAAATGAAATTACTTGTTTGTTAGGTCCCAGGCACGGGAATCAGAGTGCAAAGCTTCTAATTCTAGCGCCATCATACTTACACTGAATGATCTTGGGCAAATTTTCTGATTTTTTTTTAGCATCAGCTTCCTCATCTATAAATAGTGTAATGATTTGCACTAACATTGGAAGAATTAAGTGAAATAATTCACATGAAGAATTTGGTACAGCATAGCAACTAGCATACAGAAAGCATGTAAGGAATGTTAAACATTAAATTATTGTCATTATTATAACTTACATTCTCTGGCCTAAATTGTGGAACTTCTCCCCCATGTGTAGCAGACACATCAAAGGAAAAGTGTATATATATATATTTCTTTTTTGGTAAGAGAAGAGAGAAAGGCCTCAATATTTACTCATGTGGCCTTTAACTTTAGAACTGGTAAGAACTTTAAAAGCTGGCTAGTACGAGTTCTGAGTGTCCAGATAAAGAAACTGAGGGTGAGTGTCGCTCCCAGAATCAAACAGGAAGTCTGAAGCAGAATCAGGACTAAAATACAGCTCTTGGCCCGTTTGTCAGTGGAGTTTCCCTTATACGGCGCTTTGCTGCATTGAACAAAATACCTGGAGATAGAAGATCCAAGAACTGCAGCAAACATTTGGGAAAAGCTAAGAGAATCTCCAGAAGAGAGTGAGTCAGTCAGATGGATTCTTAAATCTCATCCTAACTGCACATTCGTCCTGAAACAGTAGGACCAGATACACCCACCTCCCCCAGATCCCCGGCTTAGATTACAAGAGCTCCTCAATACAGAAGCTTTATACCATCTGTTCAGGTCATTATTCTCACTGAAAGATGAGGATTTTAAGACAGATTCAAGAGAAATGTTGCTGTGTTACCTCAATCCACGTTGCTGCAGATCTGAATGGAGGGGAACTTATTTCTGCTTTCACTTTCTGTTCCGGCAGAATTTTGCATAACTGCAATGAACAAGCAACTTCAGAGTAAAAGTCAGACCACAGCAAGGCCAGGTAGGACTCCAACATCCCAGCGGCGGCTGCTCCTGCTGTTTTATCTTCCCCAGCCCCGTGTCCCCAGGTGTAAAACCTTCAGAACCTAGTTTTGCTTTGTTTTGATGCTGCATTATTTTAAGACACAGTATTGAATTCCTCCCCGTGGTGTATCCGTATGTCTTGCCACTCACACTGTTCACTGAACCCAGGGTAGATAAGGCATGACCGGGGAAGCTGAAAGAAGACCCAGGAGGTGTGGGGACGGCACAGAGGTTTATTTTCTCCGGGCAGCAGCAGTAGCAGCAGTGAGTCTTCAAAGAATGGTGATCTACTAAGACAGACAAAAGTGGCCCGTGGCCAAAGGGGCACCCCGGCCCAGTGCTATCAAGGTCAGTGATAGCGCTGTTTACAAAACATAAACAGTATGAGGCCGTGAGTGGGGCAGGAGAGCGGGACTCATCCTGTGTTCTCAGTTCATTTCTCCACGCCATATTACCATGAAATCTGACCTTGGTCCATCCCCTTGGAACAGAGAACTCCCAGCCAGTTTTAATGGCCTTTAACAGAGGTGCTAGACCCCCCTTTCCTACGTCTGAAAACTACCTGCCTCCTGGGCATCCAGGGGCTGTTTCCCACCTTTACATCTCTCCATCTCTCATGAGTCTTCTCTTCCTCACCCCCCTGTCTCTGGACAGAGAAACAGCCTCTGTTCTCTTTTCCCACTTTATTCTTTCCTTCAGAGAATATGTTCATTCTGGAGTTTCCTCATCTACCCTCACCCATCCCATATTTCTCTCCCCCATCTCTCCTTCCAGGTTCTGCTGCTGCAGTTCCAATAGCCCGATGGACGGCCTTGACACGGATGCTCTGCTAACAACTCACACATTGTCTTTCCCCAGACTGGAGCCTTCCGCCGCTATCCATGATTTGGACCACATCGCTGTTCTGCTTCTGCTCCACCCTTGTTTGCTACCAAGTTCTGTTGATTCTTCCTTCTTAATCTCTTTGTATCCAACGTAAAAAAAAGTGTTCCCCATGGTCAAGAAAGCAGGCCAGGGCCTCATCACTCCTCACAGTGGCCTTCAAACAAGATTTGCTGCTTCTCAAGACAAGTCCTTGCAGTCCACTCGTTCGGTGCCGGCCAGCAGATTATCTCAGACACTGCTCGCTCATGCCATGTGGAGAAGGGCATGGCAACCCACTCCAGTCTTCTTGCCTGGAGAATTCCATGGGCAGAGGAGCCTGGTGGGCTCCCATCCATGGGGTCGCAAGAGTCGGACACGACTGAGCGACTCTCACGCACTCACACTCACTCACTCACTTGATCACGCCACGCCCCTGGTCCAGGCCTTTCCATGGTTTCTTCCCCTGTTTACACACAGAAGCAGTTCCATGTAGAGGCCATGCGTGGCCCACTGGCCGCCTAAAGACCACAGGACCTCTTACAAGGCCTGTCTGGGGCTTTGCTTAGATCCTAGTACTTTAGAGGGCCACACACACACACACACACACACGTTTTCTCACATGAAATGTAACAGGCTTGGCCCCTATTGTCCTTAGGCCTCCTCCACACACTGGTTTTCATGCCTTCTCCGAGGTGCATCTCTGTATGTAACCTGTGCTTTGGTTTAACGTTCAAATCCTGCCGTGATTAAATCATGCTTAGCTCTCAAGGCTTCATTTCTTTTCTCTTTTTATATTTTATCATTCCAACCCTAGTAAAGTAGAAGGAGCAAAACCAGGGAGGTGGCCTATACCTAGGGCCAGAGGCACAGGCTCAGTGGAGTCCCTCAGAGGGGAATTTCCTGTGGTTAAAGGGGTACGATGGGGCAGGCCGGTGGATGGAAACGGGTGACTGGGGTAAATGTTAGTCACTCAGTCGTGTCTGACTCTTTGCGACCCCACGGACTGTAGCCCACCAGACTCCTTCATCTGTGGGATTCTCCAGGCCAGAGTACTGGAGTGGGTTGCCATTCCCTTCTCCAGGGGATCTTCCCGACCCAGGGATCGAACCTGGGTCTCCCGCACTGCAGGCAGATACTTTACCGTCTGAGTCACAGGGAAGCCTGGGGGTAAACGGGGTGAAAAAGAGGGGGACCATGGGCCAGTTCTTGGAAATCTCATTTTGCATTGGTGGGGGGGGGGGACGATGAAAAGTGCAGCAAGCTGGGAGTTGTTCTGTGACTTTGTTCACCAGACCCAGCCCAGTCGTGTGCGTCTGTGTGCGCGCAGACCTCTTTCCCACCCGTGAGAATGGAGGTGCTGGCAGAATGGAGAGAAGAGGCCGTCAGACTGGGCTGCTGAGTTCCAGGAGAGGAAGATGAGTAGGGTCCAGGTGACTTCATGGTGTACTATTTAAAAGTATTTCTCATCAAAAAGGGTTTCTAATCCTTTTATTTCCTGATAAGAGAATAAGCTTTGGGTTGCTTGCCACATAGAATCCACACGCCACTCCCTCCTGGTCTGATCTGTCTCTTGCTCAGGGACTCTCCTTCTTGGCTCTAAAAAGAGTAGCCATCTTCAATCCACCCCGGCCACCATCCAGGGTCTGTCCCATTAGCTTGCTCTCTTTTTCCTTAGTGTTTATCAATTCCTGAGTAACTATGTGTTGATTTATTTGTTTTATTTTTCTCTCCCCTAGAACATGGGCTTCCCAGGTGGCTCAGTGGTAAAGAATCCACCTGCAATGCAGGAGACATGGGAGACCTGGGTTCAGTCCCTGGGTCAGTCAGATCCCCTGGAGGAGGAAATGCAACCCACTCCAGAATTCTTCCCTGGTAAATCCCATGGACAGAGGAGTCTGGCGAGCTACAGACCATAGGGTCGCGAAGAGTCAGACAGGACGGAGCATGCCACTACAACAAGTGCTCCTTGCTGGCGGGGAGTTTGTCTGCTCTGCTTGCCTCCTAACACCCAGAGCCTAGAGCAGAGCCTGGTGTATGAGACCTTCGGGAAACACATGTAAATATCTGCTGGACAGGTGAACGCATTTGCAATACTTTTTGTTCTTTCTTTCTAGATTGCCCTATGCATGCCCCTTGCTTCCGGCCAACCAGGGAACTTTCCATTTCTGCACGAACCCAGTGTTCCCTCACCTTTACTGAGGCTGCCACTGTGAGCAATTCGTCTTTCTCAATGTCCCCTGGGTAAACTTCTCATTGCCAGGCAAATGCCTCCTCCAGGAAGTCACCTTGGAGGTGACACATGCTTCCATTCCAGTCCCTAACTGCAGGCTCTTGTTGAGTCAGTTCCATTGGCCCTGCCTTTACACTCCGATGCTTGTTCTTCACGTCCTTCCTTCAACTATCAACTCCTGAAGAAGCCTGGGGCCAAGCACTATGCCTGCATCTCTCTCCAGCACCTCTCAGAGCATTGCACACCTCGGAGACCCTCAACAAACAGGTGAGAGTGAATGAGTTGAAGTTTCCAAAGAGGTGAAACGCATTTTTCAAAATGCTCAAAGTTTTTTTTTTTAATTAATTTTAATGGAAATCTTTCTGTTGAATATTACAGCTATTTCTATCCCCTTAGGGTATCCCCTATAGATTTAAAATCATAGTGATCCAAGTTTTAAATTACAAACTGGACCTAGAATCAAGAGAATTGGACTTAAAGTCATCTTCTGAGATAACTCATTTCTTTTCCAAATTAGAGGCTTGAGTACTTTCCTAATTGTTACATAGGATTATTGTCTATTTGGAGAAGGAAATGGCAACACACTCCAGTATTCTGGCCTGGGGAATCCTGTGGACAGAGGAGCCTGGTGGGCTGCTGTCCATGGGGTAGCAGAGTCAGAGACTGAAGTGACCTCGCATGCATGCATGTATTGTCTATTGGAATCAATTTGGGGTAAAGTGGAAGACAGTTTATAAATGTTTTATAAAATAAACTCTAAACTTGTTGATGTGTATCAGCTACCTTAATAACAATAATCAGTGATCCTGTTGGGTTGTAATAAAGTGCTGCCCTTGAGGCAAATGAAAGGGAATAAATACTCCCATGTTGCTGCATCTTCTGAATTCTTAAGGATACTATTCAAAGTTTATTCCAGGCCCCACATTATCATCAAATTTTTATTTGCTTTTTGTTGTTACCTTCAGCCATCTTTAGCTTTCTCCCTAGACCTGTGTCCAGACTGTCCCTTCTACAGGGCTGCAAGGTGAAAAATCAGCAAATGAAGCTAGCCGGGTGCTATTTCAGACACCCAGATGCCTTAAGGATGATTTTCTAGTGCTGCCTGTGTTGCAGGTGGGGGCAGTTCAGGATAAATGAAATGATAAATGGCCTCCTGACAAATGCAATGTCCCTGAATCTCCTCCTCCCTTTCTGCCGCTGAATTTCCTCCCCTGGACACAGCTCTGCGTTTGTCCAGGCTAGATGTTATCACGCTAAACACCCGCCAACTTACAGTCTTAAAATCACTTCCTCTTTTCTGCCTCTCACTTCTTTTCAGAAGGATCTCTAAAACTCTGTTGAAAGCACTTCACGGAAATATTGCTATGTCTCTGTACAACTTCAAATAAAATGATAGCAGAATCTATAACATGGTTTTAAATTTTTTAATAGAGAAAGAAAGGTTTCTGATACCACAAAGACCCAGGGTCTATGCAAAATACAAGGTGGGACATTTTATCGTGAAAGCCTTTTATAGCTTTTTAAAAATTCAGCTTCAGCAGAAAATTAAATGAGCATAATGGTAGAATTTTAGGTCAGTAAACTGATAGAAAGACGGCTTTTCAAAAATTTAGAGCTTTAGTAAGTCTTACACAACATTTACTAAAAGTAACAACAGAAGGCTGCAAAAATAAAAGCAATCTTGCATTGCTGAAGTCGAACACAAATTAAGCAAACCTGACTGAATCCCGAATGATACACAGGTGGGTGAAGGCATGGATGTGAAGCATGCAGGTACTGGGGGCTGACTGCGGTCTTTGTGATGCCATTTCATAGCAGGGACTTGAGCACCGCAGGATCTTGGTGTCTGTGGGGCTCCTGGAGCCAAAGCCCCAGGTATGCCAATGGGTGGCTGTACCCACATTTCAAATTTTTATTTAATAGCCAAATGAAAATTTCTGGTGCTTCTGGCATTTTTTCCAGTGAAAGATTATCTAAATAATGACACATTTTCACACATAAACAATACTGCAAAATTAGCCAGTGATTCTGTGCTTGTTACATACTTTATTTTGAAAGGAAGATTATATGCTTCCAACTGATAAAACCAACTGATGTAAATGAGTATTGCTTGGCTTCCCATTACTAAGAAGACTTAAAAGTCTGTAAGAACTTCTACTCCGGCCATTAACGAGTAGCAGGGACGCGGATTCACCCTCTCACTTTAAACACCACCTCACCCCCACCACCAAAATGGATAAAAGACCTTTTTCAGGTAAGTGCAGGCAGCGATCCCCAAAGAGGCAGGCAAAGGCGTTCAGGGCCGCATCTGTCCCAGCTGAGCGCCCTGAGACAGGTTCCTCGCGCTGTGCAGAGAGGGAAGCCCGGGGCAGAGCCCGGGGGAAATTTTAGGTCGAAGGAGAGCAAGCTGAGTCTGGGAGGCCAAGAAGAGGAGAGTTCACCGGATGAATCCAGAGAGGACAGAGCTGGAGAGAGAAAGACTGAGACAAAGAGAGGCAGGAAGGGACAGAGCGAGCACTTAGGAGCCCCGCTCCCTCGGCGTCTTCCGCTGATCACTCAGCTGAACAAACACGTGCGGAAAACAGAGCCCGAGGCTGAGCCCCCGGAAAAAGGTTAGAGGCTTCCGCTCAGGACGCCGCTCCGGCCCAGAGCTCGGCGAGTGGAAGGACCTGCACCCACCGGTCAACCCGGAGAACCTCAAGATCTGCGGGCCCGCAGGTAAAGTACCCAGAGGGGCCTTGCCTCAGCAGTGAGGAGCAGTTAGCTCTAGGCAAAGCCCTGATTCGGTCCCATCGAACAAATCTGTTTTTAGAAAATTAACTTTGGGTTGCCCCTGGTCTTCATGGCTGCGGGAGGGTGTTCTCTGGTTGCAGTGAGCGGTGGGGGGCAGGGGCTCTAGGCACACGGATTTCAAGCTGTGGTTCTCAGTAGCTCCACTGCACGTGGGATCAAGTCCCATGGCCGATTGTTATCCGCTGCTGCCACCAGGGAAGTCCCCGTCGAACAAATCTTAAAGGCAAGATCCGAAAGTATCACACTGTGTCCCGGGGTAACTGAAAATGGGGTCTGGCTGCTCACCGCTCAAAGGCTGATAAAGAGCCCAGGTTGATGGGAAGGAGTTTGCTTTATTTTGGATGCCAGCGATGGGGCAGAGGGGAAGCGGTGCGGGGTGTGTGTGTGTGTGAATCTTAGCTTGGTAATTCTTACTCCTTGATGCTTTAAAGATGTTTTCATATATTTTGTCAGTGTTTATTGTTGTCTTCCGTGGGAGGAGGTTGGTCCCTCCCCACCAGCTCCCCCAACTTCCCTTAGTCTCAGAAAGGCTCTTACAAGAACTTTTGCTTGGATACCATCCTGGTTTACCAGAACTGTTTCAATCTGGCTAGATGTCTGATTACTTTGTAATAGCTCCCCAAAGCTGATGGTCGGAAGACTGAGTAGTTTTCATCCCACTTAAGTTTAGTCTTTCCTAACTCAACGCGCATCACCTCCTTCAGCTCTCTCTCTGAACTCTCCAGAGAATCAGGTAACCGTGTCCTTCATATGCAACTGCAGCTACAAACACCCCGCCCTCAGTCCTTCTTGCAGCTGGATTGCTCCTGCCCCCTTCTTTTATGGGAATTCTCAGTCTACCTGTTCCCTCAAGTAAATCTGTAAACTATGTAAAAGTGGGCGGGCTTATGGTTACACTTTGGAAATTATGTTAAGTAAGCAAATTCTCTGTTTTATCCAAGAGGAATTAGAAGCTTTCTCTTTCCACTGATGTACCCTGCTTATACATCCCCGAAATCAGTAATTGGTATAAAACTAGACAGTGTAGAGTAGGGAATGTAGAGTAGGAAAATTTATTTTTTTAGAAATAAATTTATCAACCAGAGAAGTCACGTGTTAGTGTTAAGGCCATTTATGTGTACTTAAATACTTAGCCCTCTGAGCTTTAATACTTAACCCTCTGAATTTACTGAAATTAGCAAAATAGCCTTGTCACCTTGCTCTCAGAACAAAACAACCCTAAATTTCACATCAATGTCATCCGGTAGCCAACCAACAAATTCTCTTGAGAGGAGACCAAAAGCAGCGGTAGCTTCACCTAGCGGTGACAGTTATAAGTGCAGAGGATCATTTTTCATAGTGCTTGCTGGCCCTTCAGGCAAACACACATCCTGTGGTAAATCACACAATCCTAAAAGCAATTAGACGCATTCATCTAGTGTGCAGCCCAGACCTAAGATAATCAGATTTATAGGCTTGGAGTTTTGACATGTGGGCTTGAGAACTAGGGATCAGAACTTACAGGAGTCTACTACTAAACATAATTTGGATACTTGAATAACTGTGCTTTGGAATTCTAGCTTTCATTATATCTGTGGGGACATTAGAAATGAAAGAATTGGACCTCCCTTCAAGCCTGTCCTGGTTGGTTGCTTTAATCACGTTTTTTAAATAGAAAGTTTTCTACAAGTTGCAGATCTTGAATGATATTTCCTGTGTCTGCAAGAATATTCAGAGACCTTTTCCATTATTTGGATAAGAATTTCACTTGTTTTGAAGATAATAAGGAGGACTAAGGAAGTCACATGTCAGTTCAAGGCAAGAAAACCCAGCATTATCTCAGGGACCACACTCTTATCACCCCCCGCTGTACTTGTAGTTATTGACTAAAAGACCCATAGGAAGAGTTCTGGAAACAGAAAGAACAAAGGTGAAATACTAAAATACAATATTAGCTTTAATCCAGGATTCTTTTTTTCTTCTGGAGAGAAATATACTTTTTATTTTTAGCTCCAGATATGCTTTTTTGATATTAAAAAAATTGACATGAGAAATACTTACCTTTTTCTTCTCTTTTTCCTCCTCCTTGTATTAATAATAATTAAAAAGCTAACTTGCATTGCCTTCAATAATTTTATGTTCTTTTCTTCATTTTTTCCACCTTCTGTTTTTCTCTGGATCTTTCCTACGATCAGCAGTGGAGGCAGGTGACTGGAAGCAAAGGGGAAAAGTCCTTTTGCTTGTCAGGATACTGCTTACCCAGCTTTCTCTCGGTCCTTGAAACTCTCCGAGAGGGACATGCTTGCCTACGTTTTCTCTTTTGTGGGTTTGTTCTTAGTGTTTTTGACTCTCTGCTCCTTCCTAAATGTCTTTCAAAATGACTAGGCTAGTTTTCTGTATATCAGTAAGATTATTGCTGAACACATACATAGTTCTATGAATTGGACAGCTTTAAAGTTTTAACCTACACCTAAGTAAATCACTTTGAAAAAATATATTGTTCTCTTGCACAACCTATTAAATCTTTCCAATATTCTAAGGAAGCTACTACCAAACTTGCATCTTCAAAACCCCCAAATCCAAATGATCAGATATAATACAGCTGACTGAAAGAAGAATTCCATTTCAAAGCATTGTATCCCTATAAGAGCTTAGATAAGTCCCTTTTCTAATTAACTGACCTTTAACATTTTGCTTTACAATTATATTTTGTGAAAAATAACCTTAAGCCCTGAAATATGACTTCTGTTTATCATTTGCTAGAACATTTCCAAGCAATTTGTGCCAACTTGATGCATACAAAAGGTAGCAAACTTTATCACTATCATTTTTTTTTTTTGTACTGAGAAACATGTCGTTTTCAGTGTACATTCATTTTCCTTGAAGTTCTGAGAACACAATATTACTTTGAGAGAAGAAGGAGCATTTGTTTGACAATCTAAGTGAAAACACTTAGACTCACAGGTTGACGTATTTGGCATAATTAAATCATGTTTAGCTGAATTACTGTATTAATAAGGCAATCATAATTACCTTGCTTTCAAAGGTAACAGTGTCAAATAACCACCAAACCTTACTAAAATACAGGTGAGGGTGGCAACATTATTTGACAGATGCTTACTGTGTTTACCTTTGGGCAAAATGCTATATTAGGTGCAGCCAGGGAGTGAAACAATCCTTGTGCCTATTTGATGCATCTTGTACATGTGAGTGTGAATGTGCATGAATGCTTCCACATTTTAAAAACCACAGCAATATATGCACGTGGTAAGAAAAGTCAAGTATTTATAGTAGAAAAGTCACAATGAAAGCAATGGAAATGCTCTCTCCTCCTTCCTTCTTCCAGTCACATTCTCCAGAAGCAACTATCTGTAAGCTTCTCTGTTTTGTTTTCTGGGTTTTTTTACCGTAATTTTCAACAGTATTTTGGAACACTGTAAATTAAAATGAAGCTTCCCTGGTGGCTCAGTGATAAGGAATCTGTGTGCCAATGTCAGAGATGTGGGTTTGATCCCTGGGTCAGGAAGCTCCCCTGGAGAAGGGAATGGCAGCTCACTCCAGTATTCTTGCCTGGAGAATCCCATTGACAGAGGGGCCTGGTGGGCTACAGTCCATGGGGTCGCAAAGAGTCAGACACGGCTAAGGGCTCTGCACTCATCCCAGCAGAAGCAAGTGTGCCAAGACGGCTTTTTCTATCTCTTGAAATATTTGAAGGCCTGCCTTCATTCATTTCTTCATTTTTATGATCAAGAAAAGTTTTTGAAAGTTTACCAAGTTTTGGAATATAGGGAAGAGAGGTAGAGATGACTATAGTAAGAAACACAGTACTGTCTAGGCCCTTGACTCTGGCCTTAGGGATTTATAGTACAGAATTTACAACATACCTGGGGTCAAATAAGGCTTTGAGAAGAAGAGGGAGTATTGGGCCTTAAAGAATGATAAGAATTTGAAAAGGGAAATGATACAAAATGAGCAAAGTGATAGAGAAGGGATTTTTTTTTCCCTAAGAGATGAGATTGCTAAATTGCCAGCTGAGAGTAAGTGGTTTGCAGTAGAGGAGTGTGTCAATGAAAATTCAATTAGCAATTAAGCTAAGAAGAAAAAAGAATTTCATTCAAGTCAAACTAGAGGTTATAACTTGGGAGACAGACTCTCAGAAGCTCTGAGAGTTCGTCCACTGGTTAGAAGCTAGAGGTGCAACTTTATACATTTTCGAGACAAAGACTTATCAATCACATTGACAGTTAACATTATATATAAAGTTCATCAGAGATGTTTTGGTTAGGTATGCACATACAGAGCAAGCTTTAGGTCAGTGTGACCTGCTATGCAGGATGAAAAAGTAGTTTTAATCTTAAACATTACAATGCTGGCCTCAGGAAAAAGGGATCATTTTTCTCCAAGGTTGCTTCTGTCCTCCTGCCTTGAGGAGGTCTGGTTAACCCGAGGGCTTCCCTGGTGGCTCAGATGGTAAAGAATCCGCCTGCAATGCAGATCTGGATTTGATCCCTGGGCTGGGAAGGTCTGCTAGAGAAGGGACAGATAAACACAGCGTATTGAAAAGCCTGACACAAATGGGGGTATGTTGTATGTTTCAATTCTGACAGTTTGATTGTCCTGCCATAGAGAAATTTATGATTTTTCCTCATTATTTTCCCCCTTTGAAACATGAATCTTTGGACAGAAAGTGTTAAGTGATCAAACATTTTGTCCCTTGATGCCAGAGTGTTTTCTTACCACCCTGAATCCGTGATGTCCCTCTCAGCTGGGTCTTAATAGTTTAGTTTTTACTTTCTTTCTTCTGGAGATTATACTATTAATAATACAATGCTCGACAGGGACTGTCCAATTCTAGGATGTCCAATAGAATTTATGCTATGTGTATTATGTGTGCCCATTACCCTAAGTAGAACTATAGATATGATCAATAGTTTCAGATCATTTAAACATTATTATTTTATCTGGAATTGCAAATATACATCAAAAAGCACAAGGGATTATTACTCTATAAATAATATAGAACACAATCAATATAGCCAAAAATAATAGTAAAGTCATGAACAGAGATTAAACCATAAATCCCAGCGCTGAATTATTTACCTGAGATTTCATTTAGGCAGAGTATCCTTCAATGCAGAAATGTGATTTTTCCTCTGAGTCATTAGATGAGCCGTATTAGAGGGCTCATCTGGTATGAAAACACAACATTCACTCGGGATTAGAGTATAAATTCCCCCTTGTAAAGCTGCTTTTAAATTAAGAGCCTTTCAGGTTTATAAAACTGTTTCTCTCATCATGGGTTTCCCTGATAGCTCAGTTGGTAGAGTCCACCTGCAATGCAGGAGACCCTGTTTCGATTCCTGGGTCGGGAAGATCCCTGGAGAAGGGAAAGGCTACCCACTCCAGTATTCTTGGGCTTTCCTTGTGGCTCAGCTGGTAAAGAATCCACCTGCTATGCGGGAGACCTGGGTTTAATTCCTGGGTTGGGACAATCCCCTGGAGAAGGGAAAGGCTACCCACTCCAGTATTCTGGCCTAGAGAATTCCATGGACTGTATAGTCCATGGGGTCACAAAGAGTCGGACACAAACTGAGTAACTTTCACTTTCTCCCATCATGGAACTTTGCTGCTACTGCTGCTGCTAAGTCACTTCAGTCGTGTCCGACTCTGTGCAACCCCATCCCTGGGATTCTCCAGGCAAGAACACTGGAGTGGGTTGCCATTTCCTTCTCTAACACATAAAAGTGAAAAGGGAAAGTGAAGTCGCTCAGTCATGTCCGACTCTTCGCGACCCCATGGACTGCAGCCTACCAGGCTTCTCCGTCCATGGGATTTTCCAGGCAAGAGTACTGGAGTGGGGTGCCATTGCCTTCTCCATCATGGAACTTTAGAACTGAGTAAATTAATCAAATATAGTAAACAAGCATGCTCAGTTGCTAAGTCATGTCCCACTCTTTGCAACCCCATTGACTGTAGCCCCCCAGACGCCTCTGTCCATGAGATTTTCCAGGCAAGAATACTGGAGTGGATTGCCATTTCCTTCCTCCAGGGGATCTTCCAGACCCAGGGACAGAACCTATGTCTCCGCCACTGGTAGGCAGATTCTTTACCACTGAGCCACCTGGGAAGCCCAACAAGCACAGAGAAGGATATATTGATGGGGAAACATTTTGTAGATTATAGACTTGATCAATTATCTTTGTTTGCTGTACAATCGTTGTACAACAGGGCTGTTGGCAGCAGATGAGCAAGAAGTGATACATGCCATGAGTAATTTAATAGCTAGGAAAAGAATAATGATACATCTTACGTGTCATCTGTAAAGCAGAGCAGAGAGAATTGCCTAGTCCTGAAAGGAACCAACTGAACAGATCATTTAAAGAGTCAGTCTTTCTTACATCTTGTAAGCATTTTGCAGTTTGGAAAGTTTTTTCCTAGGTGCATCTCAGCTTCTCCAGAAGTCTTGATGTAAGTGCAACAAGTAGTGTGAACAATAGTACAAGCACTACGGCGATTCTATTATCTGATACTACTTGGGCTAAGGAGTTTAGGAACATCTGTTATGCTGCAAGGCTTTTTGTAGTCTCTTTGGCCATTTGACCAATGGTGGCTGATAGATTTCTTCATATACCCCTGTTTACATATATTTTTGCACTAGGAACCAAGGTTCCCAAAAGCTTTTGCCATCAGTTCTCTTGATACCCTGCTAGTATGGATCTCCTGACTTCATTGAGAAGAGAGAGAAGATCCATCTGTCTCTTTGTATATAGACAGTGGGCTAACATAACATCCCACTAAGTGTAAACTTTCTACCTGCTAGCTGTTAATTCATTTATGTGCCCATCCTTGGGAAGGTGGGTTGATTCCAATATTACATATGGAGACAGAACCTGGAGGCACACAAGTGATTCACTTAGTGCTCTCATTGATAGCTTCATCAATTGGAAGTTTTGTTAGCAGAGTATTAAATCATGGGTCACTTTGCAGACTTTTCGACATCTATTGTATGATGTGAGAGAGTTGCTGGCATAAGTGACCTGTATGCTTCTCTTTAAGACAGTTGTTAATCAAGTAAGGGACAGAATGAGGTGGTCTTAGGACAAGTTGTGTCTAGAACCTAAGGACCTAGGATAGTGTAGAGCAGGAGATGGACATATTAATATGCTGGAGAATTTGGACCTGAAAGGTTAGGTCAGAGGGAGGCCAATCTGAGTAAATAGTAACATTAGGAACGTCTGAAATCAGTGATAGGAATTACAAGGGGTTTAAAGCAGCCTTGGCAGAGAAGGCAATGGCGCCCGACTCCAGTACTCTTGCCTGGAATATCCCCTGGACAGAGGAACCTGGTGGGCTGCAGTCCATGGGGTTGCTAAGAGTCAGAAACGGCTGAGCGACTTCCCTTTCACTTTTCACTTTCATGCATTGGAGAAGGAAATGGCCACCCACTCCAGTGTTCTTGCCTGGGAATCCCAGGGATGGGGGAGCCTGGTGGACTGCCGTCTTTGGGGTCACACAGAGTCGGACACGACTGACGTGACTTAGCAGCGGCAGCAGCAGCCAAGCAGCCTTGAATTGATGAGGAGTCGGATAACAAATCAACAATCTGTTAAATTGCCCCTGTGGTAACTTTACGAAGAGTTTTCTTTCTATCCTAAACACTGGGGCAAAAACATAGCTAGAAATAAAACAGCTTTCAATTTCGATAGGCATTTGGTAAATGGCACAATTTGAAAGAATAAAAGAGGTCTTAAAGTCCTGGTCTGGACACGTGGGTTGGCTGTCTGCCATTGCTGTTGTCTTCTTCTCATCCTGGCTTGGCGGTATCAGTCTCAGCTGAAGCCAGGTGTTAGAAACGGTACATTCAGGGAGGGAGGCTTTTCTGAGGTAAGAAAGGTGGATCCAAGAGTTTACTCCTTTGAGTTTTGCAGCACAGAGGTTTGTTTGTAAAATCTGATATGGTGCCTTCCAACACAGCAGTAAAGAGTCCTTTATCTGATATTTTCCCAATAGACAAAATCTCTAGATTGTCACCTGTAGTCGTTAAGGTCTTTGTATTCATGGTGTTCACTTTTGAAGAAGTCAGTTAACTAAAGTTTCATCTTCTTTAAGCACTTCGAGTCCCTGACAAAAATTTAAAATATTGCCTTTAAGGAGTTGTTCATATATAACTTCATCTAAATGCATAGATCATCTATTAATTATTTCTGAAGGAGACAGTTGATGTTTACCTAAGGTTGAGGAGAACAAGGGAAGAGCTTTTGTCCATGGAAGGTTAAAAGCCACTGAAAATGTAGCCAGTTGGGGTTTAATAGTATTATTGTTCTTTTCTACCAGCCCTGGAGATTGAGGGTGATAAATACGGCGAAAATACGCATTATCAGCCACATATTATAAATGGATTGAGTAGTCTGTCCAGGAAAATACATTCCTCAGTTGCTTCGCAATTCAGAAGGAATTCCCCACACTGGAATTATTCTTTCCAAAAGTAATTTGCCTACTGTTAAAGCCATTGCTCCTCTGCAATGAAATGCCTCCACCCAATATGAAAACATGCATACCATTACCAGGATGTATTTGCAGCCCTGGAAAGGAGGTACCTGGATGAAGTCCAACTGCCAGATTTCAAAGGGCCCCTAAGGGAGGGGAAAGTGGCCTTGAGAGGGATTTACCAGAATTATATTTAGACAGATAGACCATCGATCATAAACCTTATGAGCTACAGTGGGAGAAAGTTTCCAGAAACATTGCATTCCCCGTAATATCATCTTTTTTTTCAGGTGTTCAGTGGGTCAGGGAATGCATGTGTTTGAGTGAAAGTAACTGGGCATTTGTAAGTATTATAGGCCTTTTATATTTGTGGGATGGGATTAAAAAAAAATCCCCCTTTTTTTCTTTGAGGCCTGCTTTTCACTTTCTGAAGCCAGTTCTTATGCCTGCAAAAGAAATTTCTTAATAGTTTCATCAGAATCATGTTTGAACAGAGGGCATTCTCGAAAATGGACAGAGGCAAGGCTTCCCAGGTGGCGGTAGTAGTAAAGAACCTGCCTGCCAATGCAGGAGACATAAGAGATGCAGGTTCAATCCCTGGGACAGGAAGATCCCCTAGAGGAGGGCATGACAACCCACTTCAGTATTCTCGCCTGGAGAATCCCATGGACAAAGGAGCCTTGTGAGCTACAGTCCATAGTGTTGCAAAGAGTTGGACATGAATGAAGAGACTTAGCATGCACACTCGAGGCTTAAGGCATCTTGTTTAGCTGCAGCATCAGCCAGTTGATTCTCTTTGGTTTCCACTGGATCAGGTTTGAAGTGTCCAGGTATTTTAATGATAGCCAGCTATTTGGGAAATTGGATGGATTCTATTAGTTTTGAAACTAGTTATTCTTTTTTTTATTTTATGGATTGGCCAGAAGAGGTGAGAAATCCTCTTTATTTCTACAGCATTCCCAGATCACAAGCCACTCCAAAGGCATAGTGACCATTAGTGTAAATGTCTATTTGATCCTTGGATAATTGCCAAACCTTAATCAATACAGTTAGTTCAGCTTGTTGAGTCAATTTGATGTCTGGTAAATAAGAACTTTTATTTATACCATCAAGGTTATTGTGTACCTAGTTTGATAATGCCTTGTCTTCCTTTAAATAGGATCCATCTGTAAACCAAATTAAATCAGCATTATCAATGGTAATTTCTTGAAAGTCAGTCCTAGCAGGAAGAAGTTAGTCAGTTAACATAATGTAGTCATGGTTGTCATCATCTTTAGGTGCTGGAAGCAAAGTTGTGGGGTTATAATTGTCATAGCAAACAAAATAATATTGAGTGAAGAGAGTAACAGTATTTCATAAGAAGCCAACTGGCCCACAGATTAGTGCTGAGTAAGATGAGAATTTAAGAGAGATTCAACTGAGTGAGGAACATAAGTGGGACCCCAGTACAAATTCTTCACTAGCTTTGCATAAGAGAACTGTCACTGAAATAGCCCTCACACAGGGTGGGAGCCCTTTTGCCACCTAATCTAGCTTCTGATTATGCCGTCTGTGGGTCAGTTCTGGTCACCAGACCTCTGAGCTAGTACACCCAGGGTGTTTCCTTTTCCTTCATGCCAAAAGAGAGAGAATGGTAATTTATAATTAGAATGGCCTGCTGGAGCCCGAGTCAATGAAGATTTTGAAGTGCCTATAGCCCCTTCTCCTCTGTCATCCATTCAGCTGGGTATGGTTCATCAGATTTAAGTAATGCATGAGAAGTTGGGCAATACAGGGAAAAAGAGCTACCCAAAGGGAAGCCTGGCGTGCTGCAGCCCGTGGGGTCACAAAGAGGCGAACACAACTGAGCAACTGAACTGAATTCCTACAATACCTGGTTAGACACAGAAATCTCAGTTTGTTTTCTTTTGTTTTGAGAAGTTAGAAAGCTAGGATTCCCTTAATTCTTTCAGGACCAGTCTTTCTTAGATAACAGACGACCTAAATATTTCATAGGTACTTAACAGAATTGTCTTTTGACTTTGGAAACCTTAGGTCCCTTAGAGGTTAATTATTGTAGCAGATGGAATAGTGTCTCTTTGGGAGTCCTATGTAGTTCCAGAACACAAAACAAGATTATCTACATATTGAATTAAAGCAGAGTCATTAGTAAAGTGTAGATCAGTGAAATCAGCTTTAAGGATTTGAGTAAAATAAGTAGAGCTTTCAGTATAGCCTTGTGGCATAACTGTCCACGTACCACGGACCGTCTGCCCACATAAGGCAAAGAGGTGCTGGCTTCCTTCTTCCCCTGGAATACTAAAGAACACCCTACCTGAAAACCATCAGGTAGGGTGAGAGCAGGGTGTGAGGATCAAGAGCACAGGGTGGTAGGGTGACAGTTATTTATGATGCTCACATCCTGAGCAAACATCTAGCCTTTTTCATTTTGCTTTCTTACTGGTAAAATGGTGGTGGGGGGATGGGAGCAGGAGGTGGGGTGCGGGTGTTGCCAAGACTGGTGCAAGGAATTACAAGTCCTTTCTCAGGGAATTTCTGAATAATAGGTCTTATTCCATTTAATGCCTTTGATTTAAGTGGCTATTGTCAAATATCGGGTAGAAGCTTGGAATTATCAATAGTTGCTTTACAGTGGCGGTCTTAATTTTCCCAGTATTTGAGGAAGAAGATGACCATAATTTCTCAGGTACACATACTATTAAAGTGTCCATTCCTCCTGACCTGTTTGAGTTTTTGTTTTCATAACCAACAATTTCTCAGTTATCACACTCTGACCTCTATCTACGTCTTCTAAATCTAAAATCACTTCACCCTCAGGTGAGAAGGCCATATGGGAATTCTCTGCCTCTAAAAGGACTCATCATGTTAATTGGAGCACAATTTCACCAAAAGAAACACGTGTTTTCCCTGTGATAGTTCCTAGTTGAAAAGTTACTGGCTCTAATTTAAAAACATGCACAGGAAAATTTGAAACCTCTACCATTTGAATTCTTTATTCTGAGGGAGAGGCCAGTGAATAAGGACTTTTGCCTAATCCATTCTCTTTGGGAAGATTTTTGGTATAGCCTGATATAGCTTGTGGGCAATTTCTCTTCATTTCTGGTGGTGTGAAGCCTCATGTTTATGAAAATCTTCCATAGGCATCTTCTAATTTAGCTCTCTGAGCCATTCTTTTGATTTATGTCCAGAGACTAGTAAATGTACGAGCTGGTACAAGTCTGAATATCCAGGCTCATACGTTCTTACTGTAAGAAAGATCAAATACTTTAGAAAAACCCAAGGGGTCCTGTAAGGGATCTGGAAAATCCTTAGTTAGGTTCTGTCTCAGTCCAAGGAGTCTATGTAAGAGTGAGCTCCCCATTGTTTCTGTTTAAGCTTTTCCTTAAAGGAAGCTGCTGTTACCTCTGGGCTGCTTTCATTTTCTGCCTTGGACTCAGATTTTTTTCTTTTTTCTCTTTTGGTGTTGGAGGTGGGAGAGCAGGCAGGTCAGGGCAGGGGAAAGGCAAGAATACAAAGTAGGGGGGGAGGAGGAATGGTTTCTGAAGTTTTTTGCTAATTTGGCCACGGTGAGTCATGATTTTTCCATTTGCGTCACTCAGTGAAGAAGACATTTTCTCATTTCCCCATGTTGAGGCTTTCAGGTACCTACTAAACATGTCTCCCATTCTGGTTGTTGGATCTTATAGCCTTTTTTTTTTTTTCTGAATATGCAAATAAGCCAGTTTAGGTCAATCAGAAGTGCCTCATTTTTAACAACAGGCCCCAGGGGGTAATGGTTAGCACTCTGGACTCTGAATCCACAAGTGCCCCATTTTGACCATCTAAGGGACAAGTTATCTTTGTTATATCTTTCCATTTAGTTAAATGTTGCAAGCATTAGGCCCATAGGCCACTATACAGAAACCCAGCTGGTGTTCCCTCATGTGGCTGGCTGTCAGCCTTTGAAGCATGGTTTCCCATTATTAGTTAGGTAGCCTGATTCAGATATGATCTGAACAGCTTTCTAAGGACCATGTGCTTCTGAGTCTAGCTCTCCAAGGAGCTACCTTTGGGTCGATTTGACTCTGTTATGTCACCGTTTCTCCTTCCAAGAATCTAAAACCACTGTGGGTTCCCTGAGTACTAGCTGGTCGCTCTCTGTCATGTTCCCTGGAAGAGCAGGATTGACTTAGTGGCTGTGGTGGGATTCTCTGGGGGGCCGCTGCACAGCGCCAGGATCAATCCACAGACACCTCCTCTAGGTTCTCGGTCATCTGAAACAGCTTTGTGCCTGGAAGAAGCAAGTATCTGTTCAGAGGTGAATTCAGACACAGGCTCTCATTTCACTAGCAGTTTGTTCAGATCGTATACCAACTTGTTTTTCAATTTGAGCCAAATTTAACCAAGATTAGTGACTTATGTTTTCCTAGTTGCCTCCCTAGATCCCCCTCTAGGTGCTCGCCCCTGAAGACTCCAGGTTTTAAGTAGAAACAGCTCAAAATTCTTAGGATCATCACTTCAACAATGAGGTCCTGATGTCAGGAGAACTCACCAGGATACCTGAGAAATACGGAGAAGCTTGTGGGGCCCAATGGTCCCATGCTGGTCCTGAGCACAGGATCCAGGCATCCTTCAGGTGTCCTCTGGTATCCTTCTGACTACACCATGCAAATGTTCCAAAATCCAGTTAGCAATCAAAATCCATTGCAATCTCTTGTTTTCCTACAAAGGAAAAAATAGAATTTTATTCAAGCCAAACTGAGTATTATAACCTAGAGAGACAGACTCTCAGAAGCTTTGATGACTGTTCCACTGGTTAGGTGCCACAGATGCAGTTTTATACATTTTTGAGACAAAGAATTATGAATCATATTGACAGGTTAACATTATGCATAAAACTCATCAGATGTTTTGGTCAGGTATGCACAAACAGAGTGAGACATTAGGTCAACAGGACCCCCTGTACAGGATGAAAAAGTAACAATAATCTTAAAAATTACAATGCTGGCATCGGGTAAAAGTAACCATTTTTCTTGAAGGTTGCTTATTTCCTCTTGCCTTGAGGATGTCTAGTTAATGTATAATGTAGATGCACATAGTGTGTTGAAAAAAGGCCCATCACAAATGTGTGTTTCAGTTCCGACTTAGTTTGATTATCCTGCCATGGAGAAATTTATGATTTTTCCTCATCAAGGTGTGATTTGAGCCTGATCATTTGTGGCTTGAACTAATGAAAATTTCCACATAGAAATCAGAGGGTGATCAGAAATGCAATCAGAAATTCATGAAAAATTCAGGGTTGAAAATCACATTAAAAAGTGATAAAGTCATGACAATGGGTGAGTCTGCTGAGAAAGTAGAGGTCAAAAAGAGGAAGGAGTATTTAGAGGGCAAGAAAAGGAAAAGGGCACTGGAGAGTTCAGGATCCGGGGAGGGTTCCAAGAAGATGACGCAGCAGCCAAGGAGTGATCAAACCCAGCAGATGGAAGGTGAATGAGGGTGACGGCTGAGAAAAACCTATTGCATTGGTGGCTCAGATTACAGCTTTTAGAGACCACTTAGCCTCAGAGGAAGGTAAAGACTGAAACCACACTGCAGAGAGCTGAGAGAGTATGTATGTGGTTAATGAAGGGAACACAGCTAATGGAGCATGTAGACCAGTTTCTAAAAACTTGCTGTTAAACTGTCGTTCAGTCGTGTCCAACTCTCTGCAACTCCATGGATGGTACCCCACCAGGCTTCTCTGTCCATGGACTTCTCCAGGCAAGAATACTGGAGTGGGTTGCCATTTGCTTCTCCAGGGGATCTTTCTGACCCAGGGATCAAACCCAGGTCTCCTGCATTGCAGGCGGATTCTTTACCGTCTGAGCCACCAGGGAAGCCTGCTGTTAAAAGGAAGAAGGAAAACAGGACAGTGTTTGGGGAGGGAGAGCAGGATCAGAGGTTGAAGAAAAGCTTATATTAATGGTACAGGAGAAGAAACTTGAACATATTGTTGAGCAAGGGGAAAGTGAGGAAACGACAGAGGAGTGAGACTCTGGAAGAAGCACATGGAAATAGGGTAGAAGTTTAGCTCTGGAGATAAGCCCACAACATATGCTTTGGGTGTTTTTCATATGTGCATTGGAAACTCACTGGGGTGTATAGAGCAAGAAAGTGACATAACCCAATTTGCATTCTGAGAATACCACTTTGCTATAAGGAGGCTGGGTTAAGTAGGAGAGGAAGATGCTTATCTTAAATATACACACCCAGTCCTGGTATTGGAAATGTGATTCAGTGGACCTTTCAGTGTATTCCAAAGGGGTGAATGAGTTGGGAAATCATAAGTTGAAAGTTAAACCTCGAGTATCAATGAGTCGGTTCTTCGCATCAGGTGGCCAAAGTATTGGAGTTTCAGCTTCAGCATCAGTCCTTCCAATAATCATTCAGGACTAATTTCCTTTAGGATGGACTGGTTGGATCTCTTTGAAGTCCAGGGGACTCTCAAGAGTCTTCTCCAACACCACAGTTCAAAAGCATCAATTCTTTGGCGCTCAGCTTTCTATATAGTCCAACTCTCATTGTATTTTCATTCTAATGAAATAGAATCAGTATCTTAATAACAGTCGTGCAAGGAAGCTCTTTATATTTTTTCATATCTTTCACATTTGCTTCATATTTTTATACTTTCTCAACTTTAGTATGTTCATCTTCAAAGGAAACAGGAAGTGTAAAAGGTAGAAAGCTCCATGACTTCAAAGAGAAAGAGCAGTAGAAAAAGACTCGAGGAGGGTGAGATGGAGCCTAAGATGAGTGAGGCTGGGACCGGTGTGACAGGTCCCAAGGTGAAGACAACGGCAGGAAGACAGGAGCAGAGTGAGGGGGCGCTGGGAGCCGGGGTGTCCAGCCGCAGGAGGGAATACAGCACGCGCCAGCCTGGGGTGGTTGGAAGGAGGAGGGCTGGCGGTGGGAATCCACCAAGATTGTGGTGGAGAGGCTCTGCCACTGACCGAGGGTGACTGGCTGAGGGTGGGGTGGGCGATGAGACCCACTGGGCAAAAACCTGGGGGGCTTGGGAGAGGAGCCTGAGATGGTAGAGTTGAGGAGCCAAGATTAAGGCAAAACAGTGGGTTTAGAGACGTGAGATTTGAGGGCATAGTGCAGGTGGGTCTTGAAGAAAAAAATATTGTCAAGAGGAAGTTAAGCCTTTTTTCATGTTGTGAGAGTCTAAGTTAACATGGCAGTTGTGCCGCTGTTATTAGACCCTGTTTGACCCTGATATGAGTGAGGGTAAGGCAGATAAGGTCTGAAGCAGCTCAAGAAAGGAGTAACAGCAAAATGGCAGGGAGACGGAAAGATTTTGAAAAATATGAGACCCCTTCCTGGGAATGGGCCTGGAGAAGGGCTCAGGGAAGGTCTTGCAAGGAAAACTTCTCTCTGTTTAACCTCTCAGTTGCTTCATACCTATCCTGGGATGCGGCAGGGCCTATAGAGTAACATAGAGTCCATCCATGATGGCTTCAGAGCAGGTGACCCTGTTGCCATCAGGAAAAAATCAGCTTAAAATGTAACACAGGAAATCCTTAGAATTCATTAGCTACTGAAAATCAACCACTCACTAGATAAGGCATCGAAGGAGTCTTTCAATGTCCTTTGTTCATACCCACTCGAATTTCAGTTCAGCTCGGTTCAGTTGCTCAGTCGTGTCCGACTCTGCGACCCCATGGACTGCAGCACGCCAGGCCTCCCTGTCCATCACCAACTCCTGGAGTTTACCCAAACTCACGTCCATTGAGTCAGTGATGCCATCCACCATCTCATCCTCTGTCGTCCCCTTCTCCTCCTGCAGAGACTTTCAAAAGTTCTAGCTGGCTGTCATACACTGAGATGCATGCTTTGA
The DNA here is from genome assembly GCF_019320065.1 of Cervus canadensis. NCBI lineage: Eukaryota > Metazoa > Chordata > Mammalia > Artiodactyla > Cervidae > Cervus > Cervus canadensis. The sequence continues at coordinate 14,137,466 of NC_057389.1, forward strand.
GCTGTCTTCTGATTGTCAGTGGATGGTTGGTTTAGCTCATTCTCAGGCCACCTTTACCTTGGTGGGCAGCCTCAATTTCCCTAATAAGAAAGCACATTAATTAGTTCCTTTAAGGAGTTTGCTTTTATTGAGACATGACACTTATGTGACAGTGTCTTGTCAACTAAAGAACTGAAGAGCAGTGATTGCCTTTTATGAAGATTTAGTACCCTATTTATGGGAATGATTTCCTAGTTCAAGCTAAGCATCACAATATATCTTGGTTCACAAATCATACAAGTTGTTTTAGGACAGGAAAGGTATTGGGATGCTTCAAATTGCAAATTTATTTTGATCATAAAAAGTACTGGATAAAATTAGTACTGAGTAAATGTCATAGAATTTCCACAAGACATGACCTCTTCTCTGCTCCCCTAGTAATGTCCTGTGGAAATTCTTTGGCATTTTATTTTACCCGGTTCTTTTTATGATCAAAATAAGTTTACAATGTGAGGGATCCCAATACCGTTCCCCTTGTAAAATAACGTGTAGTGAAGAACAGGGAAGCATGGCATGCTGCTATCCATGGGGTTGCAAAGATCAGACACAACTTAGCAACTGAACAACAACAAATGCCATAGAATTTCCACAAGACATGACCTGCTCCCTTAGTGGAGTGTGGAGCATAAAGGCTTTGGAGTTAAATGACCTGGGTCCAAAGCTGTGTCATGCACTTAGATTAGGTCAGTTCTGTTACCTCAGTTTCCTTATTTGTAAAGTGAGGATAATTAAAGTATCTTGTTTGAAGGGTTATAGCTAGATCAAGTGACATGGTATGCTATATAGCCTGGTGTATAATAAGTACTCAGTACATATAGTCATTGCTCTTACTGATAGTGACAGATGTTAGCAGAAGCAACAAAGGAAACAGTGCAAATCAGGTTAAGACTTTCAGAAATACCTTCCATTTTATTTGGAGTTGTTTTGGAACATTGAGACTGTCTCCATGAAAGCTTTAAATGAGAATCAGCAAGTATCAATCCAAAGCCACTTAGATTTTCACCACCGGTGTTCATGTTGTTCTTCATAAACTCAGATAGTCCTTCATTTTGCCTGAGAGTTAGTTGCCAACTGCCCTGGTGAAGGATCCGTGGGGTCTTTATCTCTGTGACATCAAGATGTTTGCAGGGAAAACTCACACCCATACCACCTGCCTCTGGATGCTGCAGCAGATAATAAAACCATGGATCCCAAGGTCAGGCACCCTTTCTCACACATCCTTTGCTGTGAAATGATTGGATGCAGTATCTGTGGTGTTCAAAGACAAATCGGGGCATATTAAAAATTGTAAGAGTTTCACTTGCACAAAACTAGCTTCCAATGGACCAGTGCCAACTCAGAAGTGGTTAGGAGTGTTTCACTGCCGGGAGCTGGGATGTATGCCGGTGAAGGAGAGGGGGTACCTTTATGGAGAAGTACATGAATGCTAAGTCGCTTCAGTCGTGTCCGACAATGCAACTCCATGAACTGTAGTCCACCAGGCTCCTCTGTCCATGGAATTCTCCAGGCAAGAATACTGGGGTGGAGAAGAGGCAGAAGCAAAGGAAGGAAATCATCTGACTGGCTATAGATTTAGGTGTTGCTTTACTAGGGCAAGGCTTGCTGGCTGCTAGTGACTCATTGTCCTTAGGTGTCCATTTCTCAACCTTAAGGCATTTATAGGCTTAAGCCTTGGTTCCCTTATGTAGGTTGCTAAGAGAACTACCTCAGACTAATGGCCTCCTGTTTAACTCATTTAACAGTGGGACTTTTTAAAAGGATTTTTGGCAGTTCAAGGAATTGTTATGAGGGTTATAGAAATATGTAGACTTGTAAATGTCCCAGAAAATAATACCCACAATTTAGCTACAGGATCATGTCAGAATTGTGACCTTAAATAATTGCTCTCATTGAGTAGGTAGACTGCTCTGCCTACCCTATGTTTAGGGGAGAAAAATGAGGCTGCAGCTACCTGGAGGCTGGTTACCATGGAGTGTCGCTCACTTCTGAATCAAAGTTGTGTGTTAGTGCAGAAGACTGGCAGAGCAGCTTCGCTGTAAGGGAGGCGGGGTAGTTAAGTTCTTTGGGACAGTGGGACTGCAATGTGAGACAATCCTTGTGAAGACGACAAACAGCTACCGAACGACACAGACTCAGTAGATTTTTCCACGTCCCTTCTTATCCTCCTTCCCTGGACTCTAGACAAGTCCTTCTCATTGAAGTCTTCCATAAACTGACTCTCACCAAAGGAAACCTTCCTGATGCCCTAGAGTACGCTGGGTTACAAGACTGCAGTTCATAAGGGTGGGGACCGTGTCTGTCTTGCCCAGTGCTCTGTCTTTAGTATCTAACACAGGGTGTTTAGCACAGAGTAGCTGCTCAATAAACTTGTTAAATGAATGTTCAGTCGCCAAATTGTGTCCAACTCTTCATGACCTCATGGACTGCAACACACCAGGGTTCCCTGTCCCTCACCATCTCCCTGACTTTGCCCAAGTTCATGTCCATCGCTTTGGTGACGCCATCCAGCCATCTCATCCTCTATCGCCCTCTTCTCCTTCTGCCTTCAATCTTTCTCAGCATCAGGGACTTTTCAAATGAGTCAGCTCTTTGTATCAGGTAGCCAAAGTATTGGAGTTTCAGCTTCAGCATCAGTCCTTCCAATGAGTATTCAGAATTGATTTTCTTTCGGATTGACCAGTTTGATCCTTACAGTCTAATGGACTCTCAAGAGTCTTCTTCAGCATCACAGTTTGAAGGTATCGATTCTTTGGCATTCTACCTTCTTTATGGTTGAGCTCTCACAAGCAGTTAAATTAATATGAGCTATTTGTTCTCTTCTGTAAATCCAGCCTAATACCACCACAACCAGCAATCCAGGCCTGATTTATAATTAAGACATGTAAAATACAGTCATATTGGTAGCTGCTGCTGCTAAGTCACTTCAGTCGTGTCTGACTCTGTGCGACCCCATAGATGGCAGCCCACCAGGCTCCTCTGTCCCTGGGATTCTACAGGCAAGAATACTGGAGTGGGTTGCCATTGCCTTCTCCCATACTAGTAGAGATATATATATTTGGGGGCTACACTTTATCTTGGAATGATGCTAAATCACACACATGGAATGCCAACCTATGTCAAGTAACTAAACCTTAGTCCTGCCCCACTGCTCTGGGCAGAAAATATGCTGTCCATCCTTTTATGCCATTTGGACTGTATTTCCAATTTCACATGTGAAAAATCTCCCTCAAACAGTAACACAGCCTTCTTGACCTTACTGATTTTATGAAACTGAGGTCAGTAGGTCAGAATCATAGAAAACAGTCAACATTGACAATGCCACAAATACTACCAATAATACCAGTAGCATGTATTAGGTTTGCTTAACAGTTGTAAAAGCACTTTCATATATATTATGCCATTGATCCTGAGACCAATTCTGTACAGAATTCACGGCATGTATTATCTCACTTTACAAATGAGTAAATTGAAGCTTATGAGGTTAAGTGACTTGTTGGCATCTTAACAGTGACCACTGGAAGCGTCAAGGCAGGAGTCTAGCCTTTCAGCTCTGTCCAGGGCATTCTCCACGTTACAAGGCAACCAGAGGGACATTGAGGCCCAGATGGTTCCCACTCTGGAGAGAGATGATCGAGGACCACCCTCCTCATAGAGGAGAACTTTCCTCCTGGTTCAGCCCGTCTAGTCTCACAGAGCACAGTCTGGGAGCACCAGGCAGCCAGCAGAACTGTCCCCTGCTCTCAGCACACAGTTGCAAAAGAGCAGCTAGTAGCTGGGAGCGTGAAGCCGGAGCCCGCCTGCTGTGGGCGGCTGTCTGGTGACTCTGAGGGGCTCTGTGCTCACGTGGAAGACAGCCCAGGAACAGCCTGCAAAGGACAAGAAGAGTGCTCCTGTGTGGCTCAGCGACCAGGTCAGCAACATTTGATGCCTAATAAGCCAGCCTCTGTGCTAGTTACAGGGGTCCAGAGGTGAAGAAAGTTCTGCTGCCCGTGTGTATGTGTATGGAGTGGGGAGGTGATCTAACATGGGCTTCATCTTTTTCATTTGAAGCATCAGTCAGTTCAGTCGTTCAGTCATGTCCGACTCTTGTGACCCTGTGGGCTGCAGCAGGCCAGGCCTCCCTGTCCATCACCAACCCTCAGAGTTTACTCAAACTCATGTCCATTGAGTTGGTGATGCTATCTGACCATCTCATCCTCTGTCGTCCCCTTTTCCTCCTGCCTTCAATCTTTCCCAGCATCAGGGTCTTTTCCAATGAGTCGGTTCTTTGTATCGGGTGGCCAAAGTATTGGAGTTTCAGCTTCAGCATCAGCCCTTCCAATGAACATTCAGGACTGATTTCCTTTAGGATGGGCTGGTTAGATCTTCTTGCAGTCCAAGGGACTCTCAAGAGTCTTCTCCAACACCACAGTTCAAAAGCATCAATTCTTCGGTGCTCAGCTTTCTTTATAGTCCAACTCTCACATCCATACATGACTACTGGAAAAACCATATCTTTGACTAGATATACCTTTGTTGGCAAAGTAATGTCTCTGCTTTTTAACATGCTGTTAGGTTGGTCATAGCTTTTCTTCCAAGGAGCAAGCGTCTTTTAATTTCATGGCTGCAGTCACTATCTGCAGTGATTTTGGAGCCCCCAAAATAAAGTCTGTCACTGTTTCCATTGTTTCCCCATCTATTTGCCATGAAGTGATGGGACCAGATGCCATGATCTTAGTTTTCTGAATGTTGAGTTTTAAGCCAACTTTTTCAGTCTCCTCTTTCACTTCCATCATTTGAAGCATAGCAGCCAATAATATGTTCTGAAGGAGCAGCCTTCAGGGCCAGGCTTCTTAGCTTTCTTTGGTGGCTGATACCATTTGATTTGTGTGCGGCACACACACAATGTGTGAATGCGGCACACAGGGGAGTTTTAAAATGAGAACATCTTGCCAGTATTCGACTTTGTTATTCTTTCTTTTCTCACTTTTATTCCCTTGCTGGCCTTCCATTCCGGGCATGAAATATTAGCAACATTGACTATTTGCATACCATGATTAATCTAAGTTAGGGGCTTCTCTGGGCTCTATTAAGTCAGCTCGTCTGACAAGTGAAATGCTGGCCCGGGGGAGTGTTGTCATGCGCTGTAAATCTGGTTAACTCTGTTACTGAAGACAAGCGCTGTCAGCCAAATTTAAGGCTCAGAGATATTTGAGAAATGCTCAATATTCTTTGGCATAAGCCACAAGTCGAATGGCTGTCACCAATCATCAAGTTATTAGTTCGAGGTTATCAGGTGCAGTTTAACAAAGAGAAAGTTTATGATTGTCCCGTGATTCAATGTTTGTCATGACCAAACTGATCTCCCATTGTGGCTTAACGGCAAACGCATGTAGAAGCTACAGTTTAGCCTCTCTGCCCCTCCAACCTGCTGTTCCCTGTTCTTGTTCTCACAAATTCCCATCTCAGCTTTGCCCTCTGACACATTTTGAACACATATTGGGGATCTGATCTTGGCTTAACCTTTGGACATAATTTTAAAAATATTTTCCCTCTGAGCTCACTTGTTTTCTTCCTTACTCTCTTCTCTAGCCCTGAGGGACCTGCCATCTAGGCCTGGATATAAAATAAATTTTATTAAATTAGGATTAAGATGGGCTGAATAAATACGTTTTTCTCACCAGATACATGTCTCTTAAACTTAAGGTTATTTTGAGCTAATGGGAAACAATACTGTGTTACTGGTATGGTTTTATCCCTAATAGCTCAAAAGCAAGAGGCATAGAGTAGTGATTATAGAGTCTCTGGAGACAGGCTGCTGGGATCTGAAGCTCAGTTCTGTGTCACTTTATTGTGTAACTTTGGGAAAGCCACTCAGTTTCTCTGTGTTCAGGTTCCTCATCTGTAAAGTGGGAATGATAAGATAGCTGCTTCATGGTTGCACGAGAAATCTTAACTGTTTATGTTACATCTTACTTTCGTAGTTCATTACAGAAAAAAATGTGTTGAGAGTTTTCTGTGTCAGGCAGTGTGCGAGATATTGAGGAAAAATGAGCACAAGATGCAGTTTCTTCCCCTAGAGTGCTCACTTCTATTGGGAGAAACAAAAAGGCAGCAATAACTTAGTGTGATCAGTGTGTGGGAGGAGTAAGACAAGATGCTCTGAGAGCACGCAGGAGCCTAATTGAACCCAGCCATGGGCAATCCAGGAAGGCTTCATCGAGGAAGTGACGTGACACTGAGCCCTGAAAGATGAGAGGGCGTTGCCAGGCAGAGGGAAGATCACATCCTAGGCAAAGAGAGCAACGCAGGCCGAGGTCTGCAGGCAGAAGAAAAAATGGGTCACGCTGGGAGGGACAGTAACTGGTTCAGTGGAGTGACTGTGGTACAACCTGAACGAGAAAGATCTGTGAGGATGAGGCTCTGCGGGAAGGAGCCCGCTGAGATTGCCTCCATCAGGGCGCAAAAGGAGCAGATGGCAGTCAGGGTCTAGAGGGGGGCGATAAAAGAAGCAACTGGTCAGTGTTCACAAGGCCCAGAAGAGGTAAGAGACGCAGAACCCAGCAGAAGACCGAAATTAGTAAAATGAGGACATTTTAACCAGAAGGTTCAGTTAGTCAGTTCAGTCACTCAGTCGTGTCTGACCCTTCACGACCTCATGGACTGCAGCATGCCAGGCCTTCCTGTCCATCACCAGCTCCTAGAGTTTACCCAAACTCATGTCCATTGAGTTGGTGATGCCATCCAACCACCTCATCCTCTGTTGTCCCCTTCTCCTCCTGCCCCTGATCCCTCCCAGCATCAGGGTCTTTTCCAGTGAGTCAGCTCTTCACATGAGGTGGCCAAAGTATTAGAGTTTCAGCTTCAGCATCAGTCCTTCCAATGAACACCCAGGACTGATCTCCTTTAGGATGGACTGGTTGGATTTCTTTGCAGTTCAAGGGACTCTCAAGAGTCTTCAACACCACCATTCAAAAGCATCAATTCTTCAGTGCTCAGCTTTCTTTATAGTCCAACTCTCACATCCATCCGTGACTACTGGAAAAACCATAGCCTTGACTAGATGGACTTTTGTTGACAAAGTAATGTCTCTGCTTTTTAATGTGCTGTCTAGGCTAATCATAGCTTTTCATCCAAGGAGCGAGCATCTTTTATTTATTAATTTTTTCATTTATTTTTATTAGTTGGAGGCTAATTACTTTACAGTATTGTAGTGGTTTTTGTCATACATTGACATGAATCAGCCATGGATTTACATGCGTCTTTTAATTTCATGGCTGCAATCACCATCTGCAGTGATTTTGGAGCCCAAGAAAATAAAGTCTTCCACAGTAAAGAAAGTCAGTGGCACACGTTTCATATAGTGTTACATGGGAGAGTAGGGGGACAGTGGTGTCCCCACTGAGAACAGGGCCAGAGGTGGGGGATGGGGGTGGACCAGACATGGCTGGGGGGACCAGCCATGAACCTATAGCCAAGGGCTAAGTAATGGGATGAGGGCAACAGGACGGAAGCAGCAGCCAAGTTGATTGAATGGTTACAGCCAACTGTGAACTAGCTCTTTCAATGTTCCTGAGCGCAGGACGGGTGCTGGGATGTGAGACTTTGAGCATGCTGAGAGCAAGGTGGAAGCTGATGTCCAAGTGCTCAAACTGAATTAGACTCTAGCATATTCACATTCCAGAGGGGCTAACAACTTGTCTCTTTCCAAACTGATATTCTTTAAATATTGATATTTGGATAAAATCTATTTGTAGGGAAGGTTGAATACTGCATGTAATGAAGGGAGAATAGTTTTTCCCCAGTGGTCCCAGCAATGCAGCTGTGGGCCACAGTCATTCCAAGCACTGTACTTAACAAGACCCACTCTTTCTTAGATGACAGTCAAGCACGTTGCTTGAGGTCTCATCCTGTTTTGCATCTCAGGAATTTTAATACTGTTCCTCCAATCTCCATACAGTGGTGGTCTTGACAAAAATTTCAGCATTTGCAATTTCCCCCATCCTGTGACATTTCCCATGAGGTTTTAGCTAGGGGTGACATTTAAAATATTTAATACTCAGTACTATACACAATGGGCTTCCCTGGTGGCTCAGTAGTAAAGAATCTGCCTGCCAATGCAGGAGATGTGGGTTTAGTTCCTGGGTTGGGACGATCCCCTGGGGAAGGAAATGGCAACCCACTCCAGTATTCTTGTGTGGAAAATCCCATGGACAGAAAAGCCTGGCGGGCTACAGTCCATGGGGTCACAAAAGAGTCAGGCACGACTTATCAACTAAACAGCAACTATACACAGACCACAGACCAATCAGAGTGGCCGCTGCCTTAGTGCAGAGCAAAGCCTGAATGCCTGCTGGGCCAGACCTTAAGCCTTCTGTGTCTGATTGGTGAAGAAGTCCAGAGTAGGGTGAGCTGGGGTGGTGGGGAATCTCTGGAAGTCCCAGGGTAGGAACTAGGGAGACCAGAACAGTGGTCTAGAAACCTTCAGGCTCAGAAAAACCATATGGAAGTATTTCAGCATTTGAACTACTAGAGCAATTATGCTGTGCATATCTGTTAATCATCAGCTCTGGTTTTGACACCCGTCAGAGGTTGGTGCTGTGGTAAAGTACTTCACTCCACTGTTTTCTGAGTCCAACTGTGGGCATCTGTGATGCTGAGAGGAGATGCCCTGGGGCAGAAAGGCAGATAATCTACACGAGACATGCTGGGTGTTTACTGGAGGAGAAAAAACACAACCTGAAAACACATATGTGCATATGTGTGTGCGTGTGTGTGTGAATTTGCACTGATTACCAGAGAACTGAAAATTCCCTTCCTCTTTATCTTTCTATTCCTTTTCTACAAGACCAAGAAGGAGATGTCTTAGAGCTCAAATTCACTTGACTGTGAACGCAGAGCTAAGTGTAGCTCTGAAATGGGAGAAAGGCGGAAATAACCCAAAGGTGACCGAAATTCTGCTGCAGTCTCCTCTGGTGGTAAGCTAAAGCTTAAAAACTGCATCACCACTTTTCTTTTTGGAGAAAAATGGCTGGTTGCTGGGAGTCATGGAGAGGAAGCCTAGTCTTTACCCTAAAATCAGAGGTTGCCGTGCAATTCACTCGGGAAGACTCACAGTCACCTTTGTCAGATCACAGCTCTGCCCACCTGCTTGGGTTGATTTTCCCTCCAAAGCCTTCCTGATACACAGTTGTTTCAAGAGTGAGAGAGTCAATGTATCTTGTGAAAAGAGTAATTTGACAATTACTGTTTACATCCTTGCAGCTCAAGTTCATGGGCTAGTTCTTCAACTTTCCTCCTCACAGGTAAGAAGTCCTAGTGGTGAGTACCTTCATGACGTTGTTATCATCATAATGATGATGCGAACATGTAGTCTGTTCTCCTATGTGTTTCTTTAATGCCAATTCACTCAAATGTGTTAGAAAATAAACTGAAGCGTGTTAAAAATGTTCAGAGTTTGAGCAAAAATTTGAATTAGGTAGTATCAAACCAGAAGTGTCATGCATGCTGTACCAATAGGAGCTAGGGGAAAGCTAGACTTTAACAGAGAAGAGATAGAGGCAAAGCAAGGAAATTGATTGGCTGTAGTTTAAGCAGTTGCTTTCTTTGAATAAGCCTGATGTGGTATTTGTGATTGGTTGTCCTTAGGTTTCCATTTCTCAACCTTGAGACATTTACAGGTTTGGGTTTTGGTTTGCTTAGTAGACTGCTAACATGTTAGAACCATCTCACTCTGTTGATTTCTTGTTTGATTGACTTAGCATATGTATTTGTAAATTGGAGAATAAGGGCAGATTATTGTGGAAGCTGGGTGGGTTCATACATAGTTTTCCTCAGCATGTTAATGTTTCAAAGCCAAGCTTTCTCACAATTAGTGAGGAAGCTTCTGAGAGTATTAAAACTTAAGATAAAAATTCTGCAGAAATACCTTTTCTTTGTATGAAATGTGGCTTGTTAGAGGCTTCGAGAATTGCTGCATTTTCTTGTTAAGCTCTCTGGGGAGTTTCAGGTAGAGAGGAGAAGTGGAAAGATGTTTACTCTATGTTAAAAGAGAAATTAATGATAAATTAGGCCATTCTTGGATTGTATTTTAAATTTTGGTTAAACTGATTTCTGTGGAACTGTTTGTCTTCAAGGACATTCATTTCAAAAGAAGGAAGCATGATTCTAGTTCAAAAGGCCATAAAATTTCAGTGACTGAGATTCTAAGGCAAATGCCCATGGAAATTTAACCATGCTAGCATAATTTTATTAGAATTCTAATTGGTTTTGTTAGGGTACTGATTTCAAAATTGCATTTTTTATCAATGTATAGTTGATTATATTAGTTTCAGATATACAACATAGTGATTCAAAATTTTGATAGATTAAACTCCATATAAAATTATTATAAAATATTGGTCACGTTCCTTGCACTGTACAGTGTATCCTTGTAGCTTATTTATTTTATATATAATATATGTGCTTAGTCACTCAGTCATGTCCGACTCTTTGTCTATGTGGACTGTACATGTGCAGACTGGCATGGACCATAGCCCGCTAGGCTCCTCTGTCCATGGGATTCTCCAGGCAAGAATACTGGAGTGGGTTGCCATGCTCTCCTCCAGGGGATCTTCCCAACCCAGATATTGAACTCAGGTCTCCCACATTGCGGGTGGATTCTTTACCGTCTGAGCCACCAGGGAAGCCTATATATGTATACATAATAGTTTGTGCCAATTAATACCCTACCTCTATCAAGCCCTTCCCCTCTCTCTTCTCCCCAGCAGTAACCACTAGCTTCTTTTCTACATCTGTGAGCTTGTTTCTGTTTTGCTGTATTAATTCATTTTATTTTGTAGATGTCACATATAAGTGATAACATTAGAGTATTTGTCTTTTTTCTGTCTATTTCATTAAGCATAATACCCTCCAGGTCCATCCATATTGTTGCAAAAGGCAAAATTTTCATACTTTTTTATGACTGAGTAATATTCCATTTTATATACACACCACATCTTTATCTATTCGTCGATGAACACTAGATTGCTTCCATATCTTGATTATTATAAATAATGCTACTGTGAACATTGAACTGCATTTATCTACTCCAATTAGTATTTTCTTTTTCTTCAGATACATCTCTAGGGATGAAATTGCTGCCTTATATGATAGTTCTATTTTTAGTCTTTTGATGAACATCCACACTGTTTTCCATAGTGGATTTTCAAATTTACATTTCCACCAGCAATTTATAAGGGTTCCCTTTTATCTACATCTGTACTAAATATCTGTTATTTGTGGTCTTTTTTGATGCTAGCCATTCGGATAGGTGTGAGGAGATATCTTTATGGTGGTTTTGATCTGCATTTCTCCAGTAGCGAGTGATATTGAGCATCTTTTCCTTCGCCTGTTAGCTATCTGTCTTTTTAGGAAAAATGTCTTTTTAGGTCTTCAATTTTTCAGTTGGGTGTTTTGCTTTTTTATCTTGAATTGTATGGGCTGTTTATACATTTTGGATTTTATCCCTTTATCGGTCACATTATTTACAAATACTTCCTCCCATTCTGTAAGTTGTCTTTTCATTTTGTCTAAATGGTTTCTTTTGCTGTTCAAAAGCTTTTAAGTTCAATTCAGTCCCATTTATTTATTTTTGCTTTTGTTTCCTTTGCTTTGGGAGACAGATTCAAAAAAATATTGCTATGATTTATGTCAAAGTGTATTCTGCCTATATTTTCTTCAAGGGGTTTTATGGCTTACAGTATTAGTATTTAGGTCTTTAATCCAATATTTGTAAATGCTATGAGAAAATGTTCTAATTTCATTCTCTTACACGTAGTTGTCAGGTTGTCCTGGTTCCATGTAGTGAAGAGACGGTCTTTTCCCGTTATGTATTCTTACGCCCTTTGTTGTAGGTTAATTGACCATAAGTGCATACGTTTCTCTCTGGGCTCTCTCTTCTGTTCCACTGATCTATGGCTCTGTTTTTGTGTCAGCACCATACTGTTTTGATTACTGTGAATTTATAGTATAGTATAAAGTCAGGGAACATGATACCTTCAGCTCTGTTCTTCTCAAGATTGATTTGGCTATTTGGGATCTTTTGTGTTTCCATACAAATTTTAGAATTATTTATTATATTTCTGTGAAAAATGCCATTAGTATTTTGATAAAGATTGCATTGAATCTTTGATTGCCTTGAGTAGCATGGTCATTTTAACATGAATTCTTCCAATCAATGCACACAATATAGCTTTCTATCTGTTGTGTTATCTTCAATTTCTTTCATCACTGTCTTAAATTTTTCTAAGAACAGGTCCTTTTCCACCTTAGGCTGGTTTATTCCTAGATACTTTATTCTCTTTGATGTGATGGTAAATGGGATTATTTTCTTAATTTCTTTTTCTGATAGTTTATTGTTAGTCTATAGAAATGCAATAAATTTCTTTATATTAATTTTGTATCCTGCAACTTTACCAAATTCATTGACAAGGTCTAGTAGTTTTCTGTTGGTATCTTTAAGATTTTCTATGTACAGTATTGTGTCATCTCTAAACCACATCAGACACATAGATCTGTGGAACAGAAGAGAGAGCCCAGAAATAAACCAATGCACTTACATTCAATTAATCTCCAACAAAGAACATAAGAATACACAATGGGGAATAAAAGTGGCAGGAGTGGGCATCTTTGTCTTGTTTCTGATCTCAGAAAGAGTGCTTTCACCTTTTCACCATTAAGTGTGATGTTAGCTGTGGGCTTCCTGTATCTAGCCTTTACTAGGCTGAGGCACATTCCCTTTATACCCACTTTGTGGAGAGTTTGTACCATAAACACATGCTGACTTTTTTTTTCCCATTTATTTTTATTAGTTGGAGACTAATTATTTTACAATATTGTAGTGGCTTTTGCCATACCTTGACATGAATCAGCCATGGATTTACATGTATTCCCCATCCCCATCCCGCCTCCCACCTCCCTCTCCACCTGATCCCTCTGGGTCTTCCCAGTGCACCAGGCCCGAGCACTTATCTCTTGCATCTATCCTGGGCTGGTGATCTGTTTCACCCTTAATAGTATACTTGTTTCAATGCTATTCTCTCAGAACATCCTACCCTCGCCTTCTCCCACAGAGTCCAAAAGTCTGTTCTGTACATCTGTGTCTCTTTTTCTGTTTTGCATATAGGGTTATTGTTACCATCTTTCTAAATTCCATATATATGTGTTAGTATACTGTATTGGTCTTTATCTTTCTGGCTTACTCACTCTGTATAATGGGCTCCAGTTTCATCCATCTCATTAGAACTGATTCAAATGAATTCTTTTTAATGGCTGAGTAATATTCCATGGTGTATATGTACCACAGCTTCCTTATCCATTCGTCTGCTGATGGGCATCTAGGTTGCTTCCATGTCCTGGCTATTATAAACAGAGCTGCGATGAACATTGGGGTGCACGTGTCTCTTTCAGATCTGGTTTCCTCAGTGTGTATGCCCAGAAGTGGTATTGCTGGGTCATATGGCAGTTCTATTTCCAGTTTTTTAAGAAATCTCCACACTGTTCTCCATAGCGGCTGTACTAGTTTGCATTCCCACCAACAGTGTAAGAGGGTTCCCTTTTCTCCACACCCTCTCCAGCATTTATTGCTTGTAGACTTTTATATAGCAGCCATCCTGACTGGCATGTAATGGTACCTCCTTGTGGTTTTGGTTTGCATTTCTCTAATAATGAGTGATGTTGAGCATCTTTTCATGTGTTTGCTAGCCATCTGTATGTCTTCTTTGGATAAATGTCTGTTTGGTTCTTTGGCCCATTTTTTGATTGGGTCGTTTATTTTTCTGGAATTGAGCTTCAGGAGTTGCTTGTATATTTTTGAGATTAATCCTTTGTCTGTTTCTTCTTTTGCTATTATTTTCTCCCAATCTGAGGGCTGTCTTTTCACCTTGCTTATAGTTTCCTTTGTTGTGCAAAAGCTTTTAAGTTTCATTAGGTCCCATTTGTTTATTTTTGCTTTTATTTCCAATATTCTGGGAGGTGGGTCATAGAGGATCCTGCTGTGATTTATGTCAGAGAGTGTTTTGCCTATGTTCTCCTCTAGGAGTTTTATAGTGTCTGGTCTTACATTTAGATCTTTAATCCATTTTGAGTTTATTTTTGTGTATGTGTTAGAAAGTGTTCTAGTTTCATTCTTTTACAAGTGGTTGACCAGTTTTCCCAGCACCACTTGTTAAAGAGGTTGTCTTTTTTCCATTGTATATCCTTGCCTCCTTTGTCAAAGATAAGGTGTCCATAGGTTCGTGGATTTATCTCTGGGCTTTCTATTCTGTTCCATTGATCTATATTTCTGTCTTTGTGCCAGTACCATACTGTCTTGATGACTGTGGCTTTGTAGTAGAGTCTGAAGTCAGGCAGGTTGATTCCTCCAGTTCCATTCTTCTTTCTCAAGATTACTTTGGCTATTCGAGGTTTTTTGTATTTCCATACAAATTGTGAAATTATTTGGTCTAGTTCTGTGAAAAATACCGTTGGTAGCTTGATAGGGATTGCATTGAATCTGTAGATTGCTTTGGGTAGAATAGCCATTTTGACAGTGTTGATTCTTCCAATCCATGAACACGGTATGTTTGTCCATCTGTTTGTGTCCTCTTTGATTTCTTTCATCAGTGTTTTATAGTTTTCTATGTATAGGTCTTTTGTTTCATTAGGTAGATATATGCCTAAGTATCTTATTCTTTTTATTGCAATGGTGAATGGTATTGTTTCCTTAATTTCTCTTTCTGTTTTCTCATTGTTATTGTATAGGAATGCAAGGGATTTCTGTGTGTTAATTTTATATCCTGCAACTTTACTATATTCATTGATTAGCTCTAGTAATTTTCTGGAAGAGTCTTTAGGGTTTTCTATGTAGAGGATCATGTCATCTGCAAACAGAGAGAGTTTCACTTCTTCTTTTCCTATCTGGATTCCTTTTACTTCTTTTTCTGCTCTGATTGCTGTGGCCAAAACTTCCAACACTATGTTGAATATTAGTGGTGAGAGTGGGTACCCTTGTCTTGTTCCTGATTTTAGGGGAAATGCTTTCAATTTTTCACCATTGAGGGTAATGCTTGCTGTGGGCTTGTCATATATAGCTTTTATTATGTTGAGGTATGTTCCTTCTATTCCTGCTTTCTGGAGAGTTTTAATCATAAATGAATGTTGAATTTTGTCAAAGGCTTTTTCTGCATCTGTTGAGATAATCATATGGTTTTTATCTTTCAATTTGTTAATGTGGTGTATTACAATAATTGATTTGTGGATATTAAAGAATCCTTGCATTCCTGGGATAAAGCCCACTTGGTCATGGTGTATGATTTTTTTAATATGTTGTTGGATTCTGTTTGCTAGAATTTTGTTAAGGATTTATGCATCTATGTTCATCAGTGATATTGGCCTGTAGTTTTCTTTTTTTGTGGCATCTTTGTCTGGTTTTGGAATTAGGGTGATGGTGGCCTCATAGGATGAGTTTGGAAGTTTACCTTCTTCTGCAATTTTCTGGAAGAGTTTGAGTAAGATAGGTGTTAGCTCTTCTCTAAATTTTTGGTAGAATTCAGCTGTGAAGCCATCTGGTCCTGGGCTTTTGTTTGCTGGAAGATTTCTGATTACAGTTTCGATTTCTGTGATGGGTCTGTTAAGGTCTTCTATTTCTTTCTGGTTCAGTTTTGGAAAGTTATACTTTTCTAAGAATTTGTCCATTTCTTCCAAGGTGTCCATTTTATTGGCATAGAGCTGCTGGTAGTAGTCTCTTATGATCCTTTCTATTTCAGTGTTGTCTGTTGTGATCTCTTCATTTTCCTTTCTAATTTTGTTAATTTGGTTCTTCTCCCTTTGTTTCTTAATGAGTCTTGCTAACGGTTTGTCAATTTTGTTTATTTATTTTTTTTTAAAAAACCAGCTTTTAGCTTTGTTGATTTTTGCTATGGTCTCTTTAGTTTCTTTTGCATTTATTTCTGCCCTAATTTTTAAGATTTCTTTCCTTCTGCTAACCCTGGGGTTCTTCATTTCTTCCTTCTCTAATTGCTTTAGGTGTAGAGTTAGGTTATTTATTTGACTTTTTCTTGTTTCTTGAGGTAAGCCTGTAATGCTATGAACCTTCCCCTTAGCACTGCTTTTACAGTGTCCCATAGGTTTTGGGTTGTTGTGTTTTCATTTTCATTCATTTCTATGCATATTTTGATTTCTTTTTTGATTTCTTCTATGATTTGTTGGTTATTCAGAAGTGTATTATTTAGCCTCCATATGTTTGAATTTTTAACAATTTTTTTTCCTGTAATTGAGATCTAATCTTACTGCACTGTGGTCAGAAAGGATGACTGGAATGATTTCAATTTTTTTGAATTTCCCAAGGCTAGATTTATGGCCCAGGATGTGATCTATTCTGGAGAAGGTTCTGTGTGCGCTTGAGAAGAAGGTGAAGTTGATTGTTTTGGGGTGAAGTGTCCTATAGATATCAATTAGGTCTAGCTGGTCCATTGTGTCATTTAAAGTTTGTGTTTCCTTGTTAATTTTCTGTTTAGTTGATCTATCCATAGTTGTGAGTGGGGTATTAAAGTCTCCCACTATTATTGTGTTACTATTAATTTCCTCTTTCATACTCATTAGTGTTTGCCGTACATATTGCAGTGTTCCTATGTTGGGTGCATATATATTTATAATTGTTATATCTCCTTCTTGGATTGATCCTTTGATCATTATGTAGTGTCCTTCTTTGTCTCTTTTCACAGCCTTTATTTGAAAGTCTATTTTATCTGATATGAGTATTGCGACTCCTGCTTTCTTTTGGTCTCTATTTGCATGAAATATTTTTTTCCAATCCTTCACTTTTAGTCTGTATGTGTCCCTTGTTTTGAGGTGGGTCTCTTGTAGATAGCATATATAGGGGTCTTGTTTTTGTATCCATTCAGCCAGTCTTTGTCTTTTGGTTGGGGCATTCAACCCATTTACATTTAAGGCATTTATTGATAGGTATGGTCCCGTTGCCATTTACTTTGTTGTTTTGGGTTCAGGTTTATACAACCTTTCTGTGTTTCCTGTCTAGAGAAGATCCTTTAGCATTTGTTGAAGAGCTGGTTTGGTGGTGCTGAATTCTCTCAACTTTTGCTTATCTGTAAAGCTTTTGAATTCTCCTTCATATCTGAATGAGATCCTTGCTGGGTACAGTAATCTAGGTTGTAGGTTATTCTCTTTCATTACTTTCAGCATGTCCTGCCATTCCCTTCTGGCCTGAAGGGTTTCTATTGATAGATCAGCTGTTATCCTTATGGGAATCCCTTTGTGTGTTATTTGTTGTTTCTCCCTTGCTGCTTTTAATATTTGTTCTTTGTGTTTGATCTTTGTTAATTTGATTAGTATGTGTCTTGGGGTGTTTTGCCTTGGGTTTATCCTGTTTGGGACTCTCTGGGTTTCTTGGATTTGGGTGGCTATTTCCTTCCCCATTTTAGGGAAGTTTTCAGCTATTATCTCCTCGAGTATTTTCTCATGGCCTTTCTTTTTGTCTTCTTCTTCTGGGACTCCTGTGATTCAAATGTTGGGGCATTTCACATTGTCCCAGAAGTTGTCCTCATTTCTTTTGATTCTTTTTTCTTTTTTTCCTCTCTGCTTCATTTATTTCCACCATTTTATCTTCTACCTCACTTATCCTATCTTCTGTCTCCGTTATTCTACTGTTGGTTCCCTCCAGAGTGTTTTTGATCTCATTTATTGCATTATTCATTTTTAATTGACTCTTTTTTATTTCTTCTAGGTCCTTATTAAACATTTCTTGCATCTTCTCAATCTTTGTCTCCAGGCTATTTATCTGTAACTCCATTTTGTTTTCAAGATTTTGGATCATTTTTATTATCATTATTCTAAATTCTTTTTCAGGTAGATTCCCTATCTCCTCCTCTTTTGTTTGACTTGGTGGGCATTTTTCATGTTTCTTTACCTGTTGGGTATTTCTCTGCCTTTTCATCTTGTATAGATTGCTGTGTCTGGAGTGGGTTTTCTTTATCCTGGTGGTCTGTGGTTCCTTTTTATTGTGGAGGTTTCACCCAGTGGGTGGGGTTGGACGATTGGCTTGTCAAGGTTTCCTGGTTAGGAAAGCTTGTGTCGGTGTTCTGGTGCATGGAACTGGATTTCTTCTCTCTGGAGTGCAATGGAGTGTCCAGTAATGAGTTTTGAGATGGGTCTATGTGTTAGGTGTGACCTTGGGCAGCCTGTATGTTGATGCTCAGGGCTATGTTCCTGCATTGCTGGAGAATTTGTGTGGTATGTCTTGCTCTGGAACTTATTGGCTCTTGGGTGGTTGTTCATTTCAGTGTAGGTATGGAGGCTTTGGGATGGTCTCTTATTATTTAATGTTCCCTGTAGTCAGGAGTTTTCTGGTGTTCTCAGGTTTTGGGCTTAAGTCTCCTGCCTCTGGATTTCAGTCTTATTCTTCCAGTAGTCTCAAGACTTCTCCAACTATACAGCACTGATAATAAAACTTCTAGGTTAATGGTGAAAAGATTCTCCACCGTGAGGGACACCCGGAGAGGTTCACAGAGTTACATGAATAAGAGGAGAGGGAGGAGGGAGATAGAGATGAGCAGGAGGAGAAAAAGGGGGACTCAAGAGGAGAGAGACAGATCTATGCAGTTCTCTGTTCCCCAAGTGTTCTCCGTAGCCCAGACACCCACAGAGATTCACAGAATTGAATTGGGAAGAGAAGGGGGAGGGAGGAAATAGAAGTGATCTGAGGGAGAAAACGGAGAGTCAAGATTGGGAGAGAATAATCAACACACTCCTGAATAAAAATGGGTACTGAATATTGGATTCTAAAATGTCCAATATTGATATCAAATACTGAAAAACAAAGATTAAAAATCTAGAGTAGAGGTTAGACTCTTAAAAATACAATATTAAAAACAAAAACAAAAAAATTTTAGAAATATATATGAAGTTCAGTTTAAAAATAGGGCCCCTTCTTTTTTTTTTTAAAGGTTATAGTAAAATGAAAATTAAGGAGTAATAGAGGACTTTAAAAGAAAATAAGAAAAAATTAGAAAAAAAATTTTTTTCTAATTAAAAAAATAGTAAAAATATATGAAAATGAAAATGAAAGTTAAGGAGTAATGGAGGAGTAATAGGGAATTTTAAAAAGAAACAAAAGAGAAAAAATTTTAAAAAAGTAAAAATATATCTAGTGATCTCTGGATCTGTTGCGGTCAGTGTGGGTTTGGTTCAGTTTCAGAGAGCTCCTCGTTCCAGCTTACACTTCTCGATATCTATAGGCCCCTTCCGGTGTAGTCGGTGTTACCTACAGGGATTTTAATCTGTTGCACCGGTCCCTTCTGAAGCAGTTCCCTTTGTTTATTTGGCTTCCGTTTGCCGGGCTCTTCAGTGCCTAATTTCCTCCCTGACACAGGCAGGCGGAGGTGGTCTCTTGTTCAGGTTCGCTAGTTCAGTCACGCTGCGGGGTGGGAGGGGCGCTGCAGACAGATACCGCTGTGTGTGGGGAGCACTTACCGTGTTCTGGCCACACTGGGTTTGCCCCTGCTCACGGGTGTGTGCTCTCCCCGTCTACACTGCTCAGGCTCCAGGCTGCTCTGTATGGAGCCGGCCCTGCGTTGCATGCGACTCCAGTTTTCAGGTACTCCACAAAAGCGCGGACTCGTTGGGGCCTATGTTTTGTGCCTTCCCCGCCCGAGCAGCTCAGGCAGCCAGGAGCTTGATGGGCGCACTCTCCCCGGGTGCGGTGCGCCTTCTCCCCTCTGCGGTCCCGGCTTCAGTTTCTGCGCGCGCCAGTGCGGTGCACCTTGTGTCTGTTCTTGGGAGCTGGCCTCTAGCCGCAACCCTCCCTGCGGATGTCGACCATCCAGAATCTCAGGAAGTCTTTGGTTAGAAACTGGAGGCCTGTTTCCAGTGCGGTAGGGGGTGCCATCTCTGGGGCCGCGTTTGCCCCTTTCCCCTCCCCCCTGCCTCCTGCCTCCAGCGGGGATGGGCCGGTCAGCCGCCGGCTAGCTCTTCTCTGGAATTGCTCAGTCCCTTTGTTCTGCGAACGGCTGGCAGTGTGTTCGAGCTGGTTAATTTTCTCTCTCTCTCTTGCTATCCCACAGTTTAAGTTGCTATCTCCTGTTAGCTCCCTCCAGTTGCCCTCAGGGCATTCAGGCCCGGTCCTTACCCTAAGCAATGCTGCCCGCTCCTCTCCATTCCGCCCCCACTTGGCTGGTGGCGGATGCGGGCGTCTGGGGTACTTTTCTGCTGGGAGTTGCTTTTAGGCACGTAATCTGTGGGTTTTGTTTCTTTTTCCTCCCAGTTAGGTTGCCCTCCGAGATTCAAAAACTTCCCCCAGACCCACCAGTGTGAGGGTTTCCTGGTGTTTGGAAACTTCCTTTATTAAGACTCCCTTCCCAGGATGGGTCTCCATCCCCAGCTCTTTTGTCTCTCTTATTTTTTTTTTTCTTTTATATTTTGTATTATCTTTTATCTTTTATATATATTTATATATATCTTTTATATTTTGTCCTACCTCCTTTCAAAGATGATGGGCTGCTTTTCTTGGCACCTGATGTCTTCTGCTAGCGGTCAGAAGTTGTTTTGTGAAGTTTGCTCAGCGTTCAAATGTTCTTTCAATGAATTTGTAGGGGAGAAAGTGGTCTCCCCATCCTATTCCTCCTCCATCTTAGCTCCTTCCTCCACATGCTGACTTTTGTAAAAAAAAAAAAAAAAGCTTTGCCTGCATCTTTTGAAAGAATCATATGGTTTTTATCCTTCAAGTTGCTATTGATCTATATCACATTGACTTTGCTTTGTGAATACTGGGCCATCTTTGCATCCCTGGGATAAATCACATTTGATTGTGGTGTATGATCCTTTTAATGTATTGTTGCTTTCGTTTTGCTAATATTTTGTTGGAGAAATTTTACGTCTATGTTCATCAGTGACAATGGCCTATAATTTTTGTGTGTGTGTGTGATTTATATACATATATACATATATATGTGTATATATATATATATATAAATCTACTAAATCTGTTTAGTCTAATGTGTGATTTAAGGCCAATGTTGCATTATTGCTTTTCTCTCTGGATGGTCTACTGATGTATGTGGGTGTTAAAGCACCCTACTATTGCTATGTTAATATTCATTTCTCCCTGTCACTATTTGCTTTATGTATTTAGGTAGTCCTGTGTTGGCTAACTGTCTTCAGTCTATCTATCTTTATTTATGTATTTATAATTGTTATATCTTCTATGTGACTTTATCCCTTGATCATTATGTAATGTCCTTCTTTGTTTTTTGTTAGTCTTCATTTTATAGTCTATTTTGTCTGATAGAAGTATTGTCGCTCTGGCTTTCTTTTGCATGGAATATCTTTTTCCATCCCCCCACTTTCAGTCTGTGTGTGTCTTTAGATCTGAAATGAGTCTTTAGTAGGCAGCATATATATGGATTGTGTGTATGTATATGTGTGTTTGTCTGTGTGTGTACACACAGCCTGAAGTAGTGGCAATGGTTAGAGAAGGATTATTTAACTCAGGAAAGGAGTCAGAAATGTCCATGACCATGTATTTCTTCCAGTGAGGTGGTGTCCTTCAAAAACCCATCTTTTATCATCATTTACAAGTAAATGTTTCCTTCTCTTTGGGCACAAATGCAATTGCTACTATTAATAAAAGTATACACTACTTTGCTTACCTTTCTAAGGTTCAGGAAAGTAATTTTCTAAGAACTTTTAAGTACTTTGAAGTTGATTGGTCTTCAGACTTATTACACTGTCTCATATCACCTTAGGCACTCTAAACAAATTTTAAAGTACTGTGTGGAGAAAACAATCTTTTCAAAGCCACATTTCACTGTGAGTTCCAAATTTATGACTGCCACTGGTATGTACAGGAAAGAGAGTCAGTCAGTTCCTAGGCAGGCTGATAAGTCCAGGGTCCCCCAGGAGGGGAGAGGTGTCTGAAATTCTTAAGGAGGAGGAGAGGACAAACTTTTTCCCCTACATTCCTTAGTAAGGATTATATAACAACAATGTATCCTGCTTGAGGACAGTTTCTCCTTCTTGAAAATCTTCTGACTAATCCTGTTATCTTAAAATGTATATTATGGGAGTGGGTCTGGTAAGATCTTTACAACCTTGAGGCATTCTTTTGATTTGTTGTAATAACTAATTTTAAAAAGTATATAATTACCTTGCTTAGACTAATGAGAGGGGCACTCTCCATCCCCCTTCTGGTGTCTATGTCAGAACCTTTCTCTGTCCCTTTTTCACTTTAATAGAACTCTGCTACACAAAAACTCTTGGGTGATCAAGCCTGGTCCCTGGTCCCAAAGCTAAATCTTCTTTTTCAGAGATCACGAATCCGACATCGTTCACTGTAAGCTGTCAAAAGGAACTTTGCCTTCTAAGTTTGTTCTCCTGTTTACAATGTGAATAAATACAACTCATATTATTCAAACCCTTTCTGGGGGAAAATGGGTCCATTGGGCCCAGTTAAGCTGATCATAGCTGCCCTTCTTACCTAACAGGTGATTTTATAGCTTTGAGCTCTTGGTATTTGTCCCTTTTTACACATTTCTAACTGGAGATAAGTGTACAATAATTGATACTGATTTTTGGAATAATTTTTGGGACGTTTTAGCCTTCATGTGAGGTGAAAGCAAGTTTAGTCTTTCTGTTTTGACGTCATCTGATCAGATTTACCTGCAGACTTCTGGTCTATTTCTATAGTTTTGGTTCTCTTCTACCTTCTGTCTACATGTTGTTTCAAACTAGGGCAGAGAGCAAACAACCTCTGCCCTGGAATCAGGGGTGCCAATCCTGTCTGAAGAGAGCCTTGGTTTTCCCACCCTTGTTGGGTAGGCTTCTAGACATGACGATTAGTTTGCTCTTCCTGGTTTCAGCAGAGTTTTTGGCCTTGATCCTTTATCTGCTTTGCTCTCTATTTGTTGAGTGAGTGAACAAGTACACATAGATCAGTCCAGTCTCCCAACCCTGCCCCTTAAAACAAATCAAAAGACATGATTTTTAGCCACCTAAGACAAATATTTTAATAAAAAATATCTCTAGAAAATAAAATTTAAAATCATCTGCAGCCTATAACATACTATTCTGCCTTATTTTATCGTGTGTTCAGTGCATTCATTTTTCAAGATGGATGAATCATAAGCTAATTTAAAACCATTTAGCCATGAAAATCCCTGTAGCATGTGCAGAACTAAGATTAAATTTAAGGCAATAATAATTCCCTGTCAGGAGAAAATGAATATATTTCATCACGGTACTTCACTTGAAAAGTAATTGAGTCACCATTTCTATTCACATTACCATCTGAACATTGTAAAACTAAATTAAAAAGTATGATATTATAATATGGTTTTTGAAAAGTCTATTTTAATTGTCAGACTTGAATGTGACACTTTGCATCTAACACAAGTTATTTTTTCAAAAGTAGGAAAGCACTAAATTATATTTATGGAAACTTAATATCATTTGGGGCATTAAATGGAAGTACTATTCATATATCTTGCAGTAAAATTTTAACTAGAAAATTCTGGGAATGGATTTTTTTCAATATTTCTCTCAAACTGAAGAACAAATCTTTCTTAATCTACAGACCTAGACATTCAAAAATTGTATGTTTTTCCTATGTTGGGTCCCCAGTACACCCAATAATAGAGAATTAGTTTTAGAAATTCAGGAGTCAAAGCAGGGTTTTGTTAGTGAATTCTGGGATTCTGTGTTTCTTGTTCAGGGTTTATTTACTACCTGGAAGTGGGGAGAGGGCTTTAAGTTACGTATAGATGGAGATGGCTGTTGGAGACACAGGCCTGGTCCTCAGACAGCATTCATCTTCTCATAAAAATAATATTCATTTATGTTATCACTGTCAGATTTCATGCTCCTGAGTATATATGGCCAGAAAAATGTAGTGACGCTCCCCTTATTACAGCAGATCAGGGAATCTAATAACCTTGGTCCATGGCAAAAGAAGAAGTAGGAGTTTTGGGAGTGAATCAGATTTAGGCTTCTACTACAGAGAGAACTCAGTATGTGTTGGATGAATGAACGAATGCATGAGTAAGTAAATGTTTCCGTTGCTACCGTTTTGAGAACCAGGAAGCTATTTGTCTCTTTTTCCACAGGACAGAACTGGTCTGTTTGTTTATCACTCGTTCTCAGCTTTCAGAGGACTTGCTGCTTGCCTTTTCCCTGTGCTATTCCTGCCACTGGTCTCCTGTACTCTTCCTGTTTTGCTTTGTTTTTTTTTCTTTTTTTATTATTATTTTTTCATTTATTTATATTAGTTGGAGGCTAGTTACTTTACAATATTGTAGTGGTTTTTGCCATACATTGACATGAATCAGCCATGGATGTACATGTGTTCCCCATCCTGAACCCCCCTCCCACCTCCCTCCCCATCCCATCCCTCTGGGTCATCCCAGTGCACCAGCCCCGAGCACTTGCCTCATGCATCCAACCTGGTTTTTTCTTTTTACTTCCCCTGGCTTGTATTATTTCTCCTATGTGCCTTGGCTTTCCTGAGAAAAGGTTAATATTGCGTTGCCTTTTTTGGCCAGACTAATCTTGCACTAGCGGCCCCAGTATAAGGAGTAGCTGCTCCTGCTGCTAAGTCGCTTCAGTCATGTCCAACTCTTTGCAACCTCATGGACTGCAGCCCACCAGGCTCCTCCGTCCGTGGGATTTTCCAGACAAGAGTACTGGAGTGGGTTGCCATTGCCTTCTCTGGTAAGGAGCAGAGCTGTGTTCTTTGGCTCTTCATGACTGTGCGTCTGCTGCTCCAGTGTCATAATCCAGTTCCAGGGCTTGCGAGGCAGATTGCCAGAAAACAGAGACTGTACTCACTGTGCTGGCTGCATACATCTGCAGAATCAACATTTGTATGTAGGTTTGTGTCATGCTTGCTGGTTGTTTGAACACAGACCTGTAGGACCCAGACTGGGCAAACAAAACCAAAAGAGGAAAAACTGCATTAAAAAAATGTTTGGCATTATCTAATGATCAAGCATTCCAGTCTAATTATAGTGCTAGGCCATGCCAAGCATTGATTTGTCTCCTAAATTTGCAGAGGACTCTAGACTTTCGTTTTCTCATGATTAGTTTCTAATCTAATTAATATGTAGGTTCTGATGAACCAGCTCATTCTTCATCAGTGGATGGAGACCCCAATGTCAGGCTTGTGTAGTCTAAGTTCACCCCATTCTCAAACTCATGCTTTAATAGAGTAATTGCTTAGAAAATCAGATAATCAGCTCAAAATCCTGCCTTCAATTAGAAGAAAAGTTCATTAAATTACTATAAAGCATTAATTAAATGCAGACCATAATTTAATTATCCTAGACCTACCGAATCAGAATCTGCATGTTAACAAGATTCCTATGAAATTCATCTGCATTGTAAAGTTTAAGAAGAGCAGTTCTCAAACTTGGTGGCACAGTGCAATAATCCCCAGAGTTATTAAAACTTACTGATGGTGGGCTTCCTCTTAAGAAGATTCTGATTCAGCTGGCATGGGGTCTGGTTTAAGCATCGGGATTTGTGAAAAGCTTGTTAGGTCATTCTAATATGCAGAAAACTTTGAGAATCACTGGTCAAGGAGAGTGAGAGGGTACATAGACCAGGACAGTGGTCCTCAATCTTTGTGGGTATCACCACCAAATACAGAGCCAGGCTGATGGACGAGGCTAGACCCTGAGCCCTTGTACGTGCCAAGTTTCCCATTGGTTCTGACAAACACCAATGTTTAAGAACCGCTCAACCAGGAAAGCATACATAATTACCAGGCAGCTTTCAGAGTCTCTTTGATGTTCCTGGGGAATCTCCCTTTGGTTCTGTTTTTATGACTTGGTGAGAATACTGTTACGAGCATCTGTGTGACCACTCCATTAACTTCCTATTTTATCACCTAATAGGTATCTAGAACTGGTTCTTCCAGGGATTAAATCATGCCCTGATTGTTTACTAGCGTAGTGCTACTAAGAACATTTTTTATGTGGGGTCTTCAAGGAAAAAAAATTCAAAGATATAAAATCATGTATTTATACAATTTCTTTCCCCCAGTTCTCAGAACATACATGAAAATTTGCATATGCAAATATCTAGATTCATAGACTCTTAGATCTAGAGTGTTAGGCTTCAAGATTGTTAGCTCTTAGAGATGATCTAGACTAATTGTCCTTTTCAGTTAAGGAAAGGGGAGACTAGGAGTGAGTGAGTACCCCAGGATCACACAGAGAATGGTAGAGTATGAGCAATAGCTCTGATAATCTTTAAAAGTTTGAGCAGGTAAGCCTGCAACCTCAGCCTCAACCATGTAGGTTAATTATTACAAAGATAAATTAGTCCAATAAAAGAATAAAGTTTACAGGTAGTATATTTACTGACATGCATGTAATTGATCATTAGTAACATAATTATGCCCAAATGGTGAGGAGTTTGAATAGATGGCTGTAATTAACGTTGCTTTCATACTGGCATCCTTGTTTTTTATCAATTTTTCTATCCCCAGTTTAACTCTGTGTTATATATCAATACAACCAGCACAAGAGCTTAGTTTTCCCCCAGTGGCATAGTTTGTCCTACAAAACATGCATGTCATTCTGTAGACATTTGCAAATGTTGAGGAGAAGAAGCCTTAGCACCCCAGCATGTCTGAGAAGAGACTCAGTTGACTTTGCCCCGTTTGCTCTGTAACTCCTCTGGCTCCCATCTCTGCTCCTCATTGCTGCAGTCTCTCAGCTTTCTTACAGAATCGAAGATGAGTGCTTGTAAATAGACAAACCTGGTATCCACAGTGTTTGGATCAATAGCCCTTCTTAAATACTTGAGCAATTCTCTCCAAAGGAAGTCGAACGTGCCCCGCTGGACAGATTTCTGAAAATAAGGCTTCTTTTTCACACTCCCTTGCCATCTACTCCACCTGTGGCCTCCTCAGCGTCTCCCACGAAGCACACGGTGCCCTTGAGCTGCCCTTTGGCCACCTGCTGTTTCCCCACTGGAATTCTTCCACCAGGCCCACCTGCTAGTATTTCTTCCTGCATCTCTCAGGGACTTGAGTATCTGATAGATTTTGATTTTAGATTCATATAGGTAATTCTGCATTAAGGAGTGACCACTTTATTTTAATTTTTTTTTTTTTTTGCACACACAGAAAAACTGGTTGTAACTAGCTTAAATTAAAAAAAAATTTACAAAGAAAAATGAACAGGAGGGAGGGATTGTCTCAGAGAATTTAAGAAAGAATTGTACCACTTTACCCTGGAAAAGGCAAGGAACAGGGCAGAAAATGTACTTGAATCTTACCAGAGGAGCTGAAAGTAAAGTGACTTGTCTCCATGGCTGTGTGGGAGCTGGTTCAGAGAGGCTCAGCAGAACAAGGTATATTTTCTGGAGTTTTGCAAACCAAATGACATTATGTTAGTACCTTGAAATTGGCCATAAGGTATTTACACCAAGGAAATTGGCGGCTGCTACAAAAAGCATTCCCAGCATACCACCACTCAGGTCCACCTTTGTTCCAAACTTCAAATTCTGAAGAGTTGTATTGGAACAGGGCATTTTAAGTGTCCATTTCTGTGTTAATTATGTATGGCAAGGAGAACAGGGCTATAATATACAGATACGGCAGACTCTGTATATCGATGGTGCCCCCAGGAAAGGGGATCTTTATGAACTGGGAAGCCACCCAAAGCCTTTCTGCACAGTTTCTATCCCTTTTTTCATATTTGATTCTTAAACAAGGTTAAGAAATTAGGAAATGATGAAATATGACATGTTTCCCTCACTGGAAGAGAATTTACATACTTAGCCATGACTGTGATAGATGCTACAGCCACTTCAGAGGGTCACAACAGACTGCACGTTCTAACCAATTGGGACCTTTAACAGTAGGCCAATTCCTGGGCCCCATCAGACAGATCCATGCTTGAACTGAGTGTTACTAAGTTTTAAAAGCACCTCAGCATGGAGATTGTTGTTGTTTAGTTGCTAAGTCGTGTCCAACTCTTTGCAACCCCATGAACTGCGGCATGCCAGGCTTCCCTGACCTTCACTATATCACAGAGTTTGCTCAGATTCATGTCCCCTGAGTCAGTGATGCTATCTAACCATCTCATCCTCTGCTGCCCTCTTCTCCTTTGGCCTTCAATCTTTCCCAGATCAGGGTCTTTTCTGATGAGTTGTCTCTTTGCATCAGGTGGCCAAATCATTAGAGCTTCAGCATCATTCCTTCCAATGAATATTCAGAGCTGATTTCCTTTATAAGAGTATTGTTTTGTATGTTTGAAAGTTGCTAAAAAGGTAGATTTTTCTTGTGTTTTCATTGCAAGGAAAATAAAATTGTAACTATAGATGGTGATGAATGTTAAGTAAATATATTTCACAATATATACATGTTTCAAAGCACATTCCTCTGCATGTAAAACAAATGTAAGATTACACATCAATTATATCTTAGCAAAAAAAGAAGAAAGCATCTCCTATAATTCCAAAGGAAACCAGGGCTGAAAACAACTGAGGTTATGAGTTGGCATCGTTAAAGCCTTTGTTGTTGTTGTTCAGTTGCTTAGTTGTGTCCAACTATTTGCTACCCCATGGACTACAGCATACCAGGCTTCCCCATCCTTCACTATCTCCCTGAGTTTGCTCAAACTCATGTCCATTGAGTTGATGAGGCTATCCAACCATCTCATCCTCTGTCATCCCCTTCTCCTGCCTTTAATCTTTCCCAGCATCAGGGTCTTTTCAAATGAGTCAGTTCTTTGCATCAGGTGGCCAAAGTATTGGAGTTTCAGCTTCAACATCAGTTCTCACAATGAATACTCAGGGTTAATTTTCTTTAGGATGGACTGGTTTGATCTCCTTGCTGTCCAAGGGACTCTCAAAAGTTGGTTCCAGCACCACAGTTCGAAAGCATCAATCCTTCATTGCTCAGGCTTTTTTGTTGTCCAGCTCTCATGTCTTTACATGACTACTGGAAAAACTATCGCTTTGACTGTACAGACCTTTGTTGGCAAAGTAATGTCTCTGCTTTTTAATATGCTGTTTGCCATAGCTTTTCTTCCAAGGAGTAAGCATCTTTTTAATTTCATGACAGCAGTCACCATCTGCAGTGATTTTGGAACCCAAGAAAATAAAGTTTGTCACTGTTTCCACTTTTCCCCCTTCTATTTGCCATGAAGTGATGGGACTAAATGCCATGATCTCAGTTTTTTGAATGTTGAGTTTTAAGCCAGTTTTTTCACTCTCCTCTTTCACCTAATTTATCAATAGGCTGTTTAGTTCCTCTTTGCTTTTTTTTTAGTTCCTCTTTGCTTTCTGCCATGAGAGTGGTGTCATCTGCATATCTGAGATTTCTCCCCGAAATCTTGATTCCAGCTTGTGATTGAGCCAGGTACATTCATTTCACATGATGTGCCCTGCATATAAGTTAAATAAGCAGAGTGACAATATACAGTCTGGAATGAATGGAATTGTGCAGTAGTTTGAACATTCTTCAGCATTGGCCTTCTTTGGGGTTGGAATAACAACTGACCTTCTCCAGTCCCATGACCACAGCTGAGTTTACCAAGTTTGTTGACATATTGAGTGCAACACTTTAACAGTATCATCTTTTAGGATTTGAAATAGCTCAGCTGGAATTTCATCTTCTCTATTAACTTTGTTCATAGTAATGCTTCCTAAGGCCCACTTGACTTCACACTCCAGGATGTCTGGCTCTAGGTGAATGACCATACCATCATGGTTATCCTGGTCATTATGACCTTTTTTGTGCAGTCCTGTGTATTCTTGCCACCTCTTCTTAATCTCTTCTGCTTCTGTTATTTCCTTGCAGTTTCTGTCCTTTATTGTGCCCATCTTTGAATGAAATGTTCTCTTTGTATCTCTAATTTTCTTGAAGAGATCTCTAGTCTTTCCCATTCTATTGTTTTCCTCTAATTGTTCTTTGAAGAAGGCCTTCTTTTCTCTCCTTGCTATTCTCTAGAACTCTGCATTCATTTGGGTATAGCTTTCCCTTTCTCCCTTGCTTTTCACTTCTCTTCCTTTCTCAGCTATTTGTAAGGCCTCCTCAGACAACCATTTTGCCTCCTTGCATTTCTTTTTCTTAGAGTTGGTTTTGGTCACCCCCTCCAGTACAATGTTACATACCTCCATCCATAGTTCTTTAGGCACTCTATCATGTCTAATCCCTTGAGTATATTTGTCACTTCCACCATATCATAAGGGATTTTATTTAGGTCATACGTGAATGGCCTAGTGGTTTTCCCTACTTTCTTCAATTTAAGTCTGAGTTTTGCAATAAGGAGCTCATGATCTCAGCCATAGTCATCTCCAGGTCTTGTTTTTGCTGACTGAATAGAGCATCTTTATATTTGGCTGCAAAGTATATAATCAATCTGATTTTGGTATTGACCATCTGGTGATGTCCATGTGTAGAGTCATCTATTATGTTGTTGGAGGAGGGTGTTTGCTACGACCATTGCATTCTCTTGGCAAAACTCTGTTAGCCTTTGCCCTGCTTCACTTTGTACTCCAAGGCCAAACTTGCCTGTTACTCCAAGTGTCTCTTGAATTCCAACTTTTGAATTCCAGTTCCCTATGATGAAAGGGATGTTTCTTTTTGGTGTTAGTTCTAGAAGGCCTGTAGGTCTTCATAGAACCATTCAACTTCAGCTTTTTTGGCATAAGTGGTTGGGTATAGACTTGGATTACTGTGATGTTGAATGGTTTGTCTGGGAAACAAACTGAGATCATCCTGTCATTTTTGAGATTACACCCAAGTACTGCATTTTGGACTCTTTTGTTGACTATGAGGGTTACTCACTTCTTCTAAGGGATTCTTGCCCACCGCAGTAGATATAATGGTCATCCGAACTCAAGTCGCTCCATTCCCATCCATTGTAGTTCACTGATTTCTGAAATGTCGATGTTCACTCTTGCCGTCTCCTGTTTGACCACATCTAATTTACCTTGATTCACAAATTTAACATTCCAGATTCCTATGCAATATTGTTCTTTACAGCATCAGACTTTACTTTCAACACCAGACACATCCACAGCTGGTCGTTGTTTGCACTTTGGCTCGGCCCCCGTTTATTCTGGAGCTATTTCTCCACTCTTCCCCAGTAGCATCTTGGAAACCTACTGACCTGGGGATTCATCTTTCAGTGTCACATCTTTTTGCCTTTTCATACTGTTCATGGGGTTCTCGAGGCAAGAATGCTGAAGTGGTTTGCCATTCCCTTCTCCAGTGGACCACATTTTGTCAGAACTCTCCATCATGACCCATCCATCTTGGGTGTCCCTACATTGCATGGCTCATAGTTTCACTGAATTACACAAGGCTGTGATCCATGTGATCATTTTGGTTAGTTTTCTGTGATTTTGGTTTTCATTCTGCTGGCCATGGGATTGAAGATTTCTTCTTCTGTCTGCCCTCTGATGATTGAGAATAAGAAGCTTGTGCAAGGTTCCTGATGGGAGCTGTGGGAAAGACTGGGTCTTGCTCTAGTGGGTAGGGCCATGCTCAGTAAATCTTTAATCCAGTTTTCTGCTGATGGGTGGGGCTGTGCTCACTCCCTGTAGTCTGACCTGAGGCAGCCCTGTCCTGGAGTCTGCAGTCTCCATGGCAGGGCTACAGGCTCTATGGTAGGACTAATGGTGACTTTCTCCGAGAGGACTTACGCCAGCAGGCTGCCCCTCCCAGGATTGCTGCTGCCAATGCCCCTGACCCCGTGGCAGGCCACTGTCAACCCATGCCTTCACGGGAGACTCCCAGAACACTCACAGACAAGTCTGGCTCAGTCTCTGTGGAGCCACGGCTCCTTTCCCCTGCGTCCTGGTACACACAAGGTTTTGTCTGTGTCCTCCAAGAGTCTGTTTCCCCAGTCCTGTGGAAGTTCTATAGTCAAATCTTGCTGACCTTCAAAATTAGATTCCCTGGGGATTCCCAGTCCCTTTGACCGATCTCCAGGTGGGGAGGTCTGTTGTGGAGCCTGGAACCTTTGTGATAGCATAAGAATTAGGGAAGTGAAATTTTAACATGTTTGTCACTTGCTGCTAAGTGAGAAGTCTTATCTGTAGACTTAAACCACCACATAGACTTAAATTTTACATGATGTTAAAGATTCTGACGTGGTTCCTGATTCATTATGGCCCGGGGGGAAAGAGTGAAAATAAAGCAATTGACATGCCTTCCAGGGTCAGGGACAAGCTCACTCCC
Source organism: Cervus canadensis (assembly GCF_019320065.1). Taxonomy (NCBI): domain Eukaryota; kingdom Metazoa; phylum Chordata; class Mammalia; order Artiodactyla; family Cervidae; genus Cervus; species Cervus canadensis. Next base: position 14,169,711 of record NC_057389.1, read on the forward strand.
TAGAGAGTGAGAAAGAGTGAAATTTTGGGCTGATAAACTGAAAAATGATGGATTTAGGAACTTGGCAATGAAGTGTCAGGCTCCTTGCTGGGGTTAATAAATTACATAATACCTGTATGTGAATCTTAAAAGTTTTGAGACAGATAGTATGGGTCAAGGAATTTTCACTATTGGAAAGATAAGAATGCTTAAAAACAGCATTTTAGTCAGCTTTCCAAGAGATGCAGTGGAAGAGAATCCACTTGCCAATAAAGGAGATACCTGGATATAGGGTCCATACCTGGGTCGGGAAGATCCCCGGGAGTAGGAAGTACCAACCCACTCCAGTATTCTTACCTGGGAAATCCCATGGACAAAGCAGTCTTGCAGACTACAGTCCATGGGGACGCAAATAGGCAGACATGACTGAGCACATGCACATAAAAGCAGCATTTACTCATTCATTTATTCCACTCTTTTTTTTTTTTCACCCAGAGATTATTTATTGGGCAAGTATTATATGCAAGATGCTGTGCTAGCCCCTCGTAAAGTAGCACTTAATTCTGCTGAAATTCCATTTTAGCAGAAGAACCAAGAAACAAATCATTACACAATTAAGCATTTAGTTACAAATGTGAACAGTGCTATGAAAGCGAAGGACAGATTTTATGAGGCCATGAACAGGAAGATACGAGGCCTGAGACCTAATCCTGGGAAGTCAGATGAGGTTAGAGGAGCCTTCTGAAAGTGGTGTTTGAGCTAAAATCTGAAAATTTGTGAGACTTATTAAGGAAAATTGAGGATGGAGATTGTTTCTAGAAGGTAAAATATCAATCATGCCTAGGTAATAAGATTCTAGTAAAATCTCTGGACACCCAAAGAGCTCGAGTGAATTTCCTTTTATCCCCTGCCTTTTTTAAAAAAAAAAAAAACACAATTGTATGGATTGTAGGATCTCAGTTCCCCAACTAGGGATTAAACCCAGGCTATGGCAGTAAAAACCTGTTATCCTAAACCTAGGCCACCAGGGAACTCCCTCAGGTGAGTCTTCTCGATGGTTATAGACATCAAATGCCCAATGGTGAAATGTCCTGAGGACACAGAAGCTTTGGGACTCTCTCACCTTGCCCCTGGGTCTCTTCATTTGTCTGTTCCTGATGCATCCTTTACAATAAAACTGTAATCTTAAGTATGTGCTTTCCTGAATTCTGTGAGTCATCCTAGCAAGTTATCAAAACTGAGGGGTCATGGGAACCCCCGGATTTGTAGACAGTTGGTGAGAAGTATGAATGACAAGGAATCCCCAAGCCTGTGAACTATGTCTGGCATGAGGGGAGCCCTGCGGGAGGCTATATCCTTAACCTGTGAATCTGCACCAGTTCTGTCGTTCAGTCGTGAAGTTGTGTCCAACTCTTCTGCTACCCCATGGACTGTAGCCTGCCAGGTTCCTCTGTTCACGGGATTCTCCAGGCAAGAATACTGGAGCGGGTTGCCATTTCCTACTCCAGGGGATCTTCCCAACCCAGGGAGTGAATCTGCGTCTCCTGCTTGGCAGGTGGGTTCTTTACCACTGAACCACCTGGGAAGTGCGCTAACTCTAGATAGTTACTCTAAGAATTGCATTGCAAATAGCGTGTGTGTGTTACGGCAAGTGATTTCCTCAGTTCTTTCATGTTCCTATATTGGGCTCAAACAGTTGTGTCACTTCCTCTTCGAAGGGCCTCCCTAGTGGCTCAGATGGTAAAGAATCTGCCTGCAGTGAAGGAGACTTGGGTTTGGTCCTTGGGTTGGGGAGATCCCCTGGAGAAGGGAATGGCTACCCACTCCAGTATTCTTTTTTTTTCTTTTAATTTATTTATTTTAATTGGAGGCTAATTACTTTACAATATTGTGGTGGCTTTTGGCACACATCGACATGAATCTGCCATGGGTGCACATGTGTCCCCCCATCCTGAAACGCCCCCCACCTCCCTCCCCATCCCGCCCCCCAGGGTTGTCCCAGAACACCGGCTTTGAGTGCCCTGCTTCATGCTTCCAACTTGGACTGGTCATCTGTCTTACATGTGGTAATATACATGTTTCAGTGCTGTTCTCTCAGATTGTCCCACCCTCGCCTTCTCCCACAGAGTCCAAAAGTCTGTTCTTTACATCTGTGTCTCTTTTGCTGTCTTGCATATAGGGTCATCATTACCATCTTTCTAAATTCCATATATAAGCGTTAATATACAGTTCTGGTGTTTCTATTTCTGACTTACTTCACTCTGTATAATAGGCTCCAGTTTCATCCACCTCACTAGAACTGACTCAAATGCGTTCTTTGTTATAGCTGAGTAGTATTCCGTTGTGTATGTGTACCATAATTTATCCATTCATCTGCCGATGGACATCTAGTTTGCTTCTGTGTCCTAGCTGTTGTAAACAGTGCTGCAATGAACTTTGGAGTACACGTGTCTCTTTCAATTCTGGTTTCCTCAGTGTGTATGCTCAGTAATGGGATTGGTGGGTCGTATGGCAGTTCTATTTAGTTTTTTAAGGAATCTCCATGCTGTTCTCCATAGTGGCTGTACTAGTTTGCATTCCCACCAACAGTGTGAGAGGGTTCCCTCTTCTTCGCACTCTCTCCAGCGTTTATTGTTTGTAGACTTTTTGATGGCAGCCATTCTGACCAGTGTGAGATTCTACCTCACTGTGGTTTTGATTTGCATTTCTCTGATAATGCCACTCCAGTATTCTTACCTGGAGAATTCCATGGACAGAGGAGCCTGGCAGGCTATAATCCATGGGATCTCAAAGAGTTAGACGTACTATGTAACTAACAATAAGTGCCTGGTTCTACTAATGACAGGACTTCAGCAAACTTCTGGACTTAATTTCTCATTTTTTCGTCCTCTTAAAAGCTTTTCCAACTCTTTAAGGCACCGTTTATACCTCCTTACTGTACTTGCATTCCCGAAGTCTTTCATTCTTTTCTTTGTTCTGATATTTATCCAATGTATGAAAAATAATTGGTTCACATGGCTCATTTGGCTCATTTGGCTCATTTGAGGTCGTGGAGCTTGCCTGATTCTTCTTCAGATCCTCAGGCCCCATCCTAGGCCCTGAATGAATGAATGTTAGGGTGGAGCCAATACAGGCAGATCCCTGCTCATTGAACTTGAGCAGTTTTTATGGCTTCTAACATGGTTTCACACTTATCATGAATGGACTTTGGTAAGAAGTATGTGGATAGCAGTAAGGGAGTAATAAAACTGGGCAACTTTATCTCATAAGGTCCCACAAGGTGCAGAATTCAAATTGCAAGGCAAGAACTACTATATTATTAACATGTGTGTATGGGTAAATCTACACCTCTAAATTACTGTTTCCCAAAACTGGGGAGAAAGAGAGCCTAAATGAAAGTGCACTCCCCAAGTTGCAGTCCTTGGGACTATTGGCATCAGAATCCCCCTTCAGTCATAGCAACCCACTTAGCAATCCAGATATTAGCGTATCACTATTAGCCTACTAATCATCTTAAGTGTTTTGCTGCTTTATCTTATAATTTTGAAAAACTATGTATCCTCCCAGCATTTGAAAAGATTTGAATTTCTATCTAAATTTCACATATTTAAATTGCTTAGATACTTTCCATAGTTGAAAATGATGTAATTTCTGGTATGTTATAAATATTGGCATTTACGACTCATATTATATTTTAGAATATGTCCAGTAGAACAAGAATGTGGCTAAGCTTTGATACCTATCAAATGAATCCAAAAAAAATGAAAATGTTCTTTTTTAATAGTCAAATTTTTTCCTTTGTCCCCGCTTCACTTCTTCCCCAGAATTTTAACCTAATATAATTTGTGATTGACAGTCTTTACTCAATCATGATCTTCTGAAACAAAAATATGTATATAAATGGAGATGCAAATGGAGATTTAATTTCCAATAACCTTAAGTCTTAAGGATATTTTATTTTTTTCCATCATTTAATTCTTTTTCTAAAACTTTTTATTTCGTATTGGAGTATAGGCTATTAACAGACAATGTTGTGATAGTTTCAGGTGAAGAGTGAAGGGATTCAGTCATACATATACATATATCCATTCTCCCCCAGACTTCATCCTAGGCTGCCACATAACATTGAGCAGAGTTCCATGTGCTACACAGTAGGCCCTTGTTGATTATCCATTTATAATATAGCAGTGTATACATGTCTGTCCCAAACTCCCTAACTATCTCTTTCTCCCAACCTTACCCCTAACAACCATAAGTTCATTCTCCAGGTCTGTGAGACTCTGTTTTGTAAGTAAATTCACTTGTATCATTTCTTTTTAGATTCCACATATAAGGAATGTCATGCAGTATTTCTCCTCCTCCGACTCACTTCACTTAGTAATGACAATCTCTAGGTCCATCCATGTTGCTGCAAATGGCATTATTTCATTCTTTTTAATGGCTGAGTAATATTCCATTGTATATACGCACCACATCTTTAGGCATTCCCCTGTCGATGGACACTTAGGTTGCTTCCATGTCTTGGCTATTGTAAACAGTGCTGCAGTGAACATTGGGGTATGTGTATCCTTTCAGATCATATTTTTCTCTGGAGATATATTCAGGAGTGGGATTGCTGAGTCAGATGGTAGCTCTATTTTTAGCTTTTTAAGGAACTTCCATACTGTTCTCCATAGTGGCTATACCAATTTACATCCCTACAACCAACAGGGTAGGAGTGTTCCTTTTTAAAACTATTTTTTAAACCTCTGGTTTGCACTGTCATTGCAATCAAAGTAGCATAAATATTGGTAATTTTTTGACAATTGACAAAACAAACATTGACAATTATTTATATTAAGAAGATGAATAAGTGTTTTTTCTTTTTTTAATTTTTTTCTTTTTTTTTTTTCATTTATTTTTATTAGTTGGAGGCTAATTACTTCACAACATTGCAGTGGGTTTTGTCATACATTGACATGAATCAGCCATGGATTTACATGTATTCCCCATCACAATCCCCCCTCCCACCTCCCTCTCCACCCGATTCCTCTGGGTCTTCCCAGTGCACCAGGCCCGAGCACTTGTCTCATGCATCCAGCCTGGGCTGGTGATCTGTTTCACTATAGATAATATATATGCTGTTCTCTCGAAACATCCCACCCTCGCCTTCTCCCACAGAGTCCAAAAGTCTGTTCTGTACATCTGTGTCTCTTTTTCTGTTTTGCATATAGGGTTATCATTACCATCTTTCTAAATTCCATATATATGTGTCAGTATGCTGTAATGTTCTTTATCTTTCTGGCTT